>NW_022436997.1:9942425-10308914 GCF_009761245.1 Sapajus apella
ACATCCTGGTCAACATGGTGAAACCCCGTCTCTACTAAAAACACAAAAAAATTAGCTGGGCATGGTGGCACGTGCCTGTAGTCCCAGCTACTCAGGAGGCTGAGGCAGGAGAATTGCCTGAACCCAGGTTGCGGTGAGCCAAGATCGCGCCATTGCACTCCAGCCTGGGTAACAAGAGCGAAACTCCGTCTCAAAAAAAAAAAAAAAAAAAAAAGAAAGAAACTGAGAAGGGCAGTAGAGGAGGAAGAAACAGATTAAGTGGGTAAGCTGAAGGGAGGGGACTGAGGTGGATGGAAAGTAGTTAAGGTGAGAAAGGCTAGGTCCAGCAAGCAAAAGTCAGAGCAGCAGGAGGTGCGCGGGGGGGTGAGAGGGAGGTGCATGGAGGGTGTTGCTTGTTGTGGTGGTGAGCGGGAGGTGCGTGGAGGGTGGGGGGGTTGGGAGGGTGAGTGGGAGGTGCACAAAGGGTGTTGTGGGAGTGAGCGGGAGGTGTGCTGAGGGTGCAGGGTGGGGTGAGAGGGAGGGGCGCGGTGGGTGCAGAATGGGGTAAGCAGGAGGTGCCTGGAGGGTGTTGGGTGGGTGAGGGAGGTGCGAGGAGGGTGCAGAGGGGAGGGGCTGAGCGGGAGGAGCGCAGAGGTGAGTAGGGGCTTGGAGGTAAGCCTTGATGCCTTAGGGGCCACTGACAGAGGCAACTAGCAGGGCCTGCTGAACGCCCACAGGGAACTTGCTGGAGTGAACTCAGACCTCCAGGCCCACCCTTAGAAGGACAATAGAGAGGAACAAGCCCACAAAGGTGTATTCTGTGAGAGGATCTGTGGCACCAACAGCATAAAGACACGCAGTGTAATGTCTGGTGGGAGGCAGAGAGGAATGCAAGATACCGTTTAAGTACTGGCCTTCCTAATGCTAATGCATCAAAAAGAGAAAGTTAGTTTAGTCAGAGCTCCGGGATTCGGGTATGCAGGAGTTCACGGCACTTTGAGGAAAATGATTTGTCTGAAATCAAAGGGATCCAGAGTGCAGATAGGAAAGGCTTGGCTTTCTCATGATACAACGAGGCTTAGAAAAAAAATTCTGTTAGGCTAGTTCAGGGTGCCCTGCTCCGTGCACCTGGCAGAGGCCAGACTGTGGCTCTGGAAGTAGGTGGCGGAGCCACAGGCTCTCAGCCACCAGGTACCCATAAACCAGGGCTGTGGCAGAAGGCAGACAGGAAGGACCCCTTGAAGCAGGCCTCAGCAGCCACCCCACATCCTTCCCCACCTCTGCCCACCACTTTCTCTCTTCCTCTCATGCTGGATTCCAACACACCCCAGCACTTCCAGCTCTCATGCTCCAGCCACAGGCATTTCTAGAAGGTTCCTCCACAGTGGCCTGGCTCCTGTGCTCTATTTAAGGGTGTCTTCCACCCCTGCCTCCTCCCCTAGCCCATTTCCTGTAATCCCAAGACCTTCACATCTCTCAGTTCTGGTGTGTCTGGGATCCCTCCAGGAGTTGGTCAGCCTCAGTGACGCCCTGCACTAGAGGCAGCTGGGTGTCCACATACTGCGACTGTCTCTTTTCTAATGAAGCATACGCTCATGAAGATATTAACTCTGCACTTGCTTTAAGAGCTTGCAGCTGAGGACCAAGGCCATATACTGTTTATAGGCCTATAAAAATGTTCCCTCTGGGCAAGATCATAGGGACAGCTGATCTGTGGGGAGCAGAGACTGGGAGGAACCTGTTTTCCGGCTCCACACCTCACTGCAAGGTCCTTAGGAAGAGCCAAATTGCATATTTTTGACATGGTTGCCCACCTAAGACAAAGTGTGCTGTTTTAGTGTTCTGGAGAATCCAGCCTGGTGAGTAACACCGCTCAACAGTGGACGCAGGGTTTAGGAATGGGATGGCAGGCTTGCCTTGCATACCTCAGTAGGAAAGAATCTGACCGAGAGCCAGAGATAGGAAAAAGTTCACTGGAAATACCATGAAACAAAGCATATTTACAAACTCCAGAGCAGGGAATGCAGGCAGCACTTGGGCATTTTACTTAATAGGGCACGTGATCCTCAAGGATGACTGATAAAGACCCCGCGGCGACAGCAAGACCAGGCCCACTCCTCGCGTCCGTGAACCTACCTTGGCTGACCTGGTGATGGCCCCAATCTCCGAGTACAGATCGGAGCTGTCTGGGAAGTTTTCCACCACCATGGTGCACACATGGTGGAGAAGTGACTGCTTGTGCACTGTGTCTTTGACTTCTGGAACCTTCTCGAGGTAGCTTAACTCAAACGCTTTGGCCTGTTGCACAAACATCAATAGAAGACAAGTTTCACACAGGCTCTTAGAGAATAGCACAGATGGTTATAATTGATTCCCGGCTGAAGTAGCCCAAGGTTCAGCGTCTCTGTGGCTGAAGCTCCTCAGGCCACACACTCTATGATCCTTGGCTGATCACACATGGGCCAGCCACAGTGAGAATGAAGGAGCCTCTAGCCCTTTCCCACCACAGCCATGAGCCACATCCCAGGGCTCATCCCTAAATCAGGGTGCTGTGGGACTGGGCTCTGACATCTGCATATTGATTTATTTCTCCCTTTGCCTGTTGTTGTCTACTTCCTGGCTAAAGCTGGGCCAATTTGAAAAAGTTGCTTTTCTTAATAGCTAATGCATGCCGGGCTTAATACCTAGGTGATGGGTTGATAGATGCAGCAAACTACTAGGGCACACATTTACCTACGTAACAAACCTGCACATCCTGTACATATACCCCGGAACTAAAAAAAGGTTTTTTCAAAAAGCTGTTTTTCTTTAAGCATCAAAATGCATATAAGCATGAATATTTGAGTGATAAGCTCAGAAAACAAATGGGGTAGAAGAAAGTTTTCCAATGTCAAATTTGAGAGTAGTTACACTTCATAAAGAATAGTGTGTGTGTTTTTTTTCTGTTTTCTTCTTTGTAGCAAGACACAAGTTGAAATAAAAAGGCCCTGATATCTTAAGAACAGAATTCCTTCTAGATTTTCAGCAAGAAGACACAAAAGTCAGTTGTTCTGTGCTTTGGGGGACCTGAGGTACAACATTCATCAGTGATTGATGGGCAGGGATTTTGTGACAAGGGGTGCCTCAGGATGAGGGATGGGGAAGACTTACATTAGTTCCATTTAGAAAGTTCCCAATGGCTAAGAGAGTAGACAGGATAAAGCCCAAGGTTTTATTATTCTCCAACTGGTCTATTCCTTCCTTCAGGTCCAGGAGTGGTTCTGCAACTTCCTTTCAGTTAAAAAAAAAATTAGATGATAAAGGATGTACACTTTGGCTTCACTTTTTTCTTTTGACTTTTTGTATACGGGATTAACAAGCAGTGTTCTCCGAGCACGAGGCGATCCCCCGCGGTAAGCATTGCTCCTAGGTATGGAAACAAGTGGCAGGGAGAGCCTCTACTCCCCAGACTCTGCAGTGGAGACCAAAAGGAGCTTGAGCTGGGGTGACGAGGGCTCTGGACTCCCCGTTCCTGCCCACTGTGCAAGCTCAAGCAGGACCCTCAGGGAACACCCTCCTCTGACTCTCCTTCCTGGCTGTGGCTGACTTCTGGGACACTCTTCATTCCCATCTTCCTTTGGCTTCTAGACCATATTCTTCCTCTTTGCTTTTTCTCCTTCCAGGCAGCTTGGCAACGAAAGTTGTAGCCTCCCTGTCCCTGAACTGCCCCAGGCCTCCTCCTCCCCTCAAGGCACTCCATGGCTAGCCACCTCTCAGCCTGGGCTGCTCACTAGAAGGCTACTATCCTCACTACTCCACTGCCTTCATGATCCCCATCCCTCAGACCTCTAGCCTGCCCTGTAACCTCATAGCCTCCACCTCCCCTACCCTCTCTGTTGTTATTCTGGGGCCCCCATTCCTTTGTCTTGACTGAGGCTCTCTCCTAGCCTATATCCCAAAGCCAGGAGGTTCAGCTTCAATTTCCCCAGGCCAGGTCCTGCCAGGCTGACCCAGTGATCTGTTTTCTCCATGATGTTACCTCCCTTGGCTAGAGAAAGTCACCTGAGCATGCTCGGTGGTCTTGTGACCCAGTCGTAGTAGTCACCTCAGCAGTACTAGGTGTCTTTATCTCTGCTTGACTTCCTGATGAATACTGTAGTTCCCCGCTAAAGCCCCCCAACACCCACCACCACATTTCTGGCTCTCACTATAGGACCTTGCTCTTTCCTTTGCCAAAAGATGGAGACCACGTAGACTCTCCACGTAATTATTTTTCTTTTTTAGAGATGGGGGTCTCACTCTGTTGCCTAGGCTGGAGTACAGCAAGTCAATCATAGCACACTGCAGCCTTGAACTCCTGGCCCCAAGTGATCCTCCCACCTAAGCCTCCCAAGTAGCCAGGACTACAAGTGCATACCACCACATCCAGCTAAGTTTTAAAAAATTTTTGTAGGGATGGGGTCTCATTATGATGCCCAGGTTGGTCTTGAACTCCTGGCTTCAAGCCATCTCCTGCCTCAGCCTCTGAAAACGCTGGGATTATGGGTGTGAGCCACTGCACCCAGCCTACCTGGGCTTTAGAATCTGTCTTCTCTGGGTACCTACTCTCAACTAAGATCCCACACAGTCCACTTTTCATCTCTCCCTTTTCTTCTCCACTGGCTCTTTCTGTTTAGCCTGTAACAAACTGCCCCCGCCCCATTCCAGAGAGGATGTCGATGTCCTCTGCATTCTACTCAGGAGGAGTCTCCTAAAGCTTTCTCCATTAAGGCTCCTTTCCTTCTATTCTCCTTCCAAACATTTGCAATAGGCATCACCTTCAACTTTCTAGCAGGGATACTCTTTCAAAGGGACCCAAAGACCTGCTCATTGCCACAGTCACTGGCAGTTTAGGTGATTATCATCAGGTGGAAGGATTACAGGAAGTTTTCTATATTGTGCTTTTCTGTATTTTCCACATTTTCTACAATGAGAATGTAGGATCTGAAAAAAACGTAATTGTTTTGTTTTCTGATCAGTCATCTGGTACCCGCAATCTAGTGTCTGAGGCTGGTGCCAAGCAGACACTTTAGAATCAGCCCTCATCGGCCAGCTGCTGATCACCCGGTGTACACACAACTTCCTCATTGTCAACTGACCCTCTGCACCCTATGCCAAGAATGATATTTCACTGTCTTAATACTGATCAGTGAAAAATTGCCTTTCTCTACACTGTGGATGTGGGATCGGCTGCCTGTCTTACTGAGAGCTTACCTTTTCTGTGGTTTCATAATCCATTTTGAATGCCCAGAGGTGAAGCCGCGCAGAGAGCTCGCTGATGGAGGAGAGGGTGAGGAGAAACTGCTCTGCGCTGCCCAAGGGCATTTCAGGGTTGGCCAGCTGAGCTTCCTGGATTTTCTGCTTCTCTTCGTCAGTGGGAATCATCGTTAGAATTTTCTGGAAATAGGAGGTGATATAGTATATTTTCTCTTAGTGATAGGCTCTCCCCTGCCCCTTCAATGTTATAAAATTTATATTATAATTTTCCAACCAAGTAATAGAGATATGTGCAGGCGTTATATTTTCATAAACCAAATGTACTTGAAGCAACTTGACCCAAATTTTCAGGGTCTTGCACACATAGGACATTCTAGGCAAGGAAGGGAGATGGGAGTTGACAGAAAGATGAAAGACAAGACACAAGATTAGAGAACAGCTCCCTATTCCCTAGGAGGTAGAGTAAGATATGTCAAAAGATTTGCTTTGTAGTACTTCTCCTGGATTAAATTAAAAGCTTACAAAAATGAATCATTTTCAAAGAAGTCAGACTGACTTTTGTTCATATGACATATAATTATTAACTATATTTCAAAACTTGCATAGAAATGATAGTACCTTAAGTAACACTAAACTTAAGCCTGATTGCAGAAAAAACAATGATGGTATCTATAAACACAAGCTAATGAAAAAAAGTATATCTTTTTACTTTTATTTGTTTCTGGTAAAAATGAATTGTGGAAGGCAGAAAAGGCAAAAAGGCATCAGAATGCTTATGATTCTCATACGCTCAAATTCCTTTGTGATTACATTTTTTTAAAGTAAAATTTCTCATGTCTACTTTTACCATTCCTATTTAACATCATATGGAAATCTTAGCCAGGCACATAAAAGAAATAAAAGGCATACAGACTGGAAAGGAAAAAACTGCTCAGACACATAGATATCCTAATTGTCTATATAAAAAAACTACAAGGAATCTACAAAAAAGTACTAAAACAAAAAAGTGAGTTTAATAGGTTGTATGATATAGGGTCAATACATAAAAATCCATCTTATTAGCTCATTATCTATATATTTATAATGAACTAATTTTTTAAAGAAATGCTATTTACAGTAAAACACATAGGTATAACTAAAAAATCCTGTTAAGTATCTTTATGCTGGAAACTAGAAAATGCTGATGAAAGCAATAAAATAGATACAAATAATAAATAAACAGAGTGACATACTATGTTTATAGATTGAAAGACTCAACACAGACAAGATGTTAATTCTTCCAAAACTGATCTATATATTTAATTCAACTCCAATCAAAATAGCAGCATGACTTTTGTAGATATATGATGCAGGACAGGTGAGTACCAAAATTAGGGCTTAGTCTGGGAAGGTTTTTGGCTTTAATCAGGAAAGAATTCAAGGGCAAGCTGGTGGTGATAGACTGAAATTTTTTATTGAACAGCACTTCTCCTTCTGGAGCAGGGCTGACTCCTAGGAAGTGTGCCCAGAATTAGCAAAGTATGGGCTTTCCGCAACTGTATGTATACTCACATAAATCTGTTTTCAATTATATGCAAATTAAAGGTCAGGTCAACACAAATTGAGGGTTGGGTTGTTTAGAACGTTTTAGGAAAGGAGCAGTAAGTTTTGGGTCTTGTCATGGAAAGAGGTGGTAACTTCTGGGTTGTTGCCATGGCATTTATAAATTCTCAGGGCTCTAGTGTGAGTATCTTATACCAGTGAGCAATGAGGGCAGCTAAAGATTGCTTTTGTCGCTATCTGTGGCTTTTGACGGGTTTTTTTGCTTTATCCCACCTGAACCAGATCCTGTTTTGGTCACCAGGGTTGGACCAGAAAACAAGTCCCGCTGATTCTAAAAGTTACATGGTAAAGCAGAAGAACTAGAACAACCGCATTTGAAAAAGAGTAACCTTGGAGAAATCATATAACCTGACTTTAAAAAATAAAAAGCTACAGTAATTAAGACAATATGTCATTGATAAAAGGATAGACACCTACATCAATGGGACAGAGCCAACAGTTCTGAACAGGACACACAAATATGGCCCATTGATTTTGAAAAAGGTGCAAGGCAATTCAATAGAGAGAGAATATTATTTTCAACAAACGGTGTTAGAACTAGGCTCTATATGCAAAAAAAGTAACTGCAAGCTAAACTTTACACCATGTACATAAACAAACTCAAAATGGATCACAGATCTAAAAATAAAATGGAATAATATGAAACTTTTAGAAGAAAACATAGGGGAAAACCTTTATAACCAATGTTAGGCAAAAAATTCTTATACATGATACTAAAAAAGAATGGGTTAATAAACTGAACTTTATCCAAATTGAAAACTTTTGCTTTGTGATAGATACTGTTAGAGAATAGCGGGCAAGCTGTAGTTCCTCAAAAGATTAAACGTAGAATTATCACATGACCCAGCAATTCCCTTCCTATTTACCCAAGAAAAATGGAAACTTACATTCACACAAACACTTGTACATGAATATTTGTAGTAGCTTTATTCATAACTGCCAAAAACTGGAGACCAAGCTAAACATTTTTTTTTTTTTTTTTTTTGAGACGGAGTTTCGCTCATTACCTAGGCTGGAGTGCAATGGCGCGATCTCGGCTCACCGCAACCTCCGCCTGCCGGGTTCAGGTAATTCTCCTGCCTCAGCCTCCTGAGTAGCTGGGATTACAGGCATGCGCCACCATGCCCAGCTAATTTTTTGTATTTTTAGTAGAGACGGGGTTTCACCATGGTCTCGATCTCTTGACCCTCGTGATCCACCCGCCTCGGCCTCCCACAGTGCTGGGATTACAGGCTTGAGCCACCACGCCCGGCCCCCAAGCTAAACATTCTTGATCAGTGAATATGTAAATGTAGTAGATTCCCTACAATGCAATAGCACTTAGCAATAAAATGAACAAACTGTAGATGTGTACAATGACTTGAATGAATCTCAAAGGCATCATGCTGAGTGAAAGAAGCCAGTCTGAAAAGGTTACATGCTATTTACAGAACATTCTTGAAAAGACAAACCCATAATGATGGGGAATAAATAAGTGGTTACCACGTGCTAGAGATAGGTTGAGGGTAGAACTACAAAAGAGCAATATAAGAGTTTTGTTGGAAAATGGGACTATTTTAAATCCTGATTGCAGTGGTCATTGCATGAATTTATATGCTTTAAAACTCACAGAACCATATACCAAAAAAGTCAACTGCACTCTATATTAGTTCAAACACTTAAAAAAAAATGAGAAACAGGACTCTTGACACCACAGTCCCTGCATATGCAGATGTTGGCACAAGTATGCATCAGGATGTATCTGGCTGGGATAGATGTAGTCCTGGGCTTGATGAGGCTGTTAACAGACAGGGCTGCCTTAGTAGTTGATCAGAAGTCAGTGAGGCAAAACTGCATTGCAGATGTGAATTCAGGCTGTATTCAGTGTAAAGTTGTCGAAGATAAGCCTGAGACAACTCCCTCTCCAACTGTCCCTTCACCAGGGCTCCAATCACCTGAGGCTTCAGGCAGAATTTGAGCATCTGGAGAGATATGTGGTAGCAGTGCTCCTTGTTTGCCTAAAGCCTGGCACAGGTCCCACCTGCGCACACAGATGGCATTAAGAGATAGGCAAGACACTTCAAGCAGATGTTGCCTCTTTAAAAACATGCGTGATTTAAACTCGACTAGTTTTTAAAATAAATGCTTCACTAAAATTTGTATTTTAATTTCTTTAGCACTGCCATTGTTTTTGGTATGACCAAAATTCCAAAATGAAAAACCGTTAACACTTTGCACAACCTTCAGAAGACATCTTCCTGTGATAAATGTTGTTGCCTTGTTCCTTTGTGAAAGCAATCACTCCTTTTTGTTTTTCATTTCTGTAATTTATACTATTTTAACATTGAGTTGAAGATTTATGAGGCTGCCACCTGCCAGTTGATTTTATTTTTTACACATCACTGACAATAAGAATAGCTGTAAGACAGAGGGATGGTAGGTTAAAGCCACCTCCTATGAGCCCCTCCTATGAGCTGACGGCCCTTGTTTTTCATGAGCAGGTGATAATGTGATGAGTATGAGATAGTATATTTTAACTTGCTTTTCTACATCAGTAGATTTATTGAAAATTTTATGATCGTCATTTCGCAGGAAAGCAAACATCAAACAAGACCAATATGTTGATAAGGATAGGGAGCAAAGAAATTCTAGGCAGAAAAGGCCTAGAATTTCCAGGCCCCACCCTCAAGCCTGGAACCCTGGTCCAAAGTGAGAACTTTACATCCCCATTTTCCCACTTGAATGTTGCCTTTTCCAAAAACCACCCTGGGTCTGCCCCACCCCCATTCTGTACCCATAAAAACCTCAGGCTCCACTGGCATAGAGGAGAGAAGGGGAGAAGAGGAGAAGCAGCGGGACATCAGAGCTTGTGGTTTGATGTCAGAGAGAGGCTGTTTGACCCCAGAGGAATGGTCTGACAGCACTGCTTTGAAGTGGAATATAGCCAGGGCGGCCAGACTTTGGGGGAAGCTCACTTTCCTGCTCTATCCCCTTTCCAGCGCCCCTTCCTGCTGAGAAGCCACTTTCATTGGCGATAAAACCCTCTGTTTTCACCATCCTTCAACTCATTTGTATGACCTGATTTTTTCTGGATGCCAAACAAGAGCTCTGGTGCCACAGATGTGGATTCTAAAGGCTGTCAGACTGATCCTCTGCCCTCACTGGTGGAGAGCAACCACCTCACGTGAAAAGGCAGAGGGCCCACTGAGCTGTTTAATACTTAAGGCTTCAGCAATGGCAAAGCTAAAAGAGCACACTGTAACACACGCCCTCTGGGGTTTCCGGGTTGTGGGTACTCCCTGCCACATGCTGCTGCAGGGCCCACACAGAGTTTTGCTCCTGCTGGTACCCAGAAACGCTTGCCCTGGCTCCTGCACTGGCTCACCTGTGTGCTCTCACTCCCCAGAGGGGTTAAGGACTGCAGGCTGAGGAAGCAAGACACCCCCATCAGGGGGCCCATGAAGGGGTCAGGGAAAATTTCCTGTTTCAATGTGATAACCTCCATGTTTTCAGCTTTCTCCTAGACAGTATCCCTCTAGCACTGCCCTAAGTATATTTGCTTTTGTATCTGAAAGTCATGTATTTTGGAGAAAAATGCAGAAGTCTCCTTTTTAAAAAATAGACCCAAATATCATTGGGTTTGGCCATTTCATTTACCTGCACATGAAACCATAATGAGTAATTCTTTTGCCCTGTGAGTTTTAAACAAAACCCTAGCTACAACTTTGTATAATCATCTACCACAAGGATTTTGGTGACCACAGCAGAAAGTTGAAGCCCTAAGAGCTATGCCTGGTTTGCATACAATGTGCATATTTGCATGAGAAAACAGTGTTCTATCCCTGTACTTACTTTCCTGTAGCAACTTAAAAAAAAAAAACTTTTTAAAGCATCTAGATAGTATCCTTTCACTCTTATTACTAATAGAGGCACATTAGAGCAGAAATTACTGTATCAAACACACAGATAAAATGATTTGCCTGAAGCTAAGCTGGATCAACCAAGGCAGAGCTAGAGAAGAACCCGAGGGCCACCTCTAGTTTCTAGTGCTCCAAAGTTCATGGGGATTTAAATTAATACTGAATAAATTCAAATAAATGCAAATTAGTGGTGCAGCTAAGCCAGTCAGTCATCAGGAGATTCTGGTTCCCTGGCACTGCTGAGCCAACTGTGACTGTCTGTGGTCAGCCTCCTCTGTGTGTGTCTAGCACCCACGCAGCTGGGCACCTGTGGACAGGCACTGTGCAGGGTCAACTGCTTTCAAAGATGCTGTCATTTTTTATCTGTGGCCAAAGAAAACTTCTGTTTCTAGGATGCTGATTGGACTGGCAGCCAAACTAGGCCAAGTTAAATGTTGTTTGGGATCATTCAATTGTGCTACCCTTTGAGTGGACATAGACTCTATAAAAAATTAGAAAAGAAAGAAAAAAAATCATTATACTTCCATTTATGATAATTTGATGCCATTTAACTTGGGGAAATATCATTAATGATACTTAGAGATGGCTGCAAAATGATTTTCTGAAGTTTAATACTCTTATGAAAAATAGCATTTTTAATGAAGTTAACTACTTACTCCTTCAGGTTTTCATGACAAACCTGGATACATACCATTGGGTTGCTAAGCAAAGCCGCAGGATGAAAACATTCTAATTATGTTTAGGTATACTGAGCTTTCAGACGACCCCATTAAGCTGTGGTGCCATGCTACAGTGCCTGCATCTGAGAAGCAGACAGTTTGGCTAAAGGCCCTTTGGGTGCAAGCTGGAAATCTCATTAACAAAGATCTGTATGTACCCAATTACATCTCTTCTCAGTCATGATTTAACTCTTGAACAAGCCTAGGAAACAAGCTCTGGGTATTGGTTTGGCATGTGGGTCTAGATCATCTCTGCCTCTCAGGTTCCTGAGATCAATGGCCCGAGACAATAGGTGATGCCCGAGAGTCCCCTGGATTCCACATTCTCCAAGAAGGCTGTTTCCACTGGAGCCTTCTCAGCTGTGACTGGGGAGTGCTGAGGGGTCTACATAGTCTCTGCATTCACATAGGCAGCTTTTAGATCAGGGTCTCTCAACCCAGGTGACTTTGCTCCTAGGAGGCATGTGACAATGTATGGAGACAGTTTTGGTTGTGGAGGAAGGGTAGGTAGGTGTTACTGGCGTCTAATGGGTACAGGCCAGGGATGTGCTAAACATACTATAATGCACAGGAAAGCCTCCTACAACAACCCAAAATGCCAGTAGCACTGAAGCTGAGAAACCTGCTTTAGAAAAGAATGTAAAAACGTAACTCTCTCTGTCATTGTGACTGTGAATTTACTGAGGACTCACAATGAAATTAAATCTCAGGCAGGGCTACCGGTGTTTCCTGTGGCCGTGTCTGCTCACTTCAAATTGCTCTGTAAGTCAGCTACTCCCAGGGAGCAAATGTAAGCAGCACAGTGAAGAGGGCTGCACTGCTTTGTTCATGTCTCTCCCTCCCCTTTCAGATTCCCTCTTAGTCTCTGCAGCATACAAACCAGGCATGGAGGGCCCCTATGGGGCCAGCCAACCCCCAAAACTACAGCCTGTATTCTGGATTCAGGCTTCAGAGCTCCCATCCCGGCTCCCGGGCTCTCCAGCTCACTGGCTTGGGAGCCTGGACACAGACTAATGCTGGGATTCCCGTTCTTCATCCTCATAGTGGGGAGCATATGTACCTCATAAGCTTTGACGAGAATCTGTGGCAGGCACCTACTTGCTGTCTGGGAATCCTATGAAAGTCAGATTTGGTGCTGTGCTGCTATTCTCATATCTGTCAGCATCATAGCTATAATTATTTCTTCTTGAATCAAAAGTGTGCTCAATTGGAAACCAGCCAGACAAGAAAAAAGAGTAATTTGGTTCATTCTAGAATTCGAGTAACTTATGGTATCTGAAACTTTCCGCACCTGGGGAGAGTTGCACTTCAGGAAAGAACACAGGCAGAACCAAAAGAATCAATTTCTCCTGATGGACTTTCAAGTTCTCATGACGAGGAGGAGAAATATTTTTAAAGGGGACAGTTGTCCTTTTATTCCTTTAATCAGGCTGGCTCTGGCTATCCTTATAGCTTCTCCCTGTCTGAATTTGAAGCTTTTGTGCTCTCCAACGGATCTTGTTGTGTAAATAGGATGGCCCAAGGGCCACTGCCTTCTCTTCTCTAGAGGACAGACACTTTGCACTTGGTACATCCAGGTCCACCTAACAGCAGACCACTGCCCTTCTCCCTTGCTCTCTAGGAGGGTCCCAGAGTGAGTTGCATCACACTGAGGCCTGGCCTGCCCCTTCCTGCAGTCTGGCAGCTGCCTCAGTCTCTCTCTTTCTCCCGGCTGTCACCCATTCACTCCTTCATGCCCCTTGCTCTGGTCTGTTGTATGCCCTCACTCTCTTGATTGGCTGGATTCCTGGATTTGAGTGGGCCCCAAATCCAATGACTGATATCCTAATAAGAAGAAGGAAGTTTGAACACAGAGAGGAGAACGCTATTTGAAGATAGAGAACACACATGGATATGCTGACCGGCTTTGCTGCCTGGCCTGCCCCCAGAGCTCAGGGCAGAACTTCTTCTGCCAGGAAAGAAGTGCATTTCCCTTATTGTATCTGTTCCTGGAACAGGGTGTGTGTGTTTCTCAGAGTAGAGCTGCTTGGGCCTTATATGGGTTTTCTAGGGCTGCCATAATAAAGTATCACCAACTGGGTGGCTTAAACAAGAGAAATGTGTTCTCTCAAAGCCCTAGAATCCAGAAGTCCAAAATCAAGGTGTCAGCAGGACCATACTGTCTCCAAAGGCTCCAAGGGATGAACTTTGCTTCTTCCCAACTGCTGGTGGCATTCCTTGGCTTGTAAAGACATCACTTCAATTTCCACCTCCATTGTTACGTGGCATTCTGTATGTCTCTCCACATGTTCTCTGTCTTCAAATAGCATGCTCCTCTCTGTGTTCAAACTTCCTTTTTTTTTTGAGAAGGAGTCCTGCTCTGTTGCCCAGGCTGGAATGCAGTAGCATGATCTTGGCTCACTGCAACCTCCGCCTCCCGGGTTCAAGTGATTCTCCTGTCTCAGCCTCCTGAGTAGCTGGGACTACAGGCACATGCCACCATGCCTGGCTGATTTTTGTATTTTGAGTAGAGATGGGGTTTTACCATGTTAGCCACGATGGTCTCGATCTCTTGACCTCATGATCCGCCCACATCATGCTGGGATTACAGGTGTGAGCCGCTGTGTCTGGCCATCTTCTTCCTTCTTATAAGGATGCTAGTCATTGGATTTAGAGCCCACCTGAATCCAGTATGACCTTATCTCAACTTGATTACATATGCAAGACCCTTTTTCCAAATAAGGTCATGTCCTGGGTGGGCATGAATTTGGGGGTTGCTATTCAATGCAGTTCAGGCCTCTAGGAAAGGTTTTTCCTTTGAAGGTCCCTTCCTTCCAAAGCATAAAGGCATGCCTGGCGGGCTGGTTGCAGACCCCTCTACATACGGTGTGCCCACCGCTCCTTCCCATTCCTGGGGCCGTGGGTGATTCAGAGGCCAAGGTCCTTCCTCACTCTCAACTTCTCTGCAGAAGGGTTGCTCTCCCTCTCTGGAGTTAGGCATCATTGGTTCTGTCCATGCCCAAGTCTCTCAAACAGAAGATGAACCCCAATCATGGAGAGGCTTTAAAGGAGTCTGGGGCTCCCTGACAATAGGAGGATGGGTTAGGGGCCACCCAATGCCACAAAGCAGTGTCCCCAGATCCCCACTCTGACCCAGTGGGCCCCCAAGCTGTAATAACTTTCCGTAGGAATCGGGTAGGTGGGGCACATTGGCTCTGCCCACTCTTTTCATATTATAATAAGAGATTTAACCTGCTACAAACCAGCACCAACCCACAGTGGAGGGAGAGCATGGCCTGTGGAAGAACACAAACCCAGGCCCAGCAGGCGAATCCTGCCTCCAGCTTCCAGCTGTGTGGTCACAGCCATGCCATCCAATCTCTCTTCACTTTGTGACATTCAGATCATCAAATGCTAAAGCCTCAGCTGGCTTGAGTTCTGCAGCTTATCAAATGAAACGTGTCTCTCTATACCCCAACAAATGCCAAGAAAGTTCTTACATGGATGTGTGTGTGTGTACTGAAAATCCTACCTTTGAACGTGTTTGTTAAATGTTATGTGGTTTAAAATGACATGAAAGAAGACCCTAGTGGCCTCCCAAGGAGGTTATCATATTCTTCTTTCATTTTGAGGTGGGCAGAATGTGGTCAGAGGAACATTGGTAAATGAACCTGGGTGAAGATTGCTGAACTTCATGGACAAAGCGAGGCTCCCTCTCCTCTCAAAAAGTTTAACACATGTAAGAATTATTAACCGTATTCAGAATCTAGTTGAGGACAGAAAGGTACCAATGGACCTTTTGAAATGTGGACATGCAGCATATTATAAAATACAAATAATGCTTAATAGAGCTTCCCTTACCTCGATTCCTTCTTTGTTTAAGGCATATTCATCAAAATTCAAAATGGCTATCTTAATCGTCCTCGGAGGGGGCAGCACCGTCAGACCAATATTGATGGCATTACTCCTCTTGGAATCCAGAACAATGATCTCTTGCCTTTTCCCATCTGCAGCAGTTTTCTTAGTGATAAAACAAGGAGAATCTAAGATTAATGCATCATCTTCGGTCCTTCCTGCGTTTCATTATTAAAAGCACTTACTACTTATTTAGAAACAAAAACAAATGGCCCCAGTTCAGCTCAGAAGGGATCGGGGATTAGCTCTGAGGAGCCGCCAAGCTTGGGTCAGCAATAGAACTTCAAGAGTCAGAAACATAACAAAATAAAATGGATTTTCCTTCAATTGGGAAAAATGTGATATTTTGCAAGAAAAAAAAATCTGTTTTTCCATAGAAGCAGTGAAAACAAAATCAAAACCTTTCAGAGTTCCTTTCCTGTGGGCTTTGAGGTGTCAGAATGTGTCTTGGTTGGGCTTCATACATATGGTGTGTGCCCAGAGAGAGCTGGTTTACATGCTGAGAAGAGAGGATCAATAAGGAGAATATGGCACCACTGGCCTGTCAGCCCCTTCGGATCTCCAGCTCTACTGCCTCAAAGCGCTCTTCTCACCATTCAAACGTTCCATGCCCCTTATACGAGAGCACCTGTGCTGTGCACTTAGACCTCTGTGCAGCTGCCTGTTGGATGAATGAAGAGGGGCCTTCTGAGGAAAAGAAATGAAAGGGCACACACTGGCAAGGACGAATAATGGACAGACAGGCTTAGAGGCCTAGGAGAGGAGCAGGGAATAAGAAGTGTGCTGGCACTCTCATAAAGCCCTTGTGTGTCTTTCCTGTTGGCCTGGCTGGTCCTCAGAGGCAGGTCCTAGGCTTCACTTATCTCTGCAGCCAGCCCAGAATTAGCACAGGATGGGAGCTTGGCAAGCGTGTGTTATGAGCTGAATGTTCATGTCCGCTCAATATTCATAAGTTGAAGCCCTAACCCCCAAAGTGATCATAGTTGGAGGGAGGGCCTTTGTAGCTACTTAGGTTTAGATGAGGTCACGAGGGTGGGGTCCTCATGATGGGACTGGTGTCATTATAAGAAAAGACCAGAGTGCGACTAGTTCTCTCTCTGCCACTTGAAGACACAGCAAGAAGGTGGCTGCTTACAAGCCAAGAAAAGTGCCCTCACCAGGAGCGAAATTGGTCAGTACCTTGATCTGGCATTCCTAGTCTCCAGGACTGTGAGAAATAAATTCCCGCAGTTTAGGTCACCTGTGTGTGGCATTTTATTATGATTGCCTTAGTGAACAAAGACAGTGTGTGTGAAGCGACGCCTTAACCCTGTCACTGGTCAGAGCTGTGACCACAAGATCCCCAGCTTTCCTCTTCAGCTCTCAGAAGTGGGTGCAGGTGGCGCTGGCAGGTAGGTGGGAGGAGACCTGGCTCTGCAAGCTCCTTGCTTTTGCTCAGGTTTCCCTTGAGGCAAACATACCAGGGAGGATGGCTATTTTGACTCATGTAACAAGTCCAGAGTGACAAAGATGAATGAGGCACTGTGCATCTCCTGAAGACACATTGAGCACAGTAATGGTGTGGGCTGCGCCCTCTGTTATTGAGGAAGCTCAACAGCAGAGCAACTGTAACTCACCTGGTGGTGGAAGGGGTCTGGAAGGGCTGACCTTGGCCTAGGCCCTAAAGAATGTCTAGGATCTAGTCTGGGAAGAGAAGACGTGGCTTTGTCTATGTTGTTGAGAACTGCCAGGGATGAGGCTGGAATTTTGATGGGGCCACATCTCGGAAAACCTGCTGACTCAGCCAAGGGGCTCCGACCACACTGTGCAGGCAGGTTTCCTCTGGGCGACTGACTGCCACTCATCATCCAATCTCTTGCATTGAGGCCTCACCTTGTCCTCTGAAGCAGGGGCCCTGGCTGGGCCTGGGAGCAACCAAGCCAGCTAGAGTAACCCCAGGGACAACAAGGCATCAAGGAGAAACAGGCTCAAGTCCAGCTTAAGTCCTGCTGGAATCTTCCAGACTTAGTTGCTAAATTTCTATTTTAGATCCTTAAATATGCAGTTGTAAATAAACTCAAACTTCTTAAAACAACAACAACAACAACAACAACTGAAAACATCCCAGCTGTTTTGGGTCCTGTTGGTGGCCAGGAGAGGCAGTTCCTGTGGGTGGGTCAGAAGCTTTGAACAGTGGGCTCCCAGGGACACATGCCACATATGCCTCCCCACTCTTCAGGGAAAGTGTTCTGTTCTATGTAGTTAACTGAAGAACCTTATCAGGAGTCCCTGGAAATTCTCAACTTAGGTTTTAAATCTAATTTTATGTTGTGTGTGGAATGCTAAAGGAATGAGAAAGGTTTGACAAAATATTGAATACAGGCAATGAAGAGGAATGTTACAACTAGCAACGCCAACACTGTGGTGCTAGAGGCCTGCTTCTCCGGGCACTGCTGGGCACCTACCCCGAATCATGCCCTCTTCCCCGCTCACCAACAGGACCCTGATTTTTTTCAGGCTGGCAAAGTGTCCGTTAAATCAGTTCCTTCCCTGGACCCTCTGCAGCTGAAGCTGGCCCCGTGACTTGGTTCTGGCTTTTGTTTTCCTGATTAAAGAACAACAGACCTGGTGGGGCATGCCTTGTGTTCTTCCCCCTTCTTCCTGCCTAGAATGGAGATGTGGATCTGGAAGCACAGTGGCAGATGTCTGGTGAGCACGGGATGGCAGCAGGGATTCCCTGGGAACCAGTGGCCCTTAACCCCACATCCACACATCCCCATCACTCTAGGAGCCTGGAGAGATGCCTGGTCCACTCTTCCCGAAAGCCTCTCATGCCCATCCATCCTCTTCCATTCCTACCTCCTCCACTAGGGGCCTGACCACGCAGAACCCCACTTCTCAGAATAGCCCAGCACTAGCCTCCTGCTTCTAGTCTCTTCTATCCCTAACCCATCCATCCTACTCTTGCTAAAAGGCACTTTTCCTTAGTGCATTTCTTTGTTCAGAAAGCCACAGTGGTTGTCCATGGTTTAAAATTTGAAAATAAAGTAATTGGTCTATGATGGGAAGGGGATATGAGGCAGAGGTCAGAAATGAAAGAGTAGTCCTTGTGAACGTTAGAAAATGTAAATGCCCTTCTTGAAGGGGACTGCATCTAGAAGGAGGGAGTGAGCTGTGACAGGGCAGAGGTCAGACAGGTATGAGGAAGAGGAGAGGAAGCAACGCTTCTTCCTAGGAAATCAGAGTTGTTCTGCATTTGATAAGAAACCAGACAGCCCCCGAAAAATACCCAAACAAGGAAACAAAGCAAAAAACCTCTTGAAGTTTCTTCTATTTGAAGAAAACGACATTTTTTTGAGAGTAATAAAGAAGATTTGGATAAATGAGAATCTTCATGTTTCTGGATAGGAAGTCTCAATATCATAAGTGTGCTTTACTTCTCTCTCATCTAATCATATATATTTATATATATAACACTTAGATATATTTAGATATGTAATATATCTTATTAGTTATACATAACTTATATTTATGTATACAATTTATATATATAATATATAGGCTGTCTAATATATATAGTACTTTTATTTTATATATATGTAATCCTATCAAAATTCCTATAAGATTTGTTTTTGGAATTAGGAAAAAGTCTAAAGTAAACATGAAAGAATATATATATATATATACATATATATATATATATGTGTCAAACATGTTCTTAAAATATAGAGTTACATATAATATCTACCCAATCAGCTATCAGCTGTGGAGCACAGGCCCTAGAATAGCCAGAATGATAGAACAGAATAGAATAGTACAGAAAAAGCTCTCATACAATGGTCCAGGACATTCTAACAAGGACACCGAGATTAGTGACCCAGAATCTAACATGAAAGATCGATTTTTAATATGGAATCAGAAAAACTAGCTTTAAGCCAAACAAACCAATATGGTGAGCTAACACTGTGACAGACTGGACTGACTGACACCTTCCTTCTTAGGAAAGGAAAAGGCCAGGAGAAAGCAGGAACTCACGCTGGGTGGGAACGGCCAAGCATCAGCACGGCACAAGTATACGACAGCCAGGAGACCCCTTGCTGACTGGGTATGATGCCACCCTGCTCCCTGCTGCCTGGAGTCTCAAGACATTCTCAATGATGGCCCAAGATGCTGAACCCTGCACAGGTGCAGAAGAGGCTGAGAAACAAGCCCTGTCCCCGATGGCCTCTTTCTGATTGACTGTGTAAGCTTCCCTATATTTATTGCCTCTCTTTGATATATAGTTCATTTCCTTAAACAGATATTTCCTGAGTGCCTGCTGTTAGATGCCTGGTCCTCAAGTGGGAACATTTCCATGCAGACTAACAAAAAAATGTGTACCTGTGGAGGGCCAGGATGCCCCCAACACCTATGGTCAACTCTGGAGAAACAGGACATTGGGATTTTTGTTGTTTGTTGATAAAAGAACAATTAGTCAAAGCTCTGTCTTCTTCCTCAGCAAGTTCAAAGAACTATTAGGGAGGAAGGAATGATGGAAGGAGGCACCTGTAAGCCCAGGCTCCAGGTACAGTATGCTAGACTAGGGGTGGCTGGATGTGAAAACAGCAACAACTATATTTGGGTTGTCAGCAAAAAGGCAGACATGAGACAGTATGCAGAAAACCATTGCGGGGCCATCTCTGAATATGCTGCTTTCCCAAATATGTCCAGAAGTGATTAAAAAAAAAAAAAGAGGAGCTTCTTTCTTTAAGAAAGTAGGGGGAAGCAGCCAGGCTCTGTTTTGGTTTCCAAAAGCCTAGTTAAGCTGAACTCCCACGGCAGAGCTGCTCCTTCAGAACTCCAACTACCAGGAGCCTCCAACATGCCCGTAGTAGCCCTTCTCCCCTGGAGGAAAGACAGTCTCCAGAGAAATGCTTCAGGGTGAATGCCATGTAAGGATTTTGTTTGTTTTTGTTTTTGACTTGGCTAAGAACACTGCAGGGAGAGGGAGCAGGGGTGTGCACAGCCAAGATGAGAGAGAGGCAGAGGTTACTCTTTGTGGAAAAAGAGGCTGTACAGGCGAGCAGGAAACTCAGAGGGAGCAGGAGGGGGTGATTAAGGCAACTCAGGGAGAGGGTACAGCTTCTAGGAAGACAGAAGCGAGCCCCTCTAGGATGACGCTTCAAACAGCACAAAGGGGAGGTCATGACTGTCAACTGCCAAAGCTTCAGGGAGGGGCTGTGCCTGTTCTCTGCAGCCCCAGATTCAGCTGGTGGGCAGCTACTAGATTGGGCGTCTGCTTTCCAGAACCAGCAGCCCAGGAGGTAGGATCCTGCAGACTCAGCAACTCCATGGGGCAGAAAGTCACACATGGTTATAGGAATATTTTCTAGAACAGTTAAGCCAGATATTTCAGTTCAGCCGGATATAAGCACCGCAGAGTCACAAGTTCATCCAGGTAGATCCTTGGTGAGACACCAATCCTCGATGCAGAGATGGATGGCAAAGGGCCCTTGCAGGGGAGACATCTAAGTCAGGCTTTTGGAGAGAACAGATTATTGCCTCCAAGGAAACGTATTTAAGAATCTACAAGTAAAGACTCGAACTTGATTCTTATTGGTTACTGGAAAAGAGGGACCGCCATGCAAGAGGGACCACAACCTACTTTCAGTCGGCATCCTGGGAAAGGAGAAGACCTAGCTTCCCCTCAGAGACACTCTGTTTTGGAAAAAGAAGAGTGAGGATTAAGGCAGCAGTTAGGGAGAAAAAGTGGAAAGAAAAATTTAAATAGTAAATAGTAGTCATTAAGGCTTCCTGACATGTTCCCATATCACATTTCCCCTTTGTATTTTTAAAGAGCATTTTACTAGTAACAGAGGATGCAGTATTTAAAAAGTGGATATTTAACATAGAACATATCACCCCAGGAGGTACTGCCATTGACAACAGACCCTGGGCTGAGGATGTGATTTATTAGGAGAGCTGCAGGAGGTCTGGAGTGTGCTGCTAAGCCTGACAGCGCTTCCATGAAAGGCGACAGACCTTTGCAAATGCTTCACCGCATCACCGCTAGAGACCTTGGGTCGGGCTCAGAGAAGCAGGAGTTCTAGAAATGGTAAGTCATCCCTCCTACTCCCTGCTCACTGCCAAAAGAGTGACACCACGGGATATTTTCAAAACTGTCTGTTGAGAAAGTGACAGTTTACAAGGATACAATGACACAGATGTCACAAAGACGTGACAACTATGGAGTTTTCCTAAAGTCTTGAAACAAGGGAGACAGGGAGATGTATAGGAAAGCATTAAGGCAAACCACCCCCCCCATTCCCCAACTCACACACACCCTAAAATGAAAAACAAAAGCCAAAAACTAAGCCTAAGCAAAGGCTGAGAAATCCTTAGAAACAAAATTTCTTGCCAGATTAGGTTTGCCTTATTGTTAAGGAAAAAGTATTAATTTCTCATATTTGCCCTTTGAGTTGTCCAGAGCAGAGGCCAATTGTTAAACAGACTTCCTGCATTAATTCAGTTTATTTGTCATCCTAACCCAGAGACCCAGGAGAGGGGGAGGGAGTCTCCATGTCCTCCAGGGGCCTTCGGCTCTGACATCTTTCTCTGGGGTCATTTTATTCTCCTATAGGGTTCACCGCATCCTACAGGACCAGCAGGCATCCACCAGGACTGTCTGGCACACAAGGATGTAAGAGCACCCTGCTGAAGTCCCAGGTTCAGACTTATTTCTTAATTCTACCTAGAAACTTAATTCTACCTAGAAACTCTGTGTTCAGAGTTTCTAGGTAGAATTCAGGTTTCTGAGGGTAATGTTAAATAACTTATTCTCTTATGTCCTGAACTTGAATATAGCGTAGGAAGATTTTTGATCTCTTCGCAGGAAAATATAAAGGGTCGGGGTGTCAGTGTGGAGAGGTGCTGGGGAACACAGTGCTCCTTCAGTGACTCGTTTTTCACCTGAATCAGTGGTTCACAAAACCTTGGTCGCACTGGAGAATCACTGAGGAGCTTTTAAAAATATGCTTGGGAAGCTGAGGTGGGAGGATCCTTTGAGCCCAGGAGTTTGAGGCTGTAGTAAGCTATGAATGAGCTACTATATTCCAGCCTGGGCAACAGAGTGAGACCTTGTCTCTAAGAAATAAAAATAAAAAAAAAAAAAGAAAAAGAACCCAGGCTAAGGCTCACCCCCAACCAATTAAATAATTACCTCTAATTTTTCTTTAAAAGTTGCTGTTACTAGTTCAAATAGATTTAGAAACTTCAAGGTAAATAAACTCCAGATACATTCTGGACTCCCTCCCTATGATATAATGAGTACAAGAGAGTAAGACAGCATCGGGTCCCCAAAGTGGAAACCGAGTTCCATTCCAGGTCTGTTTGGGTCTGGCTATAACTTGGGGCACAGAAGCTGCCCTTTGAGAGCAGGAGGGATTTTGCTGCCCCTGGCTATGTACAAGGATTGGAAAGTCACTTTCCTGGGGCTCCCAGGGTGATATCAAGCTCAAGGAAATCTCAGAGTTTTCTGCCCTGACATCTTTCTCTGGGGTCACCTATGGGGCTTACCACATCTTAGACCAGCAGTCAGAACATAACAATGAAATTTAGCACAGGATTTCTACCTTTCTCTGTAAAACAATACAATTCATCTTATTAAAACGATATAATTCCAGGTGATAGAGAAAAATTGATCCAATTCCAGAGACTATTTTGAAAGAAAATTAAAAAGTGCATCTTTTCAGTCTTCTAATGTTTTCATTAAGTGGTCACCCCAGCCTTAGATCTGGCTCATGAATCTTTGTTTTTGGGTGGATTAGTTACAGACATGCCTAATAACTCTTGTCTAATGTTAGTTGTTTTTTTTTTATGAAATCTAAAACCAATTCTCTTTGTTTTGTGCTGTCTTGTGAAGTCTATTTCACTCTATTTTTGTTGCACTTTATTTATTGTACTTAATTTAAAAATTTCTGAGCCAGAATTCAGAAGCAGCTAT
Organism: Sapajus apella; assembly: GCF_009761245.1. Taxonomy (NCBI): domain Eukaryota; kingdom Metazoa; phylum Chordata; class Mammalia; order Primates; family Cebidae; genus Sapajus; species Sapajus apella. The sequence goes on from NW_022436997.1 coordinate 9,965,714, forward strand.
TTACATCGTGATTTATGAAAACCAAAGTCAAGGATCAGAAACAGAAGTGAAATTGGTTATATCTGTAATGGTTACATATACAAAATGGATTCAACTCTCCAATGTAATGTGGGGTTTGTTTTGCTTTTTTTGAGACAGCGTCTTGCACTGTCATCCAGGCTGCAGTGCAGTGGCGTGATCACAGCTCAGTGCAGCCTTGACCTTCCAAGCTCAAGCAATCTTCCCATGTCAGCCTGCCAAGTAGCTTGGACAATAGGCATGCACCATCATGCCTGGGTTGAGTGCGTGCGTGCGTGCGTGCGTGCGTGTGTGTGTGTGTGTGTGTGTATGCGTATTTTGTAGAGATGGGGTTTCACTATGTTTCCCAGGCTGGTCTCAAACTCCCGAGCTCAAGCCATCTACCTGCCTTGGCCTCCTAAAGTGCTGGAATTACCTGCATGAGCCACTTATTTGGCCAAAACACGGTGATGTGTTTTAATCCTACCTTACATTCTTACCTTTTGTAACATTTTGTAAACTAGCTCCTGTTCACATTTCCTATCCCAAAAACAAAGGTAGGGGTTTTGGGGTCTCATTATAGAACATTCTGGAATCAGTTTGGTAAACTTTTCAATATATCATTTTCCTCTTATGCTCCTTCTTGATAAAAAATATGCAAACATTTGTCTATTAGCTAGGCAATAAACTGTTCCAGAGGTCACTACCTGTTTCAGGCAATCATCAACTTTGGGTTGAGATGGCAGAGGCTAGAATTTTATCACCGACCAAACCGGCTGCAGTAGGAACAAGAGAAGGAGGGAGGTACGTGAAACATTCATTTTGGGCCCTCTTGAGGAAATTTTTAATCCTCTAAAAATGAAGCTAGGAGTGCCTTCACCTCCATACTTTTATTCCATTTTATTCCTCCCAATACTGAATCAAGGGGCAGCCTCTCCCCAGCAATCTGATAGGGAACCACAAGAAACCTAGAGGTGCAGCCAGCCAAGTGGGCAATGAGGGGAAGAAGCGGAGGGGGAGGGGGAGCGGAGAAGGAGGAGGAGGAGAAGGAAGAGTAGGAGGAGAATTCTGTCCAATTAAGTCAGTGGGTTGGAGGTTGGTGTCAGCAAGTTAGGTCACAGGTAACTCCTAGCAACCACAGACTGCTGTCTTAAACCTGGCTGGTCTTCTCCTAAATGTCAGGCTACCTGTAAGAATTGGAAGCATGAGACCAGGTGCAATGCTTCATGCCTGTAATCTCAGCACTTGGGGAGGCCAAGGTGGGTGGATCACCTGAGGCTGGAAGTTTGAGACCAGCCTGGCCAACGTGGTGAAACCCCACCTCTACACAAAATACAAAAATTAGCTGGGCCTACTGGTGGGTGCTTGTAATCCCAGCTACCCAGGTGGTTGAGGCAGGAGAATCTCTCAAAGCCGGGAGGTGGAAATTGCAGTGCGCCAAGATCACAGCACTGCTTTCCATCCTGGGCAACAGAGCAAGACTCTGTTTCAAAAAAAAAAAAAAAAAGAATTGGAACAGGACATATGGCTGGCTTGGCACCACTTGGTATCAGTCCTAGAAAGTCAGAACTCAGATATATCAAGAGTGGGTATCTGGCAACCCTTTCCTAGGTGTTACTTTCTAGAGAGGACAAAAGCTGGGTCTCCTTTCAACCAAAGGACAGGACTGATTGGGTATGATTTTTTACACTGGATCCTAGCAGTGTAGATTTGTAAACGAGAAAGTTTTAATTCTGACTTGAGGGGATTCTTGATGCTAGAAATGATTTAGACTCATGTCCTGACTGAGAAACACACATTGGGGCAAACAGCAACCAGTGAAGGGCAGCCAGCAGCTTAAAATCCCAGGAAGTGTTCTGAAAGGAAGCTGATCAACTATGGCTCCTCTGACTGGCCTGTCAGCATCCCACAGCAGTGACAGGTACTGACTCTGTCACTGCACTCCTCCTTTGAAGGGCTCAATTGCTCTGAGGATCCTGCATGTAAGTTTTGATACAGAATTGGTGCACAACTGACAGGGCTGGGAACTTGACTCAGACAGCTTATACTCACCCAAAAAGATGATAAATGCATGCAGCAATACAGGGAGTTAAAATTAATTCATGATTATAAACTTTTGCATGTTTATTCTAAAGTATACTTTACAAAGTTCTTTCTCCAACCTCTAGTACCTGGAAAGAGAAGTTAGCTTTAAACCTGTTTTAAAACTGAAATATACCCAGAATGGGTTTTTAAAAACCAGTTCTTTAAGACATGCAAAGGAGACTCAATTTAGGGAATCATCAGATATAAAATCTGTGATCCAATATCTTGCAGTTTCTTTATCAGTATAGATTAACCACGACTTAACCTTTCATGACCAATAACTTTATGTACAGTATTTCCCATTGATAAATGTGGTATAACATCTCTGTTACTATCACAGCAGCAGTGCCTATAGGATTCTCAAACATTTATCCCAAATACTAAATCTAGATGCATGTGTAATATTGATGGGATGCCAAATATATGGCTCCTGGAAAACTTCCAGATAGCCGCAGAATGCTGGCTTGATCAGGGCCAAGCCAAAGAAATATCACTTGGATTATTGCCTTTGAGATTATTGGCTGGTTACAGATAAAGTTCAAACTACTACTATCAATCATAATCAATGAAGGTAAGATTAAATAAGCATATCCCATATTTGGTGAGTCAGCAAGTCCACTTTCTCCAGTTAATGTCAACATCTGTTTTTGGGCTATGCTGATATTCCTTGGTTGACCATTTCTGTCTTCTTTTCCTCAGGAGTATTTGCCTAACATAAGTAAGCTGGTAACTGTGTTAGCTAATAAGGGTCTCTGACTCATGTAGCCTACACCTAGCATGTGGCAGAAGGAATGCTACATTAAAGATCAGATTTTTATACCAGTGGACTTTTTACCAAATAGCAAAAGCAACGCAAAAGAGTATTTTATATAGAACAAATCTCTTCAGCCCTACCCAACTTCCAATCAAGAAGCATGCTGAAGACTAGCAGTACCTTTGAGACAGACAGTTCCTTGGATTTAGACTCAAACAGGTGCTCCAGTCTGGAAGTGTCGACCTTAATGGGTTCCAGTTTTGACCACAGGAATTCTCTGCAGCGTCGGTTGTTTTTACATGGCCAGTCAAAAGGCCGAACTTCATTCCAGAACAAACGGATGGTCTTCTTTTTCTTAGTGAATGTGGGCTGACCCCTGGGTACCTGGGACCACCCTAAGCCCTGAGGAGCATTAAACACTGGAGGAGGAGGAGCCAATAAATTACCAGGGACAGGAGGGGGAGGGACGCTGTCCAACAGAGGTGGAGGGGGTGGGGGCGGCAAACCCAGAAAGGTGGGTGGGGGTGGGGGAGGCGGCCCAGGGGCCTCTCTGTGACCCAGGTCCACATCTAGGACATCGATGTCATCCTCCTCCCCCAGGTCAGTGAAATCCATGTCTTGGATTCTGAGCTCCCTTGGATTGGCCATGAGCTGGTCCCAGATGTAATCAGACTCTGTCTTCAGCTGCACCGGTGCTGTCTCTGGGATCTTGTCATTGGGCTCAGTATCAGGGGAGACGGAACCTCTCCCCAGGTCCCCACTGTTGAATTTCTCAGCAAATGCTTTCACACTGCCCCGATTGTCCAAACAGCTGACGTCCACCCTCCTGACACTCTCATCCTGGGCCTGAGAGTTGGCCTGCAGGGTGGATATCCTGGTGGCAAGGCTGGCTACCGCCTCCGCCTCCTGCTGGGTCCTCCCAGCCTCCTCATCCCCCTTCTCCTCGTCATCAGGGGACTTCCTGTTATGGGCATACAGCATGTCCAGCATGAACCGTTTGTTGGTGAGGATGTCGCCACACTGTCCATTTACACTTGCATCCTGGACACCTGTGGGCCACAAACCTGAAAGTATATAGGAGAGAAAAATGAGAAAGGGGCAAAGGGGCCTCACTTCCATGAAAAATCTGATTATTGAATAAGTGAACTTGACACACGGGAGTGACTTCAGAGAAGACACTGCATAAAGCAGTCAAAGCCGTGGGCGACAAGATGCTCTTGGGCAAGAAGAAATGCTGCTTCATAGTCCCAAAGACCTGCAGCCAAGACTCTTCCAGGCATAACACTGCTCCTGGCTCCTACCTGGGCTCATGGGAGAAATTTTCCTTTCTCCTGTCCACCCATGGCAGCTGGCCAGGACCTGCACAGCCACAGGTAACTAAGGAGCCTCTGCCCTAACTTGAGATAGGGAGGCAAGAAGCCACGCCCTGGTGGTATTGGAGAGCCTGGAATATAAGCTTCGTTTATTTCCCCTACTCCAAATCTGCACTAGTGCAGCTCAAAGTGCCTCAAAAACACAGAAACTGTGCCACTCACTGGTCACTCTTTAGGTTCACTCCTTATCACAGTCCCTAGTTTCCAGGGAGCTGAATGCTGCCTGGCAATCTCACCCACTCCTCTCCTAGGTGACTTTCCATAGCCTTCTCTCCTCTAACCTCCTGGCCCATCTCATCCTCAGAGATGACCTTGCTTCCTAGTTCACCAACTTAACAGATAAAGCCAGAAGGAATCTTCCAGAGCCTCCCTTCCACCACTACCCTCCCACCTGCACTGACCCTCAGAACACAGTCTCCCTCCTGTGACTGCCTGATAAACATCCCTCTTAGCAGGGGTTGGCTGCCCACTTGTACATTAGACACCCGCTCCAGAAATTCTCTCTCCTGCATTTCCCATGGCCCTCCCACTAGAGCCTTCCTTCTGGCATATTAACATATATATAATTTCCCCTGTCTTAGAAAAGCAAAACCACCCGTGGTCCCATTCATCCCTCCAGCTATCACCTAACTTTAATGTTTCTCATTTCCTTTAAAGTGTAACTGCTCATAAGAGTTGCTTTGCCCTCTGCTTCCAGTTTCTCTCTTTCCTTTCTCTTCGGCCCAGTCAAAGGGAGCTATTGTTCCCACCACCCTTCACAGCTTCTGCTTTCAGGTCCCAGTGACTTCTGTGTTGCCCTGGATGCAGCTGACTACTCCCTCCTCCTTCACGGGGCTCCCAAGAGATGATACAAGGCTCCCAGGACATCTGGCTACCCCTCCTCAATCTCCTTCACTGGTTTCTCCTTATCATTAACCTTTAAATGTCCTTGGACTTCTTCTCTCCATCTTCACTCTTTCAGTCTCATCTAGATTCACAACTTTAAATGCCATCCATAAAATACAACCTTCTCCACCCCTGCACCCCCCAACCTAAGCTGCTTCTCCTGCAATCCTTTGCTGTCTCAGCTATGGCAACTTCATCCATCTTGCTGCCAATCCCAAAAACCTCACAGTCATCCTTGACTCCTCCTGTTCTTTCACCCTCCACATCCAGTGTTGCAGGCAACTGGCTAGACCTTTACGTCATATCCAGAATCCAGCCACTTTCCTCAGCACCTCTGCAACCATGACCATGGGCCAGGCCAGCATGGGTTCCTGCCTACAGTACTCCAGGGGCATCCCCACTGGACTCTCTCATGTCCCTTGAGAGCCAATTCTTACCCCAGCAGCCACATGATGTTATAAAAATGTCTGATCATATCTTTCTGATCAAAGTCTTTTAACAGCACCACCTTTTCCTGTGAGAAAAAGCCAATGACACGATGTTCATGAGGCCTTCCATGATCCTTTCTTACTTTTCATTCATTGCCCCCCACCACCTCTCCCCCACCCCCAGACACACATGCCCATAAATCTCGTTAGCTACAACAATTTCTTCTCATTCCTAGAACTCACCAAGTATGAACCGGCCTCAGGGTGTCAGCCCCTCCTGGGATAAACTGCACCCAGTGAATCACACAATTTTATCCTTGACCTCCTTTTAGTCTTTGCTCAAACCACATCTTCTCAATGAAGTCTTCCCTGACCACTTAGTGGAAACTGTGCAATCCTCCTCCTACACTGTTGATCATCCTTTCCTGCTTTATTTTTCATCACAGCTCTTAGGACTAAATCTGTCACGTTTTGCTTAGTTTATTGTCTGCCTCTGCCCTGTCACTGGAATAATTATAATTACTGATTAAATTGCCTTCTTCATGGGATGCAAACTCTATGAGAACAGGATTTGGGTTTGTTTTGCTCACTGTTATTTCTGCAACATGTGGAACGAATGAATGAATGATCAGGAATGTTATTCCTCTGGGTTTGCCTCCTTGGGGCTTGTATTAGTCCGTTCTCACACTGCTATAAAGGACTGCCAGAGACTGGGTAATTTATAAAGGAAAGAGATTTAACTGACTCACAGTTCAGCATGGCTGGGGAGGTCTCAGGAAACTTACAATCATGGCAGAAGGGGAAGAAAACATGTCTTTCTTCACATGGTAGCATGGAAGAAAAGAATGAGTGCCCAGCGAAGGGGAAAGCCCTTTATAAAGCCATCAGGTCTTGTGAGAACTAATTCACTATCATGAGACCAGGATGGGGAAACTGCCCCCATGATTCAATTACCTTCACCTGGTCCCTCCCATGACACACGGGAATTATGGGAACTACAATTCAAGATGGTATTTGGGTGAGGACACAGCCAAACCATATCAGGGCTGGCAGAGCGAGCTGGCAAGTGCTTTAGGAGGTGAATTCCAATCAGCTTTCCAGGGCCTCAGTGGATCCTGGTGTTGGGATGTGGCAGGAGACCCAGGCCTGGGAGGTCAGCATTCGTAGCTTCATTCAGCTAAGGGAGCATCTTCTTCAAACACACTGAGGGTGGGCTCTGGCTTGAGAAGGCATTGACCAGGGGAGCACAAGGTCTCCCAGGATTTCCAGTGTAGCTTTGTTCTCTGTCCTCGCTGCAACAACGGCTTAACCTGACCAGGGTACCTTAGGCCATCTCAACACCAGAACAAGGAGCTCTCGAATCCTCTTTTAGGTTTTACAAACAAAATATACTTAGGACATAATCACCATCAAAAGGAGATGAGATGGCATTTGAGGATAAGAGCAAAAAATCTGATTAGCTGGAGTTTCAATAACTGGTCAGACACTCCTGTGAACAGGGAGACCACTTGGATGCCAGGAGGCTGCAGCAGATAAAGCAGCTGAGCCCTTTTCAAGAGGCAGACGCATTCTTTCTCCATTTATCGGGAAATGTAAGCATTTTTCTATTTTGGCAATAGGGAAAATAATATAATCAGGTGATATATTTTTTTCTGAGACAGAGTCTCACTCTGTTGCCCAGACTGGAGTGCAGTAGTGTCATCTTGGCTCACTGTAGCTTCCACCTCCCGAGTTCAAGCAGTTCTCATGTCGCAGCCTCCTGAGTAGCTGTGACTACAGGCATGCACCACCATGCCCAGCTAATTTTTTTATTTTTAGTAGAAACGGGAGTTTCACCATGTTGGCTAGGCTGGTCTTGAACTCCTGACTTCAAGTGTCCCGACCACCTCGGCCTCCCAAAGTGCTGGGATTACATGTGTGAGCTACCATGCCCAGGTAACCAGGTAATATTTTAACATGCCAGTCTCCTTGCTTATTCTCTTCACTAATTTGTGACTCCTTTCATTGTTTTGCAGTGTCCCTCTTTGTCCTCAGTAACTTCCTTTGCTCTGAAATCTACTTATCTCATGTAACCATTCCTGCTTTTCTCTGATTTAATGTTTGCATTAATATATCTTTTCTCAACTTTTTTTTTCTTCCTTTCACACCTAGTCCTACAGATTTTTTCCCCAACTTTTAACGTAAAATCTACCTGTGTCATTATGTTTGAGAAGAGTTTTCTATATGTAGCATATGATTGGGTCATTTTAATCCACTTTGCCATCTATGTTTTCGTTTAAAGGAATAATTGATATGTTAGAGCATAAGTCTGCCATTTTATTTGTCTTATTTGTTCCATTTGTTTTAGTGTCTGTTTCTCCTTTCTTGGTCTCTTATGGGTTACTTGAATACTTTTTTTTTACTTTAACAAATTTTTAAATTGATACATAATAGATGTACATATTTTCAGGGTACATGTGATAATTTAATACATTCATATAATTTGTAAAGATCAAATCAATGTAATTGGGATATCTATCACCTTAAATATTGTCTTTTCTTTTTGTTACATTCAAATTATTATCTTCTAGATATTTTGAAATACACATAACACATTATTGTAAACTATAATTTCCCTACTGATCCTATAGAACACTAGATCTTATTTATTCTAACAAATTCTATACTTGTACCCATTAGTCAACCTTTCTTCATTGCCCTTGAATATTTTTTGGAATTTCATTCTGATTTATTTATATGTTTTTAAGTACATTGCTTCATCTGGTTCTTGCAGCGGTTGCTCTAGGTGTTACAATATACACACTAATCACAGTAACCTAGTATTACTGTTTTACCACTTTGAACTGTGAAAAGACTTACTTTCATTTAGATACCGTTAGCTTTCCCAATCTTACAGTTGTCTTAAGTATTCCTCTACATACACAGAGCACTACATTACATGATGTTATAATTTTTGCTTCAACCATCAAGTATGATTTAAGAACTCAGAAGCAGAGAGTCTATTTATCCCTGTTTTCACCCATTCTGTTGTCCTTTCCTTCCTAAAGTTCCAAGCCTTCTGGTCACCATTTTTTTTTCTGTTTGGAGAACTTCCTATAGTAATTCTTTGAGGGTAGGGAAACATTCTTTTAGTTTTTATCTGATAATGTCTTATTTTCATTCTTAAAGGATACATTTGAGGGATATAGAATTTATAGTGGACAGTTCTTTTCTTTTAGCACTTGCAAAATGTTGTGCCCCCTTCCTGCTAGCCTCCGTGGTTTCAGATGAGCAGTGTGCTGTCGCGTGGACTGGTGTTCCCCTACAGGTAATATGCTTCCTTCTAGCCTCTTGCAAAACTTTTCTTTGGTCTTTAGTTTTCATAAGTTTGATTATCATTTGTCTCGGTGTGAATGTCTTTAAATTTGTCTTGTTCAGGGTTTGCTCAGCTTCCTAAATCTGTGAGCTTATACCTTTTGACAAATTGGAGACGTTCTGGGCCATTATTTCTTCAAAGAATTTTCCAGCATCCCACTCTCTCCTCCCCAGATTCTGACGAATTGGAGTTAGATGGAGTCTTATTGTCTCACAGGTCCCTGAGGCTCTGTTCATGTTTTTCAGTGTATTTTTTTCTGTTATTCAGAGTTCTTAATTTCTACCGGTTTGTTTTTGAGTTGACTGATCATTTCCTTTGTTGTCTCCAATCTACTATTAAGCCCATCCAGTAAGTATTTTATTTTGGTTACTGTGTTTTTCAATTCTACAGTTTTCCTTTGGTTCTTTTTAATATCTTCTATTTCTTTGCTATTTTATTTTTTATGAATTCCTTAAGTGTTTGTAAGTGCTTACTGAGGCAGTATTATAAAGGCTGCTTCAAAATCCCCAGCACATAATTCCAATGTCTGGCTCAACTCAGGGTTGGCATCTGTTTATTGCATTTTCCCATTCAAGATGTGATTGCCTTAGCTCTTGAAATGATGAGTGATTTTTCCATTATGTCTTGGACATTTTGTACATTATTAGCCAGACTTTAGATCCTATCTAATCTTTTAGCAGGTAGTCACCCTTTTTAGGTATAGCATACAGGTGCTGGTGGAGGGAGATGTCCAGCTCCCTGCTGGATCCTGCTGTCACCACCCCAGCAAGAGTGCTGACTCACACTGGCTCACTGCAGATGAAGAGGGCAGAAGGTCAGTTCCCCCTCCCTTGGCCCCACTGGCACCTTCCCAGGGAAATTAAATCACTGACTCACATTGTCTTATTGCCTCCAAGTGGAGGCAGAGGTTCAGATCCCTATCCGTTTCCATTGACTCTGGGTCAGGTTTTCATTAGTGCCTGTCTAGGGTACAGCAAGTATTAATGAGCAAAAAGTCTGTGTTGTGTTCTGTTAGGCAATCCTTTTCCCAGTCCTTTGACTAGGGAAATAAGCTTTACCTGGAGCTTCACTCTCATGTAATTTAAATCCAGAGGTTCCTAGGCAGTATGCCTTCTTCTTTCCACCTTTCATAGTCAGCCTCTAATTGATTGTTCTGGTACTCTTGGGGTGTTGCTATGTTAGTTGTAAGAGGGAAGACCCAGGAACAATGAAGATTCCCCATCTTAACCAGACACCTCTTCATTTATTCATCGATTGTTTTGTGAGACTCTGCTAGGAAGTGAGGACTCACAATGAATAGGCAGACATCCCTATCCTCACAAAGCTGACATTCAAGTGGAGACAAAGGACAATTATACAAGTAATTATTTTAAAAAGTATAATGCATGCTGTGATAAAGTTTCTCACATGTATGCCCTAGAGTAGAACACATGAAACAGATAAATTAAACCACATAACTGGAATAAGACGAGATTTTTTTCAAGTCCTACAAATTCATTTTTGACATAGTCATTAGAAATATTTTTGGGAATAATTTTAATTATCTCTAAGGTTGCTCTGTAATTTGACAGCACTCTGAAAAGCAAGAGCTATAATGGCATAGCTGCTCTGAATCCACAATGGCTGATGACGCCTGTGAGCAGTGAGATTTTTTAGGAACCAATAAGCTACAGTAAATAAACACGACCAAATCTCATAACAGCACCGGAGCAAAGCAGAAAAATCATTTCAAAACCCTAATTCCTGCTTCAAAACCCTTGGACACTGCCCACTTTTGGTAGAAAGTCAATGGTTCTTCACTGGGAGCAGTTTCCATTTTTGGAAAGTTGTCCTTATTGGGAAGAATATTGGATAAGCTGATCCAAGAAAGTTTGTCGTCTGGTATAATTTTACTAACCCAATTTGTTGATATGTTTTAGGCCTGCTAAATCCAGTAATGACGAATAATTCTTAAAGTTATTCCTAATAAATAAAACATGATTTAAGGCCAATATGATCAATAAGACTTACCCTACACCCAGCATTATGACAATAATTACATTATGTGAATGATAACAAGTAGAATATGGGGACTTACCTGTAATCTGATTTTGAAAGAAATTGAGTAAATATCAGCATATATAATACCTCTTGGGACATACATATTCAACCAAACGAAGACACAGGATTTTCAATGCAATAATTCCTAAGATGTAAACTAATAAAGTCTTTTATATTCTTTTTTACTGCATCATAGTGACCAGCAATATAAAGTATAAAATCCAGTAGTATATTCTAACTGGGAAAAACCCAAACTGTACTTTTAGACAACGCCACTGATTTTCAGGGCTATTGGGAAACATTCTGGTTTTATTCATTCATTCATTCATGCTTCTGAGACAATATATTTTAATCTGGGAACTAATAAGTCATTGATAGGTCATGGCACTAGCTGGCAGGCCTTTTAGAGGTGTCATGTTGCCCTCTGGACCTAAGACATCGACTTGAGTGGGTACCACTCATATGTAGCTTAATGAAGGCTGGCCCATGAGACATGACTCCACCGGTTAGGAGTGTTTGTTGAGGAAGGAGGCATTCTACCACCTTGACAGCACACAAGTCATGGGTAGGAAAATTTACTCTGTGGCGTCACAAATCATATGAATCATTTACAATTCCTATAAGCCTCTATGGCACCCTCCTCAAGTCCTTGGTGAGGTTCTTTCAGGCCAAACCAAACCTATAATCTAACATTCCATTTGGTCCCTAATTGTAAAGTCATCATTCATAGGAGAACTGAATGAGTATTAAGTGTAACACCAAAAAGCATGTACTTTATACTAAAGAAAAGAATGGTTATGAGTATAATGTAGAGAACAAATTATCTATATTCCAGTACCTCACATCAAATTGAACTCTGTACACTATGTACTACAATTTTTTGGAAATACTCATTCAATCAATTTAAACAAATCTTTCCAGTCTGAAATGTTCAGTCAAAATGAACATACTTCAGTAAACACATTGTTAAAGAAATAGATAACAATGTGACAGTTTCTAAACTTCTATCAAAAGCTGAAAAAAATCTTACTATTATTAACAATGGAACATTCAGAGGAAAATGAGAGGTTTCCCTTCTAGGGCTTATTCCCCAGGAAAAGCCCTCCTTATCGGGGCCTGTTTTTCCAGGTATGGAAGTGATGACTGTGACAGTGTGGCAGAGGGTCTGGGGTCATCTTTCTATGAGGTAGAAGGCTGCTGGCTGGCTGCCAGCATGGCCACACTCCTTGTCCCCAGACACTGGGTGACACAGCTGGGTGAGTGGGCTGACTCAGGTCACTTTAGAGACCAGCCTGTGGACAGGCTCTTAGAGAACCAGTCCCTGCACCCCAGGCCTCCCTGGTACATGCCAATTGAAACAAGGGGCTTCATTTACCAGTCGTCCTGTCCCTGGAGAGTTTGTCCTCCTTCTCCTCCCTCTCCAACGTGCTGCTGGAGGACGAGACGCTGGAGGCGGAGCAGTTGTCCCTTTCGTTCACCCCCTCGTTCTGCCTCTCTTTCTCACTGAGGGAGGCTCTTTCTTCTGGCTCTTGCTCTAGTGCCCGCTCCACTTCGGTCTCTGCGCCCTTGTGGGCAGAGGCTACGTCCTGGCCAGCTTCATCAGCAGCCTGTCCCGCTCCTGCCTCTGGTTCTGGTTCTGCCTCTGATTCAGGCTCAGGATCCCCGGCACTGGCTGGTGGAGACAACAATGGAAATCATATTGACAACAGATTTCTTGGAAGGGTAAAGTGAGGTGAGAATGGACATGAGGCTGATTTCTCTGTGGTGGGCTGATGTCCAAAGATGGTCCCCAAGAGACCTATCCCCTGGTTATTCAAACACTCATTGAGGCATTGCCATGAAGGGATTGTGCAGATGAAGGTCCCTAGTCAGTGACCTTAAGATATGGAGATTAACTAGAGGAGCTGGATTCAATCAAGAGTTGGATTCAATCAGGAAAGCCTTTCAAAGGCAGAAAGTTTTCTAATTGGCAGCAGAAAAGGAAGTCAGAGATTAGAAGCAGGAGAAGGATCTGCCACTTCACAGTTGCCTGACAGGGAATGCAGGTGGCCTCAAGAAGATAACAACCTCTGGGCAACAGCCTACCAGGAACAGGGAACTCAGCTCTGCGGGGAAAAGAAACTGGATTTTGCTATCATCCTGAACGAGGCTGGACACTTCCCAGAGCCTTCCAATAAGAACCCTGCCTGCTGCAGCCTTAATTTCAGCCTTGTGACAGTGGACAGCCAAGGTCAAGAACTCAGCTGAGCTGTGCTAAACTTTTGACCTATGGAAACTGTGAGATAATAAACGAGAGTTGTTTCCAATCCCTATGTCTGTGGAAATTTGTTACATAGCAATAGGAAACTAATATATGACCTTTTACGGAAAGAGAAACAAAATCCATGGTGGATCAAGCTGATGAAAAGTAGTAGCCTAACGTGTTCTGAAATCAGATGGCCAAACCAGTGAGGTTCATCACCCTTTTCTTGGGTTATGTTTGCTCATAATATGAAGTTAGTTTGTGATTTTGAAAGCAGTTTGGAAGAATCACTCATGGTCACAGTCTATTTGCAAACCTTTCAAGGCTGGAGATCTGATGCTGTCACTGAGGTAAGACACCCATGTTCTCACTTGTGTGACATTCTAGGGAACATGGAAATGGCACAATCTGGCTTATGCATTTTTTGTTTTTTGAGCAAAGCTCTCAGCTGTGAGCTGTGGATGTGTAGCAAAATGATTGAGAATACACAATATTCTGAGCCAGCTGCCACACATGAAGGCTGGAGGAGAGTGGCTTACTCTTAAGGGAACTGCCCTCAGGCTGGGCAAAGCCGAACCCTGACAATGTACTCTAAGGGCATGTGCTTGAACCCTAGGTACACACTGCTCAAGGCAACACAGAAATTCTGGCAGGGTCTACACATGGTAGGGGTTGGATGAGACCTGCCCAGAGTCCATAGGAACACGCAGATCAGGGAAGCTCGCTGTGGAGACATCATGCTGGCCCAGGTAATGGGTGTGGCTGGCCATGAGGCACACAGAACCAGCCCTTAGCAGGCTGGGCACGGGCATTACTAAGGGAGAGAAACATTCAGGCCTCACTAAGCAAGGGGCACAGCTAACCCCAGCTTCCCAGCAAGAATTTATTCTTCAGGACCCACAGGGCCATCACTTCCCAATCCCTCATCTGCTCTCAGGCTGTCATCCTCTGAGGATGAGTCAGGGAGTTAGCTGGGCAGGGAAGATGCGGTGGAGAGGATGAAACACCACTTTTCCTTACGCTCATGGGCAACTTCCAAATCCCACTCCTCCGTGGGAATATCCCCGAGTGCCAGGTGGGAATTTGGGGGTAGAGGAGTAAATTCCTCTCCTTTGATTACAGGTTGTGCATCTTCTGCTGGGAACTCCAGCCTCAGGCAGGAACCTGCTTTCAGGGAAGTCTGGAGGACATGGGGAGGGGTAGCAAAGGGGCTGTCCCTCCTGGGCATCCCGAGAAGGGAAGGCTTTAGGAACTGGGAATCTGAGGGCAGTTTCCAGAGAGGCATGGGTGGCAGTCACAGAAGGAAACCAATGGACACACAGCTGTGAGTCCGCGTGTCTGAGAATGAGAGCATCGTACCCTCTTCCTTAAAAGTAAAAGCTGTGCTGGGTCATGGGATGGAATGAACAGGCCTTTTAGAAACATTCCCTTTGGTACTGAAGGAATTTTTATGGTAATTTCTTTTTCATCTGATAATAGAGTATTTAGGAGAGATACAAAACCCCATTAGTTTTACAAGCATGGCAAGAGCACAGCCTCAGCAGAGGCAGCATCATCATTTGGTTGACAGAAAGCACATGTTTTTGCACACATGGACTTCAGAATAGCCACATCAAAATGAAAATGTGTTTCCAACAGCCCAGCATGTGGCATGAACTGAAGTTTTAATTGGTAAGCATATGGTGAAAAACAGCAAGGGCCCTCCTAGTGGCTTCATCACAGACAGGGATGGGGGTTCAGTTGGCTGTCATAAGCCTATGTCTACTCACCACCCCCAGGAGTCTGGGCAAAGCACGGAGGCTCCATGATTGATGGCTGTTTGACTTCAGCCTGTGTGTGTGCCCTGCCATGTTCTATTCCACTGAACATGCAGGATTCTGCCCAAGCAACAGCTCTGGCCCTGTTTAAGCTGCCTGCGCAGGTGTGCTAACAGACACACAAGCTCTGGAAAAGCCACTTTCTTGGGGGGAAGCAGTACAATTTTATCCTGCTACACTAGGGCCTAACTTCATGGAATCAGACATTTCAATTTGTGACTTCAACTACTGGGGTGGTTTCTTTTTGTTATGACTGCTGGGGAAGGAGTCATCTGCAAAGTCATCTTCTGCCCAGAATACATGACTCAGTGTCTACAAGGTCTGATTGCAAATCTGAGGCCGTCCTAATGATGAACAAATTAAATAACTGTCATACACATTCAAGTCAAGCAAAACTACCAGGGTCTATGGCAGAGCTCTTCGCTTGCTGTCTTAATCAAACACAGGCAAGTTGTCTGAGGGCCAAGACCTTGCCTTCCTCTCCGGTTGGAGGGCCCCAGCATAGTCCTGGGGCCAGTGTCTAATCAGAGCGTTCCTGCTGATAGGAAGCATCCAGGACAGCCCTGAGATTCCATGCTGAACCCCAGAACGTTTCTCTTCCCTTTTCCCATTATCTTTCAGCAGGATTTTCCTCACTCACACTTCCCTCTGCACACACACATACAACAGTTCTTTCTGAGTCAGTGTCTCTAAGCCTGCTGCCCTCTGGGTAGATACAGTAAAAAAACTCATTTACACCTACCAAGTCCCCAGGAAACAGGAGAAATCATATAATCCTACAGGAAAAGTCCTAAAGGGGGTTAGGATCTTTGGCAACAACTAGGGAGGAAAGGGAGGAAAGGTGTTTGTTTCCCTCCCTGGAATGTTTACAACTTCTCACTGTTACCAGTCCCAGAATTTAATGAGCCTTTCTCTGACCCAATAATGTGGTGCTGGTGGTAAAAGACAGACACAGTGACCCATGAGACTGACCCAGATCTGTCACAGAGGCTAGAGTGAAGCAGAATAGAGAGATCCCGAACAACCTGCCATGACATCCACGTGGCAAAAGTGAGTGAGCTCCGCCACCAGCGGGCACAGGGAAACCCCCACCTCTCAACTACCAGCAGACACAATAACAAAAATGCATTCGTGAGAGTGATGGATGTTCTAAGACCAAATGCACTCTGTCCTGGGAAGGCATGGCAAGGGTCTTTGGCAAGACCTGGGAGGGGACATAAGTCTTTGTGCCACAATGACGTTTAAAGCCTCAAGGGGTAAAAATGAGTTAAAAGGGGAAACATTGAGAATACCCTGGGAAGAGGGAAGTGCCCACACAGGGACCTGGAGCCCATGGTGTGCTGGCGGGAACGAAGGCTGTATGGCCTGGCAGGAGGAATGAGATGAGGTTCGGATGGTCATTAGGGGCTAGGGCAACCAGCTCTGCATGTTGAGGGAGGGATCTGGGACTTTACCCTAAGGGAAGTGATGACTGCTCTGTGTTTCATTTCATCTGAGGTGAGCCCTGTCTCCACCTGCGTCACAGGCAAGCAAGGCTTTCTGCTGGGAACAGCTTGGGTGTGCCTGCAAGCTGAGGCCCCTAGTCAGTGTGGAATCAAGAGTCCACGAAGCAAACCCTTAGAGAGAGAGAGAGAAAGACAGATGAGGAAGAGGCGAATGCCAATCAGTGGAGCTCAAGAGAAAAAGAAAATAAAAACATAACACCACTGGAAGAACATGTGGGTAAGAACACATGGATTGAGACTGAACAGCAGGAAGTTCTCCATTCCAGACATCAACAGAGGGAGGAACTGTGTTCACACTGGAGGTGGGTAGGGAGATCTGCAGGGCTGCTGGGTCCCCTTGAGGAATGGTTACTGAGGACTTCACAGGAACTGCCTTCCGAAGCCCTCATGACCTCTCTATGGAGAGGGCTCTGGGATTACCCTCAGAAAGCTGGGGCCAGAAGAGAGCAGTGAAGACCTGTGCCAGGGTGGTGGGAAGGAGCAGAGTGTCCCTTCCGCAGTATGGAATACCTCTAAGAACCCTGCAGCAGTGTCTTCAAGGTAGGCTCAGGAGTGACTGTGATACACCAATCCGGCAGGTCAGGAGCTGCCAGGGCTCCCCACGCTTGTCCATAACCACCTTGGATGGAGGAAGGAAGCAAAGATCTGACTGCATCTCCTGGGCTGTGCAAGAGAAGAGGAGAACTACAGGAAGGACTTGGGCCAGGTGCCCAGGCAGCCCCTCTCCCAGCAGTGGGCGTGAGTTTGGAAACAAAAGGAGGACATGGCACAGAATGCTTGGTAACATTACAAGCAACCAAAACCAGGATCTGTCTTCCTGGATCACAGCCCAAGAGTGCAGACTGATGGGATCTCAGCATCGCCAGGATGCACTTAGCAAAGATCAGAAAAATGTGCTTGGCCAGAGCCTGCACTGACCTGGCTCTGAGGGCTTCCAGCCAGATCTGAAGGTGGGGGAAAGGGGAATACAAGGGCCAAAGAAAAAAACCAACACTAAACCACATAAAAGGATGTGGTAATGGATACTTTTTGCAAAGTAGAAGAAACAATAGAAAATAAGGGGTCCAGGATATCCTCAAAGCAATGTAACAGGGAACTGGGCTGTCACCACCCTGTGGGGAAGGACCCATAACCCATAACCAGAGCACAGCCACTAAAAGGAATTCTTCACCCCAAAGAAACAGACATTCCTGGAGTGAGAGGGGTTGAGAAACCAGAATGGGAACTCATCAACATGAGAACCACACAGAAGTGGGAGAACCTAAGCGCTTTTCTTAGGTCTAAGAATATAAAGCCTGCCCCGTCAGATGGAGAATGTGACCATGCTTTCCTCATGCAGATCGCAAAATCGGGAGAGAAATGAGGAATGAGCCAGCCTGAGGACTTCAGCCAGCTGGTCCCTGTGCAGAGTCTACCAGGGCAGACCATCACTCACTCACAAAATCTCGTTTTCCTTGTCCCTCCCAAAGCCCAACACCAACTCCTCATCTGGTCCCCAAACCTCCCTGGACATCAGATCCTGCTTGCCTAAGTGCAGTAAAAATCCAAGTCATTACACACTGAGTACCTTCTACACCCAGATGCTGTGCTAGGAACCATGTTACATCATTCTCTTTAGTTCCGGCACCTACAATACGAAGTAAGGATTGATGTCCCATGTGAGAAATAAGGAAATATGTTCAGAGAGGTTAAGCAACTTGCCCAGAGCTACACAGCAGGCTGGCTACTCTCTGACTGTTTGATCCATGCTCTGTTCTGCTCTGTGCCTGAGGATGCTTATCCCCGCAGACAGCACCAACTGCATGTGCTCTCCCTCTCCCTGGCTTAGTTAGCCCCTGGAGGTTCTAGCAAAAGTGGGAAGAAGGAAGCTGGGATATTAACACCCCTGCTTCCTTCACACAGGACCCTAGTTTGGCAGAGGTTGTCAGGCCACTGTTTCTGTCCCTTGGTCTCCCTTCTCTGGCCACAGATATTACCAAGTCCTAGTCATTCACCAAGTTCCTTCAGGCCTGAAGGCAGGAACAGTGTCCCATGACTTCTAGTCTCTGGTGAAGCGTCACCACCTTCTGATGGTCCAGGACCTCCCTATACCTCTATAAACAGTCCCTTCACTGAATACCTTCAGTGACCCTGTGACCAACAGGACCCATTGCCAAGCAGAGCTCATGCTAGCAGAGCTTGGATTTGAACCTAGATTGGCTGGACTGCAAAGCCCTGGCTGTTAATCACAGGGTTATACTGTGTGGTGGCTGACTTAAGCAACCAAGGAGAAGTATATCATCATGCCTGAAATTAAACACACACACACACACACACACACACACACACACACACACACACACAGAGTGGGCAGGAATGTTGCATTTCTGCTTTCATCCATGTCCCTGACAGCCGAGTTTAGGGTGTCCAATTAGAATTTCTTGTCATGCAATTTTTCTTTGAAGAGATAAATTGCTGGTAGAAAGATCTGAACTTGATACGTCTCTGGGTGGCTTCAGTTGATTTCAATCTGCGGCAGTGTCTTGATGACTTTGCCAGGACTTGGCTTTCTGGCAGGTCTTATGAAACCAAGGACTGGGCCAGCCAGTTCTATAATAGTTGCTCCAAACTGTGTAGATTCCAGGGACCTCCCCAGCTCAGAGCTAATAACTAACACGATTGACTATAGACTTGTGGTTCAATCACAGAAATCTGAAAAAGGTCTCAAGAGAAAAAACTCACAATTTTGAAAACCCTTTAGACTTTGCGTTTGGTGTTAGACCAGTTCTTGCTAAGTTGTTCACTTGGATTCACTCTAGAGGAAGGTTTCTCGGCCTGGGTACCTGGATATTCTGAATTGAATAATTTCTTCTTCTGGGAGACTGTCTCATAGCTGTAGGATGTTTAGCAGGATCCCTGGTTTCTACTCACTAGAAGCTGCAGCACCAACCCTCCACTCCTCCTCTGCTTTTGTGGCAGCCAAAAACGTCTCCAGACACTACCAAATGTCCCCCAGGAGAGCAAAATCACCCCCGGTTAAGAATCACTGCTCTACAGGAATAGTTGCATGAGGATGGGCACAAACTCAGCTTCACAAAAGAAACTCTACTCAAGCCTCACAGAAGAAACAGCTCATCACTTGCAAAATACTGATTCAATAGTCTAATCCTTATGCCTTAAAAGTTAAGTCAAGCTTTGCCCTGAAATTTCAGAGCTTGATTTTCCAAAGAGGTTCAGGCTTAAGCCCCTCTGAAGATGAATAGTTTTCATCTTCAGAGATGAGTTAGGCCTAAACTTGCTTGACCTGAACAATTTTGACCATGTACAGTCAAATTACCTTCAAAAGTCCCTTTGGACAGTGCCACTTTATAGATCCCACAACTTCTCCATGGTTTCAACAATCAAGGTTTTAATTTAGCTTCAGTGGAATTCCTTATGTGCTGGGATTGCATTCATGGGCCATGTTACCCCCAAATACAAATGTGTAAACTCTAAAATCACATTTGAAGCAATAAGTTGTTCATACTACAAGGGGAATGCTGGAACCAGGAATGTTTCAGGGAGAAGAAAAAAAGATCCATGTTCCTTGTGGTCATGCTCTCTCAGGGACATGCACATTAGATTTGAATGCTAGAAGGATTAAAAGCACTATTAAATTAGAATTTCCACTTCCCACTCTTGCCTCTCAGATTATGCTTCTGATTGAGTTCACTTGCTTAAATATGTATATAATGCTACTGTAGTATCATACAGGATAAAAAGAAGGCAATTTCAGGTTCAATTATTCTTATATTGATAACATATAGTGTGACTATTCTATTAGAGTTGGATCCTCAGAAAGAAATGGCCCAGGCATGGCAATTCTCTGTAAAAGTTTCCTCTCTATTAATTATGCCAACATAATTTATTCAGTTCTCATGGTGTGGCCTGCACAGTCAAAGATGCATCCTCCTCCCATGGCTCATGTAATAAATTTCTTCCTGGGCACAGAGAAAACAGCTGTCTCTGTAGATTCGTGCGTCTGCTTTCTTTTGTCATGCTTGACCATTTGCCAACTCATAACGCATGTACTGAATGCTTGTTCTGCTCCAAGCACTGGGAATAACAGAAGTGGGCACAGGCACGTGCCCTGCCCTACCTGAGGCACACGCAGACACTTGGGAGGAGCAACTATCGCATGGACAGTGAGGTAAGCCCTGCATCCCAACTGTGCACAAGATGCAAGGGAAACACAAGAGAGGGGTCAAGGGAGGCTTCAGAGAAGAGAAGATGCTTCAGCTCAATGAAGAGTCCAGGGGGCACCCAATGGAAGAGTGTGTTCCAAGAGCAGAGCATGGCATTTTTCAGGGACTGATTGTGGTTTGGTGTGGATGGAGCATAACACTTGGAGGGGTGGCTGTGGTGGCTGGTACTGGGTAACAAAGGGTCTTGAATGTCACATAAGATCTGAATTTATGTGGTAGATAATGGAGAGCCACCCGATAATTTTAAGAAAATGTAAAGAGATCCCTTTTTTTTTTTTTTTTTCAATTGGGTTGCTGAGAAGAACCTGGAAAAAGAGAGACCTATCAGAAGTGATTGAAATGGCCCAGATCAGAGATGGTTGAGGCCAGGATTAAGGCACTGGAAATGAAGATAAAAGAAGGAGGGCTGATTTGAAAGAAAACACCACAAAAGACACTTGGGGATTGACTGGATGTAGGGTAAATGTTGAAGGAGGAATCGAAAATTATATGTATGCTCCAGCTTAAATGATTGGGCCAACAGAGATGGCCTTACCCAGGTAGGGACTAGAAAATACAAGCAGGTTTGGGGTGGGGTTTCTGAATGAGAGATGGATGGCACCTCCCATTGGAACAGCCCTCAGCCTGGCACCTAGTCGGTCTGAAGGGTCGGAGAGACATTCAAGGGAGATGGCTGGGGAAAGTGCGACACGCATGCCCTGAGCTCAGGGAGGCCAAGGCTGGAGGCTCAGATCTGGGGGATTTAAAGCATATGGGAGGTAGGTAAAAATCACAGGTGGAATGCGAGGGCCCGGTGAGAGGACATGGCATGAAGAGAGGGGGAGCTGGGGAGGAACCTCAGAAAAACCCACCACTTAAGGAGAAAGCAGAAGAGTCCATGAGAGAATAAAGGCCAAATGATGAGAAAAGGCTGAAGATGAGATGAGAAAGCAATAATGAGAAATTTACATGACACCAAATACAACTGTCCTATTCAGTCTGGAGATTATCTAGAGGACACAGAGGCATCCAGAGGAGGCTGAATCCAGAAAGTTAACAAAAAGCGACTTGAACTACTCGACGAATCTGGCAGAGGGAGCTTTCTCACAGAAGTCACAATTTCAACAGGCTCTAAAGATGCACATCACATCCAGAGGCAGAGAGGATGCATTGCACGTCACGGAACCCAGAGGTTCTCTTGAAAAAGTGTATT
Source organism: Sapajus apella (assembly GCF_009761245.1). NCBI lineage: Eukaryota > Metazoa > Chordata > Mammalia > Primates > Cebidae > Sapajus > Sapajus apella. The sequence continues at coordinate 9,987,610 of NW_022436997.1, forward strand.
TCAGGTACCAGAAAGTCAACACGTGTGTATCTTGCTATACTGCCGGTGTTATATGATTTTGAAAAAATGTGTTCCAAAGATGGATGGGGGAAAGCAGAGCTGCTGGAAGGAAAGGTGGAGTGGTGGAGATGGCAGAGTAGTTATTAAGATCCTGAGATGGATAAGGATGCTAGAAGGAGTCCGAGTTATTCTTGTTTGCTAATTTCCCTGGTTTCAGTCATTGTCTGGAAATTCAAAGTACCACCGTGGTTCAAGAATCCTCATTGTCCTGACATGTGGAGCCTCATGACTGCACCTGGAAGCATGGACCCAAGGCTCCCACCTGGGCTGAAAGACACTGATGTCTCACCCAGCCCACAAGCCAGATTCTCTGAGTGTCTCCAGATGCAGCAAACTTGTTCATCCCAAGTGCCTGCTCCAGGCGGAGTCTCACAGCTCCTGCGGTAGTTTCTTTTTTTGTTAAATGGGAATGAACTAATTGCTGTTCAAAGCTTGAATTTTTTGTTTACACTAATCAGATTTTAGGATACAAATTTGATAGTAAAGGTTGACTTAAAACTATTACAATCTAATATTAGGAAACAATTCTCTATACCTCTCCGGTGCTCCTATGTTTCTTCAGTCCTGCAAGCAAAGGCACTGATAGCCTTTTGTTCTGTACTATCCTTCTAAGGATGTGTACATAGTAAAGAGCCTTAGAAGACAGAAATAGGGTCTCCCCCTAGAGCAAAGATCTGGTTGGTTTATTGCCCACTGTAATAAAGATAATGTCTCCCTCTGAGACAAACAGAAGGCATGTTTACTGTCCATTATAAAAGAGTTCAGGTCCCCAAGTCTCAGGGTTCCTTTTCTCAGGTTCCTCACAACGTGTCTGCAGGTTTCACTGGACCCTATTCACATCACCCTGTGGGAACTGGGGCTTGGGGAAATGGGAAAATGTTGATACTCTGGCTATTGCTATCACTACAAGTAATGAAGTTCTTCGTCTCTGACCCAGTAATTTTGTGTCTTCTTCCAGCATCCATGGAATTGTGGCAGGGCAGCATATTAGCTTACAAGTAGGGCAATGTTTCAGTCCCTTCACAGCTCTTGACACCTAATAGGTGCCTAGGAAATCATCATTTTGATCAGATCATGTCTATCTCCCCGTCTCTTTTTTTGGAGCTGGGGTCTTGCCCTGTTACCCAGACTGGAGTGCTGTGGTGAGACATTAATTCCAACACAGTGTAGCCTTGAACTCCTGTGCTCTTCTTTACCAACTTTCCCAGTGCCACTCAGTGCCTGTCTTTACTTAAGGTTTATACTTTATTTCAGAAGGACTCAATCCTGATTAATGTTTCCAAATATGATGCAAGAAGACATACTGCAGACAACTGTCAATTCCACAAGGAGAAAAAGGGAAATGTTTAGCGACTGAGAAATGGCAAGAGAAAAACACAATGATTTGCAAAGGCTGCCCACAGCAGCTGCAGCAGATAGGGCCAAGGCCTTGGGTAGAGTTGCTGAAAGATTTTGCCCAACTGACAAAATATCATTAAGTAGCAGCAGTCAGGTGAGGCAGGGGGTGGGGCAGCCCTGAGTCACAGAACCACAAGGAATCTAGTTTCCTGCCAATTCATGAAACACTGAATTGGAGCATCCAAAATGTTTATGCAAGAGAACTAGCATGCAGTGTTGGGCTGATGATGGACGATATTCCATTGCTACCGTGCCAGTTGGAAATAGGATACCAGATGTTTCTGATTTCTGCTGTGGGGATTAGATAACCTCAGAGAGTGCCTATACCTGAAGGAGACTCAAAACTTTATCTTACACAACCAAGATGATAAAGACAGTCAATGCTGACAATGACAATAGCCAAAATGACAAACGCATGCCCACAGGAAAAATTATTTATACAAGCTAAACATTTCATGACACTCTATGTCTAAATTTTATTTCCAGGCTTGAGATCAGGAGGATACAGGAAGCCATGTTTGTCCATACTTTAAGTGCCTGGATGTGTGAGAGGAATTATCATTATACCTTCGTCGATAATTTCTGTAAATGCTGCTGGTGAGTAGGTCATGGCTGTATAGGTCATATGTATCTCTAGGGCCAATCAGACATTTGGAAATACTCTGGAATCCAATTACAGGTAGAGAAAAAAATCACTGTCAAACATACTTTTCTGACATAAATGAAAATAATATAATGTGGCATCATTTTCAAATGCATCTGATGCATTATTTGTGTGTGCAAAATGGAGAGTATCAAGTTCATAATAAAAAAATTTAGACATAATTTTGCTTTCATGGCTAGGTTAGTGGGTGAAAGCCACTTCTAAATTCTTGAGAGCTGTTTTATTCCACTGGGAAATGTCATTTATCTCCACCTGGCCTGAGAAGAGACTCGTATGCAAGAGGGAGCAAGTGGGGAACATAGTTCTAGCTCTCCAGAGAAGGCAGCTCAACCCCGGGACACCCTCCAGGGACCACCATCAACCTCTTGTTTTCAGGTGAGTAGTTTCTCTCTACTCTGTTTTCATGAAATAGGTTACCTGGATCTCACACAAACTGTGATAAGAGGTTATCTGGCTATCTTGACTTTAATTATGGGTTCACAGATTAGTATTACTGTTTTTAATACTCAGCGCAACTTTCTCAAGAATTATGTTGAAGAACTCTACCCTAATGAGAACACTGTACCTTTTCTGACAATGAGAGTCACTTATGTGCTTTCAGAATCATCTATGAGTTTCTAAAAATAATAGGAAATAAACTTACTAAGCAGATATTCTGATGTCTACTGCCAGGGATCAGTGAAAATAAGGAAAGGATATCAAAGCAATGAATGAAGAGATGCCTTTCCATGTCTGCCCAAACTCTGGGCTGACTGTCTCTATTAATTCCAACACAGTGCAAACAGTAACATGTATATGCCTTTCCCTCCCCTGGGATGGTAATTTTAGAAAGAAGGAAAATACTCAGACCATCATCACCGAATCTAGGCAGCATGGGGACACATATCTGCTAAGCCACAGGAGGGCCAGAAGGAAAAGCAATTCAAGTGCATATTGACTTGGTGGGGGGGGCTAGTGGCATCATTCACACAACAGTTATAGCATATTTAGCTGAGACATCTCACTAGATGGCACATCACACTACCAGTATTTACCATTAGCCTTTCCATTTTAAAAAGTATATTTTGGAAAAGGAGTTTTTAATGTTTTTATATCTTCTTCTTTTGAAAGTTCTTCAGAATCTGAAACAGAAGTTACAAAATAAAGAACCCATAAAGGGATCTGTAATCTTGAGGCATAGACAATTTAATAACAAATATTAGTTTTTCCTCTTCTTGTGAATATAATTCTGAAATGTAGGCTGCAATTTTTGCAGACATTGGTTAGCAAAAGGATGGTGTGACATTAATATGAACAACAATGCAAACATGGTAGAGCCATGACTCCATGACAGATGGCTGAGATTGGCAGCAAAACACTCATTACACTCCCAGCACTGTGCCAAGATGGTCTGAAGCACATCTTTCCATCTATTTGGGCCTCAGTAAAACATGGATAATAACATCTCCCCTACCTACCCAGATGTGTTTGGGAAAAAGGGGCAGAACACTACAAAAATGTGAAGCGTATCATGATCGCATGATCCCACAAGGATAAAGAGTGAAAAAGCAAGGCAATCCCTGGCACATTTGGGCCACAATATGCCAGGTGTTTGGTGCAGGACCAACATCTGGATGTGTGATTATATTTTTAATTCTTCCTCCAGATGCTGGGATGCTGGAAATGCTAGGGATAAGCAAAAGGTTACTTTTGGACATTTGAAAATGGGACTTCGTAAAAAGAATATACTATTAATTGGGTAACAACAGAATGTTTCAAAGAATAAACTAGGTTGAGAAAAACTTCTCTGTTATACCGACTGTGCATTTTTGTCCTAAGGGCAAACATCTACAAAGCAGAAGGAAACCTCTGCAGTCCTTTTTGAGACCACCATCTTTTCATACACTTGCGATTTCCAATTTTAAAAATCAATTACATATCAGGACAAGGAAGTGAGAAGACTGCTGGTTCTTGCTGATTTTGATCATGATTACTTAACATACTATGAGTAGCTCTTCTAGATCTCACAGGAGCCAGTGCTTTTGATTTTTTTCCAGGAAAAAGGCAAACAACATCATATGATGCTATTTTATGAATTCGTAATTATGTGTAGATTCAAGCCTTGTATTCCTTTCACATGCAGTTACCATTTATTGTGTAATTTAGGTCAAACAGTCTCTATTAACCCCTTCTCTGAAGAGAAAATAACATTTGCAAATATCTTTTGAAAACATACTGACATAACTTATTTTCTCCAAATGCATACCACACACACACATACATAAACACACACCCCACACAAAATGACTATTTTCTTTATTCTTACTGGTCTCAAGTTAAATTGTAATTCAATCAAATACTTAAATTGTCTTTTGCCACAAACATCAAAGAGATTAAAAATTTCAGGACAAATGACATTTACAGATACTGACAATTCCCTTTCAGCCTGGGGCTGTTCTGACTTCACAATTCAGACAATTATTCTGTAAACAACTGGAGGTACAATTTTTAGTTAAAAGTCCCAGGATGAAGCACTAAACCACAACTCCGAAGGAGGATATTTCTTATATTGCCTCTAGAAATACCACAATGTAGATATAGCAATGATATGAGGCAGGGTTTGGAAAGCACATGGTTGTTATAGAATAGTCTGTTTTCTTGACTCTCAGAGCCTCAATATTTTAAGACCAACATTACTCATCCATGACTAAACTATCTGCCTGGGACAATCTTCCATGGCTCAGGGATCAGGAGTAACAGGACATCATGGGAAGCTGTAGAGGAGCTAGCCTGCTCCAGCAGAATGAGCCAAGTTTTGGACAGCCAGCAAAGAATTGGACAGACAATATTGTTCCGCTATATCCAGTTCTACTAAGGTCATGGAGTCTGGCCTTGTTTAAATTAAACGTTACGCCATATTTAGTCAACCCTCCTACAATTAAAATCTTAATGCCTCTGATGTCTTCAATTGGCTAAGTCTACATCAGGCTGTAAGCCATAACACTTGACTAAATCAAACAGTACTAGCAGTAGGGTTAATCAACATACACACTGTGTAAATGCTGGTGCCTGGGAACCATCCCTGTGTTAATGTGAAAGGAAACGGACCTACAATGGGCAGAACAGGCCGGAAAACAGCTGATGCTGAAGGCTACAGTGTACAACATCACGCCTCTCCAAATAAAGCTAAGAAGACAATATCTCCAGGGAGAGCTTGCCTGTCTGCACATAAGCAAGTACACACACCCTCACACACCCACACCCAATCATGTGCCAGTAATTTTTACAATTGGAATTATTTTCCTTCTCCAGTATTTACCTTCTCTTTTCACTAGGTCCACATTTTTATTTGCTTGCTGCAATTAATTTTATTCTCCTTTAGTTTGATTTAAAACAGACTAAGTTCCTCAGGTAAGAACATTCAAATGTGGTCACTTGATTGGGCAGACCCACGTATCCAAATGAGAAAGTATTAAATGAATATCCCAGTATTTAGGATTAAATATCAGAGTAAAGCTTATTTTCCATATTCTCCTTTTTCTATGACCACACATTGACAACTCTGATGAATCATTTTGCTTTACTATAAGTGGCTCTGAAGACGTCTAGTTTGTTAGTGCCCACGCAGGTTGCAGTCACCCCCACAAGGCATACCCGTAGTTGCTTTCTTGGTATTAGTCTGCAGGTTGAAATCATCACTGCTGCCCCGAGGAAGCCTGTCTGATGTTAACCCATTCATTTTCCCTCTACCCTCCCTGTACTTACCTTGGGGATGCTGAAGGGTTCCTGGGGAGGAGAGAGTCACTGTCAGAGCCTCTTGAGAGTCTAAAGATGAGGGGCTATGGCTCAGAAGGGCCGGGCAAGCAGGGGCTGCCGGTGAGGTCAGGTCCAAAGAGAGGTCGGCTCTGCCCCGGCTCACACTCCGGCTTCTCAGCTCCTTCTCATGCTCCTCAGCTGCCAACTGTTCCAAGTATTTGTATCTGAAAGTTAAATTCCAAAGGGTTTCCGTCAAAAGAAAGAGAAGCCCGTGGCTGATTCTTGTTTATGGACGAAACACCTGCAGAATGAGCCGGTTTCCTGAGGCACACAGCACAGTGCAGGGCTGGCTGGAGGGTCAGCTTGCCAAAAACACCCAGCAAAGCCAAGATGCTAATGATTAAAAATCCCACGTCATTCATAACCAAGCAAATTGGGGGAAATGGCAGCATCACACAGTCCCTAGATACTGGATCACTGTTGCAGAATCCTATCTTGCTCTTTTAGAGAACATTTGTCAGTAAGCAAAACAGCAATAACCACCACCAAAAAGCCCTAAGCGTGATGGCTGAAAACCAAATCCCCTTGGAGCTCACAGCTGTGAAATGGGTGGGTGCCTTGGTGTGGCAGAGAGAAAAAAAATGCCCCCAAACTACCAAAAGGGGTTGCTTGGATGAAGGCCTGCCCTCTGAATTTCTGAACCTGCTTCAATGCTAACAGCAATGTAACTGGAATTCACTTTGTTCTCTCAGTGCTGACCATGGAAACTTTTTTATATTCTAAAATATTTCTGAGTAGGAATCAGACATCCAATAGCTTGAACCTGACGTCACATATAGTTTATTCATCAAAGTCAGTTTAAAAGAACAAAGATACATCTGTTTTGCATTTCAGGCAGGCAGAACCCACTAACTGTTTATTAAGACCAGCTACCAATCATATTCTTCATAGTGTGCTTTATAGATCAGACCAAAATAACTTTGAAATGTGTGCCTCTTCCAGATGTCTGCTAATTTGACCCACCACTATTTTTTCAGAAATAAATTTATGCATCCAGCTGTAGCAGGTTTCTTACTATCTTACCCACCACTAAACTTTGAAGCAGCTTACTCAAGACCCTCACTTTGCATCTATCCAATTCACTGCTTTGGTTCCTCACAATGGGCATTAGACATGGTGTTCCTCATTTACACAGATAAGAAAGGCAGAGCACATATTCAAACTATTTTAAAGCAAGGCATTTAAAATGCATGCATTTTTGCATCCCATCCTCAAGGTGGGTGTGGTTCCTCAAACCGTAATCCTCACCCCTTCTCCCTGCCAGCCCCAATGCAGTCCACCCTTTGGGCCAAGCTTGCGAGTGCATCTCCCTCCAGGAAGCTTGCCTTGACCACCAAAGCTGGAAGTGATCTTGGCCTTGCCTCTGAACTCATGTGAGATGTGTAGTCCCTTCAACTCAGATGGCATTTTACATTTACTGCCTGGCATAGTCATCTTTTCACATGTGTACGTCTGTTTTCAACAAGCAAATAATAGGACTTTTGTGAACACAGGAAGATTACCATCTTTTGTTCTTTCCCTCAGTGCCTTGCATCGGTGGGCTGAGGGGAAGCAGGCAGAACATGCAGGGAAAAGCCTGCAAAGTGGCACCCCCCGTGCAGAGGCCCACCTGCAGCCCAGGATGCCGAGGGGCGGATGCATTCGGTTTCATTTCTGTGGGGAATGAGCTTGCGTTCATGGTGAATCTCTGAAAAAAGGTGTGCAGTGAGTGTATATGTAGATACAAACAGTTGAGGATTGGCCAACAGCACCACCTCTCGAGGGGTAAGAGAGGGAACAAAAGGAATGTGTTTCTGGCCTTAATTCAGGCCAGTAAGGAAAAGCCACTTGGCTGTGGAAGTAACAAGAACCTTGAAAGAAAACAATTTTGAGGGTTAAGAGGCAGGGCCTCCAGCGAATATGTTTTAAATGGGATGGTGGCAAGTTCAAGGCCAGGAATGCTGTAAGTCCAGGAGGAGTTGTGAACACAGGCATTCCCACACTGCTGCAACAGGATAAAGGGGCAGGCAAGAAATGAGTGTAAATAAGGAAATCTGGACAGGTCTAGGAGATCAGGAGGTCAGAATCCCAGAGCAAGAAGAGTCCAGAGGGGTGGGGCGTGGGCTGACGAAGCCCTGCATGAAAGGCTTTCAGCAAGGACAACCCAATTATTGCATTCATTTTTGCTGGCTCATTCCTGGTCCTGGCCTACTGCTCGCTTCCCTGTGGGCAGCCAGGCGGGCAGGCATTTGCAGACAGCCAAAGGGTTTAACCCACTTTCTGGGAGACTCCAGGGGCCACTCATCCCAGAGCCTGGATAGATTTGACTCAAATGCTATTCCTGTGCCTCTCTCGGCCTCACAGATGCCATCACTGAAGATCCATAAGACATGGGAATAGTTAAAGGTTTAACCTGAATTCTCCCAAACAATGAAGATGTTAATGTGTTAGACAAAAATGGCAGAAGCAGAGGTAGGGGGATGATGAGTTGTTGCTTCATGGATAGAGAGGTTCAGTTGTTTAAGATGACAAGAGGGCCGGGCGCGGTGGCTCACGCCTGTAATCCCAGCACTTTGGGAGGCCGAGGTGGGTGGATCACGAGGTCAAGAGATTGAGACCATCCTGGTCAACATGGTGAAACCCCGTCTCTACTAAAAATACAAAAAATTAGCTGGGCATGGTGGCGCATGCCTATAATCCCAGCTACTCAGGAGGCTGAGGCAGGAGAATTGCCTGAACCCAGGAGGCGGAGGTTGCGATGAGCCGAGATCGCGCCATTGCACTCCAGCCTGGGTAACAAGAGCGAAACTCCGTCTCAAAAACAAAACAAAACAAAACAAAACAAGACAAGAATCTGGAGACTGGTTACACAACAATGTGAATGCACTTAATGCTACTGAAATATAACTTAAAATGGTTAAGATGGTCAATTTCATGTGATGTGCATTTCATCATAATTAAAAGTTTTTTTTATATAAATGGCAGGGACAGAGAGGCATGGAGGTCAAGAGCACTAAACCTTTCTGAAAAGCTGCAGTAGTGTTCATCCACAGTGGTCAGAGTGGTCAAGGCAGTGGGCTGGTACACAGGGACAGCCACGCCAGAGGCATTTACAGTGCTACAGCTTAGCGACCCCTCCTGCCCCTCATGAACCTCCAAGCAGCTCTTGGGGAGGAAGCTGGACCTATGTCATGACCTTCTCCTAGACAATGACTCTAAGTGCTATGGGGCTCAACAGTACTTGATCTGAGGACACACCAGCCCATGCAATGGCTGTCAGGTATTCCTGCTGCCGTGCAAAGGCACACTCAATCCACAGGCTGATGGAGTCTCCTCTGTGGGAAGCACACGGTTTTCTATCCACAAACCCAGCCCTGAGAAAAAACTTCTTACTTTTGCTGCCTTCATCCAAACATTCCCACTTATCCTCTGCCTGTATAATTTGTTTGTTCATTCATCTTTTCATTTATTTATTGAACATTTGTCAAGTGCCTGTCATGTGCTAAGAACTGTAGTAGACACTCAAGATTTAATAATAAACAAGGGAAAATCCCACTCTCACAGAGGTCACAGTTCAGTGGGAGAGAGAGACAAATAAACCACTGGGATGAACTCCAACATCCACCCGGGGCTCAGTGGCAGAGCTGGTACTGCGGCTCAGCCTCTTTTCACAGGGCCCTACAGAAACTCTGCTTGACTTTAGATTAACCTAGACCTACTTACTGATGACTTTTCCTGCCACACTTCTATTTGGAAATTCTCACTTACATTAAACTAAAATCTGGCTCCCTCTAACTTCTGCCCTGTTCTTTGTCCTTCTAAGCAAGACTCAGAATCCTTTCTTACTGCTTCATTGATCATCTTCATGCACAATTTCCAAAACCCTAGCCCAGTCCCAACCTTTCTTTGCACTCTGTTCCCAGGGTCCCTGTTTACCATAAAGCACTTCCTCTCCATGCCCTGCCATCCCCCTCAGACTAACAGCCCCAAGTGGAATTATCCTCCTGTGCCACCACCCACTCCTCCCCCCACAGCCTGGGGCTCATTCTTTACTCCACACACTTCTTTTTTCTCCTTTAAATTATTTGTGAATGTTATTTTAATCAATCATTATCCTATAAAGCCTTTCTTCTAATACTTAAAAGGATGAGAAATAGCATCTCGACAGAAACTTACTCCTAGTCTGCACCATTACCAATAACACAGTTTGTCTGAAATTATAGAATGAGATGATATAAAATAATATAACATGTATCTGGATGGCCACTACACCTCAAAAGAAGGTCGCATTTATCTTGTTACACTAACATGTTACAAGCCTCAAAAACCATCTGCTGACTCTGGCTGTCTTTTTCTGAGTCTGGCATAAGGGTAAGAGACGTGGGTCTTGACAAAGACACATCCCTCTATCTGGAAGAGTTAACAGATGGAGTCTTTTTCCTTATTTCTGTACTACTTTTCACCTCTGATGTCTATTAGTATCTCCACCCATTTCTAAATTCCTTTATACTTGGAAATCTTGTCTATTCCTAGCTTATTAGGAAGGGACCCTCAATTGCTTTTGAAACAGAGATGAAAGTCTATTTCCCCTAACTCACATCTTCACCAGGTTATTCAAGAAGAAAACTAACAAGAAAAATGGCTGGGCCAAACCAAAGGAAAATGCGTGGCTGCTTCCTCAGACCTCTGTGTAAACAGAGAGTTGACTTCGAGGGAAGAATCCCACAGTGGGCCTGGAGAGCACACGCCTGCATCCAGGCTAATGGGCAGCCTGGGAGCAAGGACTAAGGGCAGAACCAGAGGAGAGAAGAGAAGCAGAAGCCTCCTCTTAACGAGTTTGCCAGACCTAAGTGAAGCCTTGTTTGGAAAAAAAAAAAAAAAAAAAAAAAAAAAGCAGTAAATAACATCCAGAAAGAGCAGGACTTCCGTGGTTTGGAAAAATTTGGAAGCCAGCCTGAGCCAGTTCAGATCTTGACATAGCACCCAAAGCATCTCCCCAGGAGCTGCCAAGCCTTGTCTGTGTGGATATAACCTAACAGTCAAGCTGTTGGAAGTGCAAAGAAATAAGAATCTGGGGGGAGAACTAAAAAAATAAAATCTAGTTCCTTATGCCTGGGCAGGAAGTCAACAGCATTTTCAGTGAAAGTATATGTGATGCCCTCTGATGTGAAAAACAGGTACTAGTGAGAAATATCACTTTCCTATTTCTTTAGCAGCATCTTTCACCCTAGATTTGCCAGCCACAACTGGTTCTTAGGATGACAATAATCAATTAGAATGTTGGAATCAAAGCAATGCCATCATTTTATTTATGAGGTTGATCTAAGCATCTAATTTTTAAATTGAAGACAGGCAGTCTCCACTCTTCCCTGCCTCAGACTGTCCTGATATATTTAGCTGGTGTTTAGAAAATCAGCACAATTCCACTTCTTATTGGTACAGTCCAGAAATTTTGTTAGGTTCCCAGCGGGCTTCAGCATAAAAGGTATAAAATCAGCCTTCCCATCTCTCCATGCAGTCACCCCACCTGGTGGTAGAGAGGACAACTGCAGGCTGTAAAGAGCTGGGGATAAAAACTAGTCTTTTGCTGGTCTACTTGTACAACCAGTGTCCACAGTTTATCTGCATTTATAAGACACTGAACATCTTTGTATCTCTTATTGAGATTCAAAGCATGTTGCCATTGAAATAGACTACTGATCAACACCAGCGTTTTTATCTGCTCTATTATATGATCTAGGCTGGTTTGAATATTACAGCAATATTTTAATAACACACTTCTTAATCTTATAAAGTAATGTATCTCATACACGATTTTATTACAAAAATGTATATAACTATTCTATGGATAGAAATTTAAAAATGTATTCATGCATGTTCCAGTCAAAGATTTGTACCATAAATAATTTTCAAAATTAAAAAAAGTATTTTACAGCCTGAATATTTTAAATAAAGCTGTTGTTTCATTTGCTCATTTGCTGATTCCATATTTTGTTCTCAAGTTGCTACTACATACCAAGCACTGCGGTGGGCACTGGAAAAATAAAGGAAATCCAGGCATTGTCCCTGCCATCGAGGAGCTGAGTACAGTTAGTTAGGGAGACAGGTAAGTGGCCAGGCACACCCAGCAAGAGTCTCAGGTGTATCTAGTGCCCCAACCACTGCCTGGCACAGTGTGTGTACTCGAATATTTGTTGAAGGAGTGCTGACTATGTGACATGGAAGCACATAGTAGGAACACCTAGTCTGGACTCAGTAGCAGTGGGGCGGGGTATACGCCCTATGTCATTATGCTAACATTAATGTGCTCATTTGAAGGAGAATTTTGAAGGAATAGACACATCAAATATATGCCCTATGTCATTATGCTAACATTAATGTGCTCATTTGAAGGAGAATTTTGAAGGAATAGACACATTTAACCATGGTGGCACCAAAAGACAAATCCAAACTTTTACTGGAAAATTAAGTTAACTAGTATACTCTGTTCTGCAAAATGCCAGCTATGTAAGGTTTTAAGTGAAGCAGTTATATTTTAATCAACAGTCTCTCTGCATGCTAGGTTAATAGTGCAAAGTCACATGCTGTTTGTTACAATGGGAAAGAAGAAATATACAAACCTTTCTTCTCTTGCTTGCCTTTGCTCCTCTCTTTTGTCTAAATACTCTCGGCTAATGGAAATATATAGAACAAACAAATGGGAAAAGAAAATAACACAATTAGATGCTCAGAAAATTACCAACAAATTATGAACAGTATATCATGAAAGACCACCACTGCCTCAGAAATGTAAAATGGTTGTAACTGAATATTTTGAAGTTGTACCTTAAAAGTATTAAATACAATTAATTTTCAATACAATCACAGGGAGTGCAGAAATGGAATTATTGGATTCACCCAGAAACACTACTAATTAGTTGTTGGAAAGAATATAAGTATCTGAGGAAAGAAGTTTTTTTTAAAATTCATAAATAAAATATGGCAATAACAAGCAAGCAATAACTTTTGAAGGTGATCGGCATCCACTTGATCTCAGGTAGCTCCATAACAGCCATCTTAAGAATTAAATCTAAGTGTCTTGGGCGTTTTGTGTTGCTCTCCACAGGCTGAATATTCCTTCCACAACCCAGGATTCGATTTGATTCGATTCAATTCTTTTTTTTTTTTTCTCCCTCTCTCCTTCTCTTTCTTTCTTTCTTTTTTAAATTTCTGGGATACATGTGCAGAAGTGTGGATTGATTCCATGTCTTTGCTATTGTGAATAGTGCTGTAAAGAACACACATGTGCATGTGTCTTTATGACAGAATAATTTGTATTGCTTTGGGTATACATTCAGTAATCAGATTGGTGGGTCAAATGGTATTTCCGGTTCTAGGTCTTTGAGGAATCGTCACACTGCTTTCCACAGTGACAACCAGGATTCTTTTGCCACATCCATTACACTCTCAGTTTCTAGGCTGAGATCACTGAAGCTCCTGCTTTGTGCATTCTCTTTCATCTGTACCCACAGATTCCCAAATTTGATTAATTTTAATGTTTTGTTTTTCTATTCCTGCTGGTTAGGTTCCAATTTGAATCTAAGTTTAATATTATGTGGTTAGTCATCTCTCAGTGGACTCTTTACTTTCTTGGAGAATGCTAACATCATGGTTTTCAACCCTGGACATCATAATGTAGCTTAAATATTCTATTTTTTGGTGTACTGGTAAATGGATATAAAGGTACAGTAAGTTAGACTAAAGCAGTGTAGGACAGGGAGAAAAATGCAACAAGGACTCAGATTTGTCATCATTTATAAACATCCAATCTCATCACTTTCCACACAAACTAAAATTTTCTGCAACTCAGAAAGCTTAAGACAATATTCAACAAAAATAACAATAAAGAACAACTTTTAGATGATTTGCAAAAAGCACAAGAACCACAAACAATTTAAATAAATGAAATGGCTGATAAAAGGTCAGCCATTTGGGTAACATCAGGGACTACTTCAGAAAGCTTTTCCTATTTTCTTTTTTGAATTTCTTTTCATTCACATCCTCAGAAATATGGTAGTGTTGTCACCATAATTAATAGTTGCCTATGGTCTATCCTTGATTAGTATTCATTACTGGACAAGGGCCATTTTGCCAAGTTCTCTCTGTGTTCTTAAATGACAAGTTAGAATCACTTGAAATCAAGAGTAAATCATTAACAGTTGTGATTATGGCCTCTGATGACAACCTGCCCAAGTCTAATGCTTACTTTAAAAATATATACATATGAATAACATAATTTCTGAATATATATTACAATGCATGGCCAGGTGCAATGACTCATGCCTATAAGTCTAGCACTTTGAGAGGCTGAGGCAGGAGGATCACTTGAGCCCAGGAGTTCAAAACCAGCCTGGACAACACACCGAAACCCCGTCTCTACAAAAAAAACTACAAAAATTAGCCAGGCATGGTGGCACATGCCTGTAGTCCAAGCTACTCGGGAGGCTGAGGTAGGAGGATCACCTGAGCCTGGGAGGTTGAGGTGGCAGTGAGCCAAGATAGCGACACTGCACTTCAGCCTGGGCAAAAGAGTGACACCCTGTCTTGAAAAAGAAAAAAAGAAAGAAAGAAAGAAAGAGAGAGAGAGAGAGAGAGAGAGAGATAAGGAAAGAAAGAAAGACAGAAAGAAAGAGCCAATGCACTCTTGTCCTATTCTCATATACTTCTGGGACCCTGATACCATGAATACTAGACATTTTGGTGTTATTACACAGGACCCTAAGGCTTTGTTCATTTTTCTTTCAATTTTTGTTTGTTTAGTTTTCAGGTAGGAAAACTGTTGTTCTATCTTCAGATTCACTCATAGTAATGCGTTCACTTTCTTCTCTCATAGCAATTCTATTTGGCCTATCTGATAAATTTTCTATTTTAATTTTCCTGTTTTATATATATTTCCATTTGGTTCTTTATATCTTTTTTCTTTTTTTACAGAGACTTAGCTTTTCATTTGTTTCAAGGGTATTTGCCCTTACTTCTTAAAGCATGTTTATAGTAGCTACTTTAAAGTCTTTGACTTTATAATATCTATGTCCTTTGTGTTTAGCCATCTTTTAATTGTCTTTTCCTTTTGAGTTGAAATTTTCCTAATTGTTTTTATAAGTTATTTTGGATTGTATTTTGTACATTTTATTTATTTTGTAATGAGATACGGGGTCTTATTTAAATTCTACAAAGAATCTTGATTTTTGTTTTGTTTTCCATTAGCAGGTAATCAACGAGGTTAAGTTCAGCCTGCAAGTTGTAACTTGCCTTCGGACATTGGTTCCAATAATAATTAAGTTTTCTGGGATCTGGGTGACGATACACTCCCACTCTGTACTTAGCTCTCAAAGCCTATGGCATGCCGTGTAGGTTTGAAGCCACATATGCACAAATCAGAGACACATTCAAGAGTGTTCTCTTGACATCCTTGCTCTTTGTGGCTTTCCTAACACTTTCTGGCTCCTTGGGTTTCCTTTTCTGGACCTTCAGCCAGAAGGCTTGGGCTTTATTTTCCCATTCCTGCCACATACTTTTGGCAACTGCATCTGCATCCAGAACAATGCAGCAGGAGGAGAGCAAAGTGATACGATCATGGGGTCATGGCTCTTATGATTAGAGGAAGAATTCACCTCCCTCCCATTTTGCTGTGCTTCTGTAGCAATATTATTTGGGAGGCTAGGGTATGAAACAAAGAAATAACAGGATTTCTGTACACTTTTATCTTTAGAAATTTCCGTTACTGTGCCTCAGTCTGGAAAAAGAGGGCTTCTTCTGGGGCTCTTTTGGTCCAAATTTGGCCTACACTTCTAGGTTTGGATGCTTTTGAGTACATGCCAAGTAATATTGAAGGTAAAAAATGGTAAACTCTCACTGGTTTTCTAGGACTCTGAATTTTAGTCTCCCTTCCTAATTCACCTGCTCTCTTTTACATTTCAGAATTTTCAGAGCTCCAGATTTTCTCTCCATGATTTTACGGTTGCATCCAGCAATGCTGAAGGAGAGACAGGATGGAATGAATGGATTCCATTTTCCCCAGAACTGGTACCCTGTTTCAAGAGATTTTCAATCAAAAACTTTGGATGTAAGCTAATCTTTGAATTTTCCATGTATTTCACTCAGATTCTCTGCTGCTTTTTGGTGGTAAAATATGCAAATCTCCCAGAAAATCACAAATCAGGAAGCATTTAACCTGTTCCAGATATTTAAAGAATTGGTCTTTCCAAAAGTGACAACTTCCAGAACTACCCTCATGAGAAATGCTGCATACAGAGCTGACATTTCCATGTATCATTTGGTAGAAGTCTGACAGCTCAGCATATGCTACACAATTTTGATGGGAAATGATGTTGGTTTACTTCATGCAGCCCATTCACCCAGTCTTAGAAAAACTAGGATTAGCATTTCACAGTCTTGGCATTTGTTTTCATGAAGTAGTGACTTATAGTTAACCAACTTCACAACTCTGCTCATATTTTGATTATTTTTACAATTACACATATACTTCTTGGCTTCAGAAAAGCACAAGTTATTGGCTGGGTGTGGTGGCTAATGCCTATATTCTCAACAGTTTGGGAGGCTGAGGTGGGTAGCTCACTTAAGGTCAGGAGTTCAAGAACAGCCTGGCCAACACAGTAAAACCCCATCTCTAATAAAATACAAAAATAAGCTGGACATGGTGGGATGGTCTATAATCCCAGCCTACTCAGGAGGCTGAGGCAGGAGAATCACTTAAACTGGGGAGTCAGAGGTTTCAGTGGGCTGAGATCATGCCACTGCACTCCAGCCTGGGCAACAGAATGAGACTCCATCTCAAACACACATACACACATACACACACACACACACACACACACACACACACACGTTATTAAATCTGTAAATCTTCACTACAATGCCTTACATTCCTCATAGATTTAACGGGGAATAATTGATGGGAATATTATTTGCCAAAGAAACTGAGCTGAGAAAACAGGAGGTAGAGAGGGAGAGAAAAATGAAAGAATGTAGAAGTGATAGGATAAATGACGTGGGAGAATTAAGAAGGAAGAGAAAGTATAGGAGGAGGAAGTGGGGAAGAAAGTGGAAAAAGGGAAAAAGGAGATAAGGAAGAGTAGAAGGAAGTAATGTGTAAGGAGAGACACAGCAACTGCTTTTCATTCCATAAAACACTGCACAGCATGAAGCCTAGGGGATGGGTGTGAAGGAGGATGACCTGGAGAATGTAGAGAACAGGTGAATTGGCTGAAGGAGAAGCTGAGGCACACTGGGCTCAGTGGGGACAGATAGGCCAAGATATGGAACCTAGAATGAGCTATACCCAAGAAAACATCCTTGGAGCCACAGAGAAACCAGGAGATCAGGTGGAAATGGACTGAGGGTAATCAATACAACGACTTTTCCTCTCACATAGCAAGAGAGATTATTGTTTAAAAAAATAAACTGAAGATTGTTACAGGGATCAAAAAGCAAACCGGAAAGTGGGAAAAGCATTTCCTTTTAGGCATCCAATAGAACATGAATAAAACATGAGGATTATTAGGAAGAGATGGCAAATTAAGTTAAGATAATTAGGCTCTCTGTCATCGAGAAGGCCTGGATAGGACCACTGTAGATAATGGAGGACCCAAGAATACATGAGTTCCTAATTGTATTTGGCTGACTGTGCTTCCTGCCATATGGTTAGAGAAACAAAGACCATAACAAACCAGATCCAGCCTATTCCAAGTATGTTTTTTTTCTTCCTTAAAGAAACAGAATTCTCATTGCTTCCTTTAATGCCAATGTTTAACATACACAGCTGTAAAGTCGTGTGCTTTAATTTTTAACGCATTATTTAAAAAAAACTTAAGATCCTTCTTACCTGAATTTGTTTCTTTCTTCCCGCTCTATTCTCTGCAACCTTTCTTCTCTCTCCTGCCGCCGCCTCTCTCTCTCTGCTGCCAGTGACTCTTGATGCTGCCTGAAGGATGATGTGAGAAGGCCACTCGGTGATGACCTGGAGATACAATGAGTTAAGGTTTCAGTTGCTTGGCCTATGATTAAGAGTACTGAAGTAAGCATCAGTCAGACCGTGGTTAGAATTGAGGGTCTGCCAGTACCTACGCAGTGCTTGTGGAAAATCACTGAATGTCTCAAGTCTTCTTGTTTCAGGATTTTTGGCTGTAGATGGGGATAAGTAACCTGCTGCGAGTGTGCTAGTAGGAAAAAAGGTGGTAACAGACAGAAAATACCAAGAAACATGCCTGACATGTAAGCAGCCCTCAAGAATGGGTGTTATAATACAGAAGTATTCCAGTCTATATATATTTTAGGGTTGGTCAATGTTAAGACACAGACAAGCTAGAGTCAACTTTCAATCTAAAACTATTTTCTAACTATGTATCAGGTAATACATTCATTATTTGGGTAACAGGATCATTAGAAGCCCAAGCCTCACCATCATACAAGATACCTATTAACAATCCAGCACATGTACCACCAAATCTAAAATTTTTTAAAAACTGATTTTAGAAAAACTATTTTCTATTACACATGCACTAAAAATATTTTACTATATATCAATTTCACAATACACTTTTTTAGGATAATTGAACAAGGCAACGAGATGATAGATGAAGACAAAACAAACTTGCAGTGGGCTGAAATGTGAATAGAATTAAGGAAATTTCATTCTATGACATTCTACATCAGGAAGCATTCAAGGACTCGGCATGTTCAAAGGACAGGCAGTGGTATTAGTAACATCACATAAACAGTCTGGACTGTTCACTGAAAATGTGTGTGAAGGCCTCAGAGAGAAACCATAGGATGGGCATCACAGGAGATGTTAAGTCAGAGAATGAGTGGGAGAAGAGAAAATCAAGTAATCATATGACATCTAAGGAAAGGGGTTAGCTATGTAAAGGAGTCTGTTGGATCTCTGGAGAATAATAAACAAAATCTGTTATGGACAATTGGGTCTTCACTTACAGAAAAAAATATCTAAACCAAAGAGACAAATATTTATGAAATATATTTTGCCAATTTATTTATCCAAGAATATAGCTTGGGTAAAATCCTAACTGAATTCAGTGAAAAATATACCTGCAAGGTGGGAAACACAGGTCTCAGTGCAGGAGAAATGTGTGACTCTCGTATTACACACACTGCCATGAGGCCCGCAGATGTTCTCCCTAGAAAAGATGAGTCGCCTATGGCTATCAGTCAGAGGTGGCAGGGTAAATGGAGGGAAGAAACCACTATCCCTGGTAACTACAGGGAGGGAGTAGCCAAATTCTATATTCCAGGCTCACTGTGGAGCTATTTTCATCAGCTCTAGACACTGAAGCATAGATAGAGTTTATTTATCTTTCTCATAAAAGAAGTCCAGACCAACTTCTATTTTTTGTAAGTTATTGCTATTTTGTGGGAATTTTTTCCCTGCTGTATGTAGCCAAATCTAATTAAAAAATCAGAGTAAAGAGGTTTGTAGTACCTCTTGCACAGTAATTGATAAAACTGTTATGTATGTAATAGATTTAACCTAATTAATAAGTTTTATCTAATAGATGAATATGTATAGAAGCTGGTAATCAAATTAGAAAAAACACATTCTTTCAAATATATAAGAACTACTAAAAAATTGACCATCAGTTCTATCACAAAGCTCAAGAATGAATGCCACAAACTAGTTTCACATGAGCTACCTCCTGATCATAATGCAACTGAGTTGAAAATAATTAACAGATGGAAAAATATTCCATGCTCATGGTTAGAAAGAATCAATATTGTGAAAATGTCCATACTGTCCAAAGTAATTTATAGATTCAATGCTATCCCCATCAAGCTTCCTATGATCTTCTTCACAGAACTGGAAAAACCCACCTTAAACTTCATATGGAAACAAAAAAGAGCTCGCATAGCCCAGACAATCCTAAGCAAAAAGAACAAAGCTGGAGGCACCACACTACCTGACTTCAAACTATACTACAAGCCTACAGTAATCAAAACAGCATGTTACTGGTACCAAAACAGAAATATAGACCAACGGAACAAAACAGAGGCCTTGGGAGTAATACCACACATATACAACCATCTGATCTTTGATAAACTGGACAAAAGCAAGCAATTGGGAGAGGATTCCCTGTTTAATAAATGGCATTGGGAAAACTGGCTAGCCATATGCAGAAATCTGAAACTGGATTCCTTTCTTACAACTTATACAAAAATTAACTCCAGATGGATTAAAGATTTAAGCACAAGACCTAACACCATAAAAACCCTAGAAGAAAACATAGGCAATACCATTCAGGATATAAGCATAGGCAAGGACTTCATAACTAAAACACCTGAAGCAACGGTAAAAAAAAAAGCCAAAATAGACAAATGGGATTTAATTAAACATAAGAGCTTCTCCACAGCAAAAGAAACAATCATTAGTGTAAACCAGCAACCAACATAATGGGAAAAAATTTTTGCAATCTACCCCTCTGACAAAAGGCTAATATCTAGAATCTACAAGGAACTAAAACAAATATACAACAACAACAAACCCATCAAAAAGTGGGCAAAAGAGATGAACAGACACTTTTCAAAAGAAGACATTTATGTGGCCAACAAACATATGGAAAAATGCTCATCATCGCTGGTCATTAGAGAAATGCAAATCAAAACCACATTGAGATACCATCTCATGCCATTTTGAATGGCGATCATTAAAAAATCTGGAAAGGCCGGGTGCGGTGGCTCATGCCTGTAATCCCAGGCTCTGGGAGGCCGAGGTGGGCGGATCATGAGGTCAAGAGATTGAGACCATCCTGGCCAACATGGTGAAACCCCGTCTCTACTAAAAACACAAAAAAATAACCTGGCATGGTGACACATGCCTGTGGTCCCAGCTACTCAGGAGGCTGAGGTGGAAGAATCACTTGAACCCAGGAGGTGGAGGTGGCAGTGAGCCGAGACTGCGCCACTGCACTCCAGCCTGGTGACAGAGCAAGACTCCATCTCAAAAAAAAAAAAAAAAAAAATCTGGAGATAACAGAGGCTGGATAGGATGTGGAGAAATAGGAACGCTTTTACACTGTTGGTGGGAGTGTAAATTAGTTCAACCATTGTGGAAGACAGTGTGGCGATTCTTTAAGGATCTAGAAATAGAAATATCATTTGACCCAGCAATCCCATTACTGGGTATATACCCAAAGGTTTATAAATGGATCTATTATAAAGACACATGCACACATATGTTCACTGCGGCACTATTTACAATGGCTAAGACCTGGAACTAACCAAAATGCCCATTGATGATATACTGAACAAGGAAAATGTGGCATATGTACACCATGGAATACTATACAGCCATAAAAAAGGATGAGTTCATGTCCTTTGCAGGGACATGGATGAATCTGGAAACCATCATTCTCAGCAAACTGACACAAGAACAGAAAATCAAACACCACGTCCTCACTCATGAGTGGGTGTTGAACAATGAGAACACGTGGACACAGGAAGGGGAACATCATACACTAGGGTCTGTTGGGGGGTGGGGGGCTAGGGGAGGGATAGCAGGGTATAGGGAGATTGGGGAGGGATAGCATTAGGAGAAATACCTAATTTAGGTGATGGGAGGATGGAGGTAGCAAACCACCATGACATGTGTATACCTATGTAACAATCCTGCAAGATCTGCACATGTATCCCAGAACTTAAAGTAAAAAAAAAAAAAAAAAAGAAAAGAAAAAGAAAATAAATAACAAGGAGATAAATTTTTTTAAAAAAAATCCATGTAATTGGAAAAATTAAAACACATCTAATAACTTAGGTCAAAACAAAGGAAAGGGCCAGGCATGGTGGCTCACATTTGTAATCCTAGCATTTTGTGAGGCCAAGGCTGGTGGATCATGAGGTCAGGAGATCAAGACCATCCTGGTCAGCATGGTGAAACCTCCTCTTTACTAAAAATACAAAAATTAGCTGGGCGTGGTGGCTCGCACTTGTAGTCATTGCTACTTGGGAGACTGAGGCCGGAGAATCACTTGAACCCAGGAGGCAGAGGTTGCAGTGAGCTGAGACTGTAGCACTACACTCCAGCCTGGGTGACAGAGCGAGATTCCATCTCAAAATAAAAAAAAATAAATAAATATAAATTAAAAAATAAAAACAGACTATTTAAAGAGTATCATAATGAAAAATGATAAAACCATAATGGAAAACCTGAATGTCAAGTTTTGTAGAATACTTCTAAGGTGGTATTTAGAAGGGAATATATTGTCTTAAGTATTGACATTAGAAAAGAAGAAAGAGTAAAAATTAATGAGTGATTAGCTCAACAATTGGAAAGGCAACAGTGGAAAAAATTCAAAGAAGGCAAAAAAAAAAAAAAAGAGCAAAGACTAATGAAATAGAAAAACAAAGGGATATAGAAAAAAATCAACAAAACTAAAAGTTAGTTTATGATTATTTTGAAAAACCTAACAAATAGACAAGTTCTGTCAAAATTGTTGAGGAAAAAGGCCACAAATGAGCATATTCAGAAATGACAGGTAGATACAATTACAGATACAGTGACCAAAAAAATCACAAAAATCAGGGGAACTTTTTATGACAATAAACTTGAAAAATCAAAGAAATGATTTTCTAAAAATACATAATTTACCAAGTCTAATTGAAAAAGAAATAGAAATTTTGAATAACCCTGTTACTCACAAAAGAAATTGAGTTAATTAATGACAAATATATTCACACCCATGAAAAATATCCAGGAGAGTCAGATTTTCAACAAGATTACTACCACTCAAGGAAGAGTTCAAGTTAGACATAGAGAAAATTCCAGAGAACATAAAGAAGAAAAAACTCCACAACCCATTTTATAAGATTCATATTACTTGGACTGTTACTGGTGAGGTGAAAGCCAGGTGAGAACAGTATGAAGACAACAACTTACACACTATTTAATTGAACACAACTACAAAATCTGAAAGAAAATCACACTGGGCTTGTCCAGTGACTGCAAGGGTAATTCGAGATGATAACATCAAGGAATATAATTTACTACGTTAATAGTTAATTGGAAAAAAGCCATGGCTACTTCTGTAAATGCAGAAAAAGCTTTAAACTCAACAACCATTTGTTATTTTAAAAATCCTTTTTTAACTATGTGTAGTAATAGAAATAAACTTTCTTAATCTGACAGTGGGTATTTGGCAAGGAAATTTTTTTAAACTACAGTAAGGATCTTTTTTTCTGTTTTTTTTTTTTTTTTTTTTTTAGACAGGGTCTCATTCTGTCACTCAGGCTGGAGTGATCATGGCTCACTACACAGCCTTGACCTCCTGGGCTCAAGTGATCCTCCCACCCCCAGCCTCCTTCTCAGTAGCTGGGACCACAGGCATGCACCACCATGCCCATCTAATTTTTGCATTTTTTATAGAGTTGGGGTTTTGCCATATTGCCCAGGCTGGTCTCGAACTCTTGGGCTCAAGCAATCCTGCTTTGGCTTCCCAAAGTGCTGGGATTACAGGCATGAGCCACTGCACCTGGCCAGTATCATTCTTAATGTTGAAACATTAAGAGCAGTTTACTATTAAAAATAACATAAGGATGTTTCTATCATTGCTTACAGTTGACATTATTCTGGTGGTCTGAGCCAGAATACTAAGAAAGGTAAAAAGCATAAGGAAAAGAAATAAATACAATGCCATCATTTACAGATAATCTGACCATCTATAAAGATAATCCAAGAAAGCTCATGTTATTTTATTAAGAGTCTAGCAACGTTTCTATATATAAAACATAGAAATGGCAACTGCATTTTTACATGTCAGCAACAATTTACCAAGTTAATCATAAGCTAACTATGCATTACTTAACTAAAGATATGAAAGACCTTTATAAAACCTTATTAAAATGAAACAGTTATTAAAATGGCTGACAGTTGTCTCAGCACCATTTTTTAAGCAATCCATCATTTCCCCACTGATGTGTAATGACACATTTGACATGAGTCAGGATTCCATTAATCTTTTATTCTTTCAAATGAATTCATTTATGTATTGAAAGAATCAATGCAGTCAAGATGCCAATTCTCCTTTTTTTCCCCAATTAATACTATTTCAAATCAACATCCAAAAAAGGATTCTCCATGAAATTTTACAAGCTGAGTCCAAAATTTTTACACAGGACCTGAGGTTTTAAGGATAACCAAGCCGATTTTGAACAAGAACAAAGCAGAGCACTGGCCACATTCGATATGAAGCCTATTCTGAAATCACAGTGATTGCCCGGCATGTGGTCTTGGTGCATGAATGGAAACATGGACAAATGGAGTGGGATAGTGAGCCATGACTCATACACAGACAGAATCCTGATTCATGTCAACTGTGTCATTACACATCAGTGGGGAAGTGATGGACTACTTAACAAATGGTGCTGAGACAACTGTTAGCCATAAACACAAATTACAGGCTGGGTGCGATGGCTCATGCCTGAAATACTAGCACTTTGGGAGGCTGAGGTGGGAAGATCACCTGAGGTTGGGAGTTTGAGACCAGCCTGATCAACATGGAGAATCCCTGTCTCTCCTAAAAATACAAAGTTAGCCAGCATGGTGGTGCATGCCTGTAATCCCATTACTCGGGGTCTGAGGCAGGAGAATTGCTTGCACCCAGGAGGCAGGGGCTGCAGTGAGCCGAGATCGCACCATTGCACTCCAGCCTGGACAGCAACTGTTGAGTGAAACTCTATATCAAAAAAATGAGGGGAAAAAAAAAGAAAGAAAAAACACAAAATACAGCTACTCCCACCTCATACCAAATATAAAAATAAATTTTAGATAGTTTAAGTGAAAAATATAAAAGACAAAACTTTATGACATTCAGATCTCAAGATAGGAAAGATTTTTTAGATCAGAAACTGAAAAGAACAACGAAAAAGGAAAGACTTGATAAATCTGCATATATGAAAATTTAAACTTGGTGCGCATTGAAAGACTACATAAAAATAAAGAAGAGCAACAACCTGCGAGGAAGTACTTATAACATACATAAACCACAAAGGATTAGAATGCATTATGCAAAAGAACCCCTTCAAATCATTATGCAAAAGACAAACTACCTAGGGGAAAATGGGCAAAGGGTAATGAGCATTTCACCAAAGAAAGTTAAATGGCCAATATATATACGAGTGATGCTCATCTTCACTAGAAATCAGGGAAAAGGAATGCAAGCAAAACCCACAATGTTATATTATTTCACCGCTATCAGATTACAGACTAACAAAAATTAATGTCTGATCACACTCACCCATTGGCACAGAATAACTCTCATATAGTGCTTATAAAAGTCTAATATAATCATTTTGGAAGAAACACATAATATATCTGAAGATGTATATTTTCTAAAATCTAGCAATTCCCCTTCTAGGTTTATCTAGAAAGTAACTTTGCATGCATAAAGAAGACAGACATGTATGATACAGAATACCAAATGTTGCAATGTTTTTTATTGCTTGCTAGTGGTTAATAATTAGAAATAACACAAATGTCTACAAATAAATATATAGTATGTTTTTAGAAAGGAATACCCTACATCTGTGAAAATTAATAACTAGAGCGATATGAACATAGGTAATTTCCAAAAGCAGAATATATGGATAGTGGAAAGTAGACTGAAGAAAAGAAAAAGTATTCTATCATGTCTATGAAGTTTAAATACGTGCAAGGCAAAACTACACACTAGTGATACATGTATATTTGGTAAAAACAAAAACATACATGAGAGTAATAAATACCAAATTCAGTGGAGTGATCATCTCTAGGGAAGAAGGGAAATCAAAGGGATAAGGGGCTCAATTTTATATCTGATGCTCTTTATTGCTCTGTAACTTTCTAGAATTATCTAAAATTTTCTGTAAGCCCTGAATATATTTTTTAAAGTCATTCATTTCTCTGAAATAAAAGTCCTTTTTAGGGGATAAACAACTTGTATATCAAATATCTTTGAAACCCCAAGCGAACTGAACATCAATACTTATATCCAATTCTAGAATTCAGAAACATAACAAAAAATAGGGTATTTTACACAGAATTATTTTAGGAGCCAAATGATTTCCCTTAATTGAGGACTTTGATTCAGGCTTTAAAGCCTGCCCTGTGTGTTCTTCTTCAGCACTAGCAGCCTCACCTTCTCTTTCCAGAGGGGAGAGAGAGAAGCAACATTGCTGGTCTACGTTCTTAAATGAGAAGCGAAATGAGGACCTTGCTATTCCCCTTACACTTGTGACTTCAGCTCATTCTTCTAAATATCCCAGTCTTTACAATCTTCTAAATATCTCAACCACCTAAGAAGCACTAGTAGCTAAACCTGGTCACAATGAAGCCTTTTTATATCAGACCTTAACACAATTTCCTTGTTTAAAATGAGAATAATAGAGCCTGTTTAACATGGTGTAGAATTGGACAAGTATTAGAACTTGAGAAAGTTAAGTAAGATCCATCCAATTTAGTCAAGTGAAATCTGTCGTTCCTTGTCGGGAGCCTCTAAAAAAAGAATATGCAGCTCAGCCTCCGGTACACCTGGACCTTGCAAAAGCAGATCCCATATTGGCTCCTAGGCCAGAGTTCACCTGTGAACACAATAGCAGGCACCATTAATAATACTTTGAGGCTCTTTCTTTAATCATCTCAGTACTGAGAGAATGGAAATGTGGGCTTCTAACTCAAAGTACTGAGGAATGGTTCTTCTTTTCCTGAAATAAAGCAAAATACCTTGAGTAATGAAAGATTTATTATCCCGAGTGCCCTAACAACAGATTCCTGTATCAGGAGGAGAAGCCTGTCTGTCCTAGGTGAATCTAAGCAACTTTGCTTCTGTTAGAAGATGAACACCCCAAATTGTCATTAAAAAGATAGGCACCAAAATTCATGCTGGCATGGTGAACTCTTTTCTTTATAAAGGCATCTTTAACAGGTTTTTATCTTTCATATTGTTATTCCAGGAAAATACCTACAACGATTGGAAGTTGTTGCAATCATGACAGAAAGGAATGAGCACAGGGCTTGGGATGAGAAAATTTGAGTGTGGCTGCTAAACCTCAGTTATTTGTAAAATAGGGATAATCACACGTCTAACTTGTAAAGTACTGTAAGGTTTAAATGAGAATGTAAATGAGAATTTGCTTAGAACAGCATCTAGGCCACAATAAGCACTCAGTAGCTATTACTTTATGTTGGGTGTTGCAAATCTGTAGAAAGCGGGCGTGGGGTGGGATAGGGGGTTTGTGCTGTAGACCTGAGGCCGGGTCTGGAGAATGACACTGGCAGTTCCCAACTTGATGGACGCCGGTGGGCTGGAGGTTTGATGTGAGCCTTCCCATCCTGGCTACCCAGCTAGGTCGGTCATTAGGACTGCATGCCATGCTGAGCGTGCACCTGGAATGCTAAAGTCATCTGCAGTTATGTCCAAGGCAGCTGCAACCGAGAGAAACTACAAGGGAATGCAGGTGGCAAGAGGCCAGAGAGATTTTATAAGAGAGTGGGTAATATACTCTGAAGGAGAGGAATTACAATATTTAATCTTCACCTTGCCAGGCCCCAGGGTGTGCTCCAAAAATCACACCTGGCGAGAGCCTCCCACACTGGGACATCTGGAACAGGAGCTCTATTCCACTGAAATATGGTTGGTAATAATAGTTAACCTTTCTGGAAATGATGTGGTGTGCCAGTTACTTTACATCTATTAATAATACAAAAGGAGGTTGTATGGATTAAAAGAGCTATTAAAAGAGTCAAGTTTGTTAATTATCCCCTTTTTTATATACGAGGAAACTGAGGCACAGAGAAATTATATTAGGGCACAGCAGAGCTGGGCTTTTAAACTAGCTGTCCAGAGCCCTAGTGTTGACTGAGGCCCCTTTCCTCCATAGCACTGGTACTTGGTAAAGCACCATTCCAGCAGCATTTAGAACAGTACAGGTTCATTTCTTCCCTAGAGATGGCCACTACCCTGAATTCAGTATTTATTCTTTCCATATATGTGTCACATTTTTTCTTGGCAGATTACATTTTGGGGTCAGATCTTGTTTTCTCATTCATCTCTATACCCTGGTACATAGAAGAGCCTCACTGTCTGATGAGTCAACTAATGATTGAATAAATAGGATGCATGAAGTCAGAATAATATGTATAGGCTAGTCTCAGTGCTCCCAGACCCCCAGCCCAATCTCTAAGTGAAAACGTATGATAAGGACCTACAGAGAAGGAGTTTTTTGCACTAGACCCAGTTCATTGGCAATAGCTGAGTGAATGCAGGGTGGGTGCCTGCCCCAAAGGCAGCCCGTCAAAAGGCAGGCTATCCAGTGGCATAGGAGGCTCCTGGCACAGAAGGTTGAGCTAATCATAGTCATGTCTCAGGGCTGTGCACTGGGAGGTGGAGAGAGAATGTGCATTTGAGAGAAGCAAAAGCCAAAGGGCCTGGAGGTGGGGAGGCTCTTGGTGGCGCTGTATGAGACCAATGTATGAGAGGACAAAATAAAGCCATGTTGTAGGGAGAAAAAAAATGATGTTGACTGTATGAAGAGAGAGAGGGGGTGGCAGCAGGAGGCAAAGGAACAAAGGAGACCACGTGGGAAGGGATTGAGACATGTTAATGACAGAGCATCAGAGGATACAGCTAAGAATTCACACGGTCAGGGACACCTGGCTGACCCTGATTTCTGGTGCAGGGAGGCGGCCATGAAGGGTGGGGACATGACTAGCCAGCCTTCCCTAGGTGTGCAGGAGGCCTGTCCCATGGCTGACAACCCAGTGTGCTGACAACCATGGGAGTTCTTCCCCAGCGTCCCATCACTGGGAAGGCACTGAGCTCAAAGGGGCCTAACTAAGATGCCAGGGAAAGGAAATGCAGATCAACAAAAAATTGTATTAGCATTGAAAAATCCCCAGAAACAACAGTAAATTTCAAGTTCAATTTTTTTTTTTGGGGGGGGGGTAAGAAAAATAAAACGTTACTGGAAGAGTCAAATGCAGAGCAGTGTGCATCATAGAATATTCTCAAATCTTCCTTCCCTTTGCATGAGAGTTTGTGACATCTTATCCCAGAACTTACTCCTGGGACACATGCTTGCATCTGACAGCTTCACAGGTTTGTCTTCGTGTGAAGTCTCTGAGCTGTCCCAAGATTCTCCCCTCACTGTCTCAGTTCATGTTATTTGTATTTATATTCTCCTAGCCAAGTGATGGGATTCCAGGAATTTCAGTTGTCACTCAGCAAGTCACTGAAAGTGTGCTCATCCAAAAAGTTTTACTAACTTCCATTTAAGAATGCAAGAAGAACCACAAAGGGGATTTAAAGTCCAACCAGCCACCTAGTTGCTAAATAAATGACATCAAAATTGACAAGCACCTTCACCAGTGAACAAGAAGGGCCACAGGAAGCTGAAACAAGAAGACTACACAAGGTAGGAGTTCAAGGCCCCAAGAGCTATAATCACACTGCTACACTCCATCCTGGGCGACAGGGCAAGACCCTGTCTCTCAAAAAATAAAAATAAACTTTTAAAATAAGGGCTTCAAGCCTGTCACAAAACTGAGGGTGGAAGAGGATCTGTATCCCCTGGCGTATAAATGTGGATTCTCCCCTCAGCACTGTTTTCTAGTTGTGAGGCTGTCATTGCACCCAGGCTGTAAGAGAAAACGCAGATGGATCATAAGGCATGTGGGCTTGAAAGCCAGGGCTTCAATGTCACCAAAACTCATGGCTCATTGTTCAGATTTCAGCACAGAAACAATAGAAAGTTCTTTAAAGCCAGTATCAGAGTTTTTAACTTTCCTTCCCTGGGAAAATATACTCTGAAATCATAGTGGAAATCAATGGCAGACTGAAACTTTAGATCTAAATATGAGTTTAACACACATTTGAGGGGGTGAGGTAAAGTGAATGACTTACAATGTTTTTCTCATAGGAATTCAACATGATTCCCATTATACAGACTTGAAAGATAAAAGGACTGGTTTCAGAAAGAACCAAAATATATACCAGAAGGATATATATATATATATATTTCCCTTAAATATGTGTTAAACTAATATTTACTATATATCCCTCTAATATGTATCTCAGGGAGAGATTTCTGTCGGTGAAGCAGTGGAATAGAGAGAGAACAGGATGCAACAGAAGGAAAGGGGTCCTAAGGCAGCTGTGCTACTCACTCCGCACCTGACCTTGGGTTAGCCTCTTGAATGCCTGTAGCTCTCTCATTCCTGCTCAGTGTCGAGGGCAGATGGAGGAACCCATGTCCAGATCCCAGGCTAAGTTCACAAACGGTCTCCAGCCATATCTTTCTGCCTTCCCCTCTGCCTGATTTCTGGTAGCGTTCACTATTGTCAGGGACTCTGAAAACTTACTATGTGGTAATTAGGAATACTTAACTCAGGTTCCCACTTTTGTTTTTCTTTTGACGGGGAGAGGTAAAGTAACAGACTTACATTGTTTTTCTCACAGGAATTCAACATTATTTCCATTATACAAACTTGAATAATGAAAGGATTGTTTCAGAAAGAACCAAAATTATATACTTGAGAATGAGAATAACTTCTTAGATTTGGAAATAAACAGTTTACCTGTTGCATAACACAATGGAGTTTTTAAATGCATAAACAGTAACCTCTCCTTTTCCTAAGACTTCTTGCCTTTTTAATAGAAAAGTGATTTGCCAGAAGAAAGACACTAGACAACTAGTCCAATCTCCATCTTAAGTAGTTTTGAATGTCTCTTGGTTCTTAACAGAACAAATCTGCTGCCCAGGCTGAGCTAAGACAACAGAGAGAGATGACCAAAAGCTGAGGGGGAGATTTTCTGTCAATGACAGTCTTTTTTTGGTGACAAGTTAGCACTTTGTTTATCTAATAACCTGCAAATAGACTAAACATAAAACAGGAAATCTTTATAAAGATACGGCTAAAGCAAATAGGAGAGATTAAAATATACTAGATTTTTCAGTTGAGCTAAGCCCAGAAAAAAAAAAAAAAAAAAACCATTAAAAAAGAGAAAATATACTAGTGTCACTTTTTAAAACACTTAAGAACCATTCAAAATATAAATCTGCCAGATAGCCTGCAATTACTTTTTGAACAAACTGAGTAACTTTAAACTCAACACTCAGCAGGTCACTCTTCTATTTGTTTATTGCACAATAAATTTTTAGCAGATGCACAGTATCTTATAAAAACAGACACAGAACGTTGCAGCAACTCCTTTAAAGAAAATGCAATCTTTCTCCATCCCCTTGAATCGAGACTGAACATGTGATTGGCTGTGGCCAATGTAAAAATCAGAAATGTGATTCAATTCAAGCAGGGGCTTGAAAAGCATCTGCACACCGGAGCTTGCTCCCTTGCTGCCCTTAGGAACCCTACACCATCAGCATCTGAACAAGTCTGGGCGAGGTGTTTGGGCCATGAGGCACGGTGCTAAGCTGCTTCCTCAAGTCAGCTGATAGTCAGCCAATTGCTAGATATTGAGTGAGACAATCAATAACTGGCTGACTGCAAACGCCTGAGTTAACCCAGCTGTGACCAGAGTAATTGTTCAGGGTGAGCCTGGCCAAAATTACCAACCCATAGAATCATGAGGTAAATGCATGGTGGTTGTTTTAAACCACTATGTTTTGGTTGTTTTTTACATATTTAAAAGCTGACTGAAACAGGATGGGTTTTGAAAATATTTTTTCTATTTCTGTCTAAGGAAGTTGACACTTCATTGGTGGACCCCAGTACAACCTGAAATGTTGAAGCAATTAAAGTCATCTTAGAATATGACTTATTAGCTAAACTTATATCCCACTGTACCCTAAAATGGCCTCCAGGCCCATCAAGCCATTCACCATCTTGCTCCCCAAAGAAGTCTAGTTTCTTTGCCTAGTGGTATCTCACTTCCTCTCTACCTGAGATCTTCAAGACCCCTCCCTTGATGGTGATATTGGACACTGCTCTATATTTCTCCAGACTCCTGGATGTGTCCTTTTGGCACACCATCACAAATGATTGGTTGGTTCCTTCACTGTTTTGTGAATGAACATTGCTTCCAGCACAGCTTACCCCTTGTTGCCTTATGAGCACATCAGACACGGTCCCTGTCTCCTACTTCTCTTTCCCCCAGAGCAGTTGTGTCTGAGTGCCATCAATATACACTGACTGAATTTTGTTGCCTATATCAATGATGAGAGCAATGTCACAAAAACACATGTTGTAGCAATTGGACAAATTTATGAACAAAGAAACCTATCATTTTCATGTTGCTTTTTCCTTTTGTCTCTCTTTACAGAAGTTAGCTTTTCTAATAAAAGTTTCCCCTAAAGTAAAAGTTGGCACACTGAACCCAACCAACTGTCTACATATAATTGGAGCCTATTTCAGTGGTGAAAAAAGGAAAGTTATTGAACTTTCACTTTCAGTTCATTTGCAGGAATAGGAACCAGATTTACCTGCACCTGAAACAATTAAAAACCAGACAAAATATATGAAACAGCAGCACTGAAGAAACTGGCCATCAGATGGTGAAGGCCAGTGATTCCTGAGGGATGAAAAGCAAAGTAGGTGATCCTCATGATTGCCCTAGCTTACTGATTACAGAACGTTTGCAGGCTGTAGTCCATAAAAGGAAAACCCAGGCAGAGCCTGGAAGTCTCCGTGAGTCAAGGAGGCAAAGCTGGGAATCTGGAGAGGCAAATGGGGCTAACACTGGCAGGTAACATACTAGACAGAGTCTATAGAGGGAGAAAGAGACTTCTGTACATCTGCAGAAGGCTTCCCTCAAGTAACTAGGTGAGGGTTATGCATTTAAAAAGGATTACGTTCAGCATATGCATGTAAAAAGTTATCTGTGGCCAGTGAAAGAACTATCCAAATTAATTAGAGCAAACAGTGCCTGGAAATGATATAAGGCAGAGGGTACTGCTGTTCCCAAGAGTTACAGAGTAAAACCTCATAATTCAGAGGGAACTGGTTAAAGTTTAATAAGTGTCTGCCCTCAGTAAGTGAAAATATATTGGACTAAACACAGCTCTAGTCCTGCCTAACAAATCTAAATACGCAAGACCTACAAGGATCAAACTGAGTTAAGCCCATTCCAGAACAAAGCTCAAAAATATTTACAGGAATACAAAAACATCCAGTACCCAGCAAGATAAAATTTACAAAATACGGCATCCAATAAGAAATGACCAAGCATGCAGAGAAGTATGAAAATACAAGTCATAATAATAAGAAAAAAGTAAATTATTTGAAACCAATCCAAAAATGACATAGAGGATAGAATTAGTTGGGGAGAATGATAAAACAATTATTATGACTATAGTCCACATATTCAAGATGACAGAGAAAATATTTAACATGTTAAAGTATGAAAGATATTAAGAAAGAGCCCTGTTGATTGTCACTGCAGAAAAAAAAATAGTGAACTTGAAGACACAGCAACATAATTATTCAAAGTGAAACACATTCAAAATGAATCAAAATGAAAAAAATACTGAAAAAAATCAACAGAGCTCCAGTGAACTTTGTGAAAACTACAAATGTCCCAATGTACATGGAATTGGAGTTATCAAAAGAGAGGTGAAAAGTACCAAAATTTTTTGAAGAAATAAGCATAAGATTTTTCCCAATCTGATGAAAACTGTAAACACACAGATCCAAGAATCTCAAGTCCCAAGCATAAGAAACATGTAAAAACTACACCAAGGCATATCAAAATCAAACTGCTAAAAACCAGTGATAGCATTAACCTTAAAAGCAGCCAAAAATAAAAATAAAAATAAAAAAGATACATTACATGCAGAGGGACAAAAATAAAAACAGAAAATTTATCATCCAAAACAATGTAAGGTAGAAGAAAGTGGTACAACATCTTTAGAGTACTGAAAGGAAAAATAAAACCCTTATAATTCTTTACCTAGAAAAAATATCTTTCAAAAATTATGGTAAAATATTTTTTTCAGACATATAAAAACAGGAATAGGCTGGGTGTAGTGGCTCACACCTGTAATCCCAGCACTTTGGGAGGCCAAGTGGGCAAATCACAAGGTCAAGAGATCGAGACCATCCTGACCAACATGGTGAAACCCCATCTCTACTTAAAAAAATACAAAAATTAGCTGGGCATTGTGGTGCACACCTGTAGTCCCAGCTACTCGGGAGGCTGAGGCAGGAGAATTGCTTGAACCTGGAAGGCGGAGGTTGCAGTGAGCTGAAATTGCGCCACTGCACTCCAATCTGGTGCCTGGCAACAGAGCAAGACTCTGTCTCAAAGAAAAAAAAAAAACAGGAATAGTTCATTAGTTCATTAGTTCATTACCTAGACCTAGGTAATGCACTACAAGAAATGTTGGCAGAAGATAGATGACACCACATGGCCATCTTCATTTATGCAAAATAATAAAAAGAATTAGAAAAGATGATGACACAGGTAAATATAAGCCTTATTTTATTATTTAAATATATTTTAAAGAGAATCAGTTGCTTACAGCAGACATAATATAGTGTGGAATTTACAACATTATAAAAGTAAAATACATGATCACCATAGCCTAAAGGCTAAGAGA
Organism: Sapajus apella; assembly: GCF_009761245.1. Taxonomy (NCBI): domain Eukaryota; kingdom Metazoa; phylum Chordata; class Mammalia; order Primates; family Cebidae; genus Sapajus; species Sapajus apella. The sequence goes on from NW_022436997.1 coordinate 10,022,096, forward strand.
ACAAAAATGAAAATGTGTTGTTGCAGGGTTGTTATGCTATGCATAAAATCTACAGTATCACTTAAAGGTAGACTATGATAAGTTAAAATGTACACTATAAACCCCAATGCAATCACTAAAATAATACAACACTTATTGCTAATAAGGCTACAAAATAGATAAAAAGAACTAATAGAAAATATGCAACCCCCCCAAAAAGAGGCAGTAAGAATAAAAAAGGAAAAAAGATGGAACAAACAAAACGTAGAAACTCAAATAAATCAATAAGCACATTAATATAAATGGTTCAAACACTCCAATTAAAAGACAGAGATTATCAGACTGGATTAAAAAAAAAAAACAAAAAACAAGCTTCAACACTATGTTGCCTACAAGAAACAAAAACCTAATTTATCTTCAAATAATAAAGATATACCATATTAATACTATTTTTTAAAAGCTGAAGCTATAATAATATCATATAAAGTAGACCTAAGAATCAAGTATGTCACCAGATATAAAGGTAATTTCAAATGATAAAAGAGTCAAGCCATCAGTAGGATATAACAATTGAAAGTTTTTATGCACCTAATAAAAGAGCTTCAAGATACATGAGGAAAAACTAATAGAGCAGTAATATATTTCTAAAAATTAAAATTATAGTATGCTATTTCTTTACTACTCTCTCAGTTATTAATAGAACAAGACAGACAAGGACTAAGGATGTAGAATACTAGAACAATACCATCAACCAAATAGACATCTACAGAACATTTCACCCCAAAACATGAGACATATTGTTTTCAATGGTACACAGTATATTTGCCACAATAGTTCCTAGTCTGGGCTGTAAAACAGCAATAAATTTAAAAGTATTCAAGTCTTACAACTTATGTTCTCTGACCACAATTTTATTAAATTAGAAATCAGTAACAGAAAGATAGTTCTAATATCCACAAATACTTATAAGCTAAATCAATACTTTAAAATAACCCATGGGATAAAGATTTTTTTAAAAATTTACAGAGAAATTAAGAAGCACGTTAAATGAAGATAAAAAGACAACATAAAAAACTCTGTGGAATGCACCAAAAGCAATACTTAGAGGAAAATCTGTAACACTGAATGCCTATATTTGAAAAGATAAAAAGACTCAAATCAATAAACTCATCTCCTGAGAAACAGAGCAAAGTTTACCCAAAGCAAGCAAAAGAAAGGAAATAAACAGAAAAATAATATAAAAGTAAAATGAAACTAAAAGCTGGTTCTTTGTGGTCAATAAAATTGATAAATCTCTAGCCAGACTGATGGGAAGGAAGAGAGAGAAGACACAAATTATCAATATTAAGAATGAGAAATATGATCACTACAGATACTAAAAGAATAAGGGACTATTCTCAACAATTATATCCAATGACTTTTACATCTTAGATGAAATGGAAGACTTTCTTGAAAGACAAAAACTACCAAAACTCTCTCAAGATGAAATAGATGATCTGACATGAATTAATATAAGATAAATATCTATTAAAGGCATTGAATTTATAGTTTTAAACTTTTCCATGAAGAAAGCCCCAGTCCCAGATGTTCTCACTGGCGAATTCTATGAAATATTTAAATATTTAAGAAAGTAGTAGTACTAATTCTGTGCAGCCTCTTCTAGAAAGCTGAAGAGGAAGGAGTACATTTCCTCTCATTTATGAGCATTACTCTGGAAGACAGGCAATTTCTTAAAAGCTAAGGATCTACCTGGCATAAAACTTGGCCATTCTACTTTTAGTAATAATCATGCATAACATTTCAGTCAACAATGAACCACAAGGTAGTCGTTCCGTAGATTACAATGAAGATGAAAATGTGCTATCACCTAGTGATGTTATAGCCATCATAACATTGTAGCACAATTACCTTTCTTGTTTAATTAAGTTAGTATAGCCTAAGTATACAGTGTTTATAAAGTCTATAGTGATGTAAAGTCTACGCCTTCACATTCATGCTTGCAATCCTGTAAGCTCCACTCATGGTGAGTGCCCTATATAAATGTATGATTTTTTTCTCTTTTATACTGTATTTTTAACTATACCATTTCTACATTTAGATATGCAAATACTTCTCATTGTGTTAGAGCTGCCTACAGTATTTGGTACAGTTACATGCTGTACAGGTTTGCAGCCTAGGAGGACATCTGGGACTGGAGCTTTCTTCATGGGAAATTCAATGTCTTCATCATTTATCTTATATTAATTCATATCAGATCATTTATTTCATCTTGAGTGAATCTTGGTAGTTTGTGTCTTTCAAGAAATTCTTCCATTTCATGTAAGCTGTCAAAGTTATTGGAATATAATTATTCAGAATAGACCCTTATTATTTTTATACAACGAAATTGCCCAGCACTGCATTTCTCAGAACGTATCTCCATCATTAATTGATGAATGACTATATTTACCCAAGAGGAATGAAAGCACATGTACATACAAAGACTTGTACACAAATATTCATGGCCAAAAAGCAGAGATAACCCAAATGTCTATCAACAGCTAAACAATTAAATTATGGTTTATGTACACAATGGACTACTACTCAGTCAAAAGAAATGTACCATTGAAACACACAACAAAATGAGTAATCTCAAAACAATTATTCTAACCGAAAGAAGTCAACCACCCTCAAAGAGTATATACTGTCTGATTACACATATATAAAATGCTAAAAACACAAATGCAAATGAATCTATAATAAAGAAGCAGATCAGTGGTTGCTTAGGGATGGGGAAGGGTAGTAATAATCACAAAGAGGCAGGAGAAGATTTTTGGGGTGATGGATATGCACATTATCTCCATTGTGGTCATGGTTTCACTGGTGTACACATATGCCAAACTGATGTGCTGTTTCTTGCATGTTAATTTTACTGCAAAAGCTGTTTAAAAAAATATCCTTTGTTAAAGTTAAGTAAAATTGTATTTCTGAATGATGCAAACCTTCAGTGTTTCCTAGTTAAAAATATAAATGATAATCCCTGGTAAAATATTAACAAAAGCAAAAACTAAGTTCACAAAGTATCTGATATGTCAAATCAGCACTTAATTCACAAGTAGATAATTTAATACAAAGACTTAGAGGTCAAAAATAATAATTTAAAAAAATAGCATTGAAATGATGCTGAGTAATGAGACCGTCCTCACAACCTGGCTGTGGAATTGAGGATTACCTTGTCTAATGAACACAGGAGAAGAGGTAACTTTAAGTTATGCCCAGCTGTAAAGGGCATTTGCTTGCCCTGAAACAAGAAAACATAAGAATCTTCCTTCATAGCTTCAGGGTCATATCCCAGCTCTCATGATAAAACCAGCAAGCCCCAGAGGCATCTCCAAGAAACAGGCAACTTTTCTTATCACAGTCAGAGACTAGACGTGGATTTCAGTCTCCCTCTTGCTTTCTCTACTTCAGCCTGTTGTCCACACTGCCTTGGTGCAGATCTGAGATCCTCGGCCATGGGAAGGAATAGTAGGGCTCACGCAGTGTGCTGCGGAGATTGGTCCCACGTGGAGTCTCACATTACGGTGCTGGCTTACATCTAGAATGTGAATTGTCTCACTTCAGCCTGTCCACTTGCCCCTTTGTAGGCCCCGACTTTGGCATACAGCAGTTCTTTCTAGTTCTCTCATTCCCTCTTAATTTCCAACCTCTGTCTAAGACCCAGTGAGTCCTCTAGTCCAAAGGAGGTCAGTCTTCTCCTGCCACAGCCCCAGGTCCACCCATTTGGCTTTACCATTCGCCATTCTCCTGGAAGCTTCCCAAAGCAGACTGCCACCAGCATCTCCTGTGTTCCGTGATTCCCTGCCCTTGCTGGCCAGGACTGAGGCCCATTCTTCCTTCTCATCTCCTCTCTGTTTCTTCACTCCAGGCCAGCTCACTCTTCTTTTGCATGCTTGCCTCTTCTCTAAATGCTAAATTGATTCCAAATGGTCTCCCATCTTTCTTTGCAAAACAGATTTGCAAAATCCTGTTTTGAAGATATGGACTCGCTCCATTTTCTTATCCACCTCTGAAACTCCCTTCCCCCACCCCACCAGACCAAGCTCAGAGAAAATAGCAATTTGCCTTACATTAGTGACTCAGTTTCCCAGACCTTTTGCCAGGGGTATCCCTCACAACAACAGAGCACCTATGCTAGGCCCCCAGTTTGATGGCCTCTCTCTTTTCAGCTCTTCTACGAAGGTTCATTTTGTTCACAGCATTCACTGCAGCGAAAACTCTTTATTTGTGGATGGTTTGCTTATCTTCTGCTTCTGCCACTGAAGTGTAAGTTTTGTGAAGTCAGGGACTGGGCCTGATTCAATCAATACACTCAATAAATACTTGCTGAATGAAATATATGAGCATGTAAGACTTGTGTATCCTATATACACAATTTCCAAAATTAACAAGAAACTCAGTCTCTCTCTTATCATGATAAAAATAAGGCTTATTTAATCCTCATTACTGGGCTTTGAGGGAAGGAATGGGGAAAGACATAGGCAACAAACATTCAGTGATATGGCAATAAACATTTTCTTTTTCGAGACAGGGTCTCGCTTTGTCACCCAGGCTGGAGTGCAGTGGCATGATCTTAGCTCACTGCAGCTGCCAACTCCTGGGCTCAAGTGATCTTCCTGCCTCAGCCTCCTGAGTAGCTGTGGCCATGGGCATAAGCCACTGCACCTGGGGTCTCACTTTGTTTCCTAGGTTGGTCACGAACTCCTGGGCTCAAGCAATCCTTCCACCTCAGCCTCCCAAAGTGCTAGGATTATAGGCATGAACTACTGTGCCCAGATCAGTAATACATTTTCCGAAGGAGAAATTTCTCTCTCTCTCTCTCTCTCTCTCTGTCTCTGACACACACACACACACACACACACACACACACACACCTTTTTGCTCTGTGATCTTTGTACAATAATGGTATAAAACCAATGTGGCAAGTGACAACTGAAAACTGTGGCAAAGATGGGAGTAGGAATGGTGAGAAAAAGTTGAGTGAGATCTAAAACATACATGGGAGAAAGAACCTTTAGTACCTGCTGAGGACCCAGAGTCCTGTGGCACAGCACAGCCCAGGTCCCCTAGTGCCCACAGTCACTTCATGAAGCTGCCATTAGAGACCCAGACCCCTCTGTGATCTTACTCCATCAATAGGACTGGTGCTTCTCCTCTTGTGTACTTTGGATGTAACACAATCAATTAATTGGGACCACATTTTGCCTTACAGGAACTCTTATTGTTTGTAACAAGATTGCTGTCAGGAACTAGCAGCAGGCAAGTGGGAAGACTGCTTCTGTACAGTCTAAGGAGAACACAGCGTCTTTGTTTGAATGGTGGGGAATCAGGCCACATTGGTACTGCTGATTTCCTACTGGCATTTGTGGACTGGGTGCCACTAACTGTGTCGCATAGAAAGACAATGTCCTTTATCCCATTATTTTACATTCTATTTGGGATTTTCTCAGAGATTTTTGAAAAAACGTACTTTGATCAACCAACTTATTTTTTTAACTAGAATCCCATTGCACAGTGGGGCTCTCAATTCCACTGACAATTTTTTTACAGTAAGTATTGGGTAGGCCAAGTGATAGAACACAGCCAGCAAGCATCTGGGATCCAGAAAAACACTCAGATCACATATCCACAAAAAACAGTGACTCAAAAACCCAAGTAGGACTTCAAGGCACATGCAGATGACTAGTGAGGTCAGGGCAGGAAATGATCAAAGCCAAAGCCGACAAGAATGGGAAGACACAAGCATGTGGATTCATAGGGAATAGATAGTCCACTTGGAATCGGCAACAAGGATGAAGAAGGCACAAGTACTTGCAAGTCACACACTGGACAGTAGTCAAAAGACATACCCAGCAGGCCATGACTGGAAGAGCTACAGTAACTGCAAACAGGCAGGAAATGCATGGAAACCGAGACGTGGATTCTGAGGGAGGAGTCTCCATAAACATGGTAGAGATAGGTGAGATTCCCATAACCGAGAGCTTAAACTGGGAGGAGCAGCCACCACTAAGCACAGAAGGCTTCCAACTCTCCCTGCTTCCTATGACTGTGTTCTTTACTACAGCACTGTCAATCACTATACAAAACCTCCTAAAAGCAGGTGATGCAATGATAATATGACTGTTCCAAAGCAGCACATGACACAGTTGTATTCCAATGACCATGAAGAAAGTGGTAAAGCCAAAAACTGGGAGGAAGGAGAGCTCCTGAGAGGTCAGTAAGACTGATCAGAGAAGGAAGAGAGCAGGAAGAGAGAGAGAGGGGAGATACTCCTAAGAACAATTTGAACACACTGACACATAACCAAACGTACATTCCTGTTAGTATCTGACACATGGTAGGGAAAAAACGATTATTCAATACATGGTGTTGAATGCACGAAAAAGCTGAAGTTGAACCTCTGCCTCATACTATTTGCCAAAATAATTTCCAGATAGATAAAATATTTAAATGTGACAAAATGGAGCTACAGAAGTACTAGAAGAAACCAGGAGGAAAATGTCTTCTTTAGTAGGAACACAAAACCCTGACAATGGAAAAGATGAACTCATGAAATTGATTCTACATGGTAAAAAACACAATAAAAGTAAAAACAACAATGAGAAAAATGATTGCTGCCTTATGACAGTTTATAAAGAACTTCTATAATACAATGACAAACAACAACTCAATGACCCTCATATGAGGCATCTAAAATGGTCAGAGATTCAGAAGTAGACAACAGAATGATGATTACCAGGGGGTTGGGGAAAGGGGGATATGGGGAGTTATTATGAGTAAGTTCCAGAGATCTCCTACACAACATAGTGCCTACAGTTAATAATAACTACTGCATACTTCAACATTTGTTAAGAGGGTAGATCTCATGTTAAGTGTTCTTACTGCACACAAAAAAGGTTATATCCTTTATTCATCCCTTATCATCCACGAGTACTACTCCACTCCTTAACGAGATGTCATTACTTATATCTGGGTTTATAATCTTACAGGAAGTAGGAACAACTCTGCTGGGACAACCCTATGAGAAAGACCAGTCCCAAAATCTGCTAAGGGCTCTCGACATTAATCTGAAAAACAGGTAGGTCAGTGTCACTTATAGTAAACAATGGCACTATTATAAGTGGAAAAGAGAACTGAATCCATGGTTAAAGTGCATATGGATCCTTTGGGTTTTAGCACAGCATGTCCACAGAGGAGTCCTCTCTGACATTCTAAATCTGGGCCTGAGGTTCCTACAACATCTTCCCACTGAGCACTCACAGTGCAGGACAGGCTCACTCTAGGTGGCCTCTCTAGTCCCAGCACACCCTCAGTCCCAGGGCTTGGACTTACAGTTTCCTTGTATTAGACAAGACAAGCCTCTAGCGGCCATTTATGAAAAAGTCCACAAGACGGAGATGTCACTACAGGGATGGGAAGAGGATGGGCCGGGCCTTTCCCAAAACCCCACAGCCACAAGGGTGCTTGAGGCATAGTTGTTGTTTGCTTGTTATTTGTTTCATTTGAATACTTGAACACAAATGGTTCAAATATTCCTGTCATTTTGTTTTCTTTCATAAAGAAAATATTTAGAAACTTTCTGCTCAAAAAGTACACTTTCAAAAAGTGAAGTGTTTTAAAAGTCTGCTTTTATTAAACAGTTGCATCTTGTATTCCTGAGGTCATTTGCAAAAGGTTCTGGTTTCCTTGTTTTGTTCTGTTTCTCTGAAGTTCCAATTGCATGAAAATGCCACTCTATTTCTGAAAGAGAATCCTATTAACAAAGCTGTAGAAGGAGACGTGGAGATGTGTGCATTTTAATATCCTTGTCTTGACTTAATTTTGCATATTGTTACTTCAGCACTTCCTTTCTCTGTCAATTTATCATTCCCAGTTTTATCAACATCTAACACATTAATATACTTGGGGGGAAGAAATGGAAAACTCCAAGCTCATGACGATGTCTACTTCCATTGCCAAAGTGAGCCAAGGTGCCTAAAGGGTGTTTTAGTTGGCCTGATCATCCTAGGACTTCAGTGGAGTAGTCTTGTTTCCAAATCAAGGGAACGAAGTTCTAGAACTTCCTAGTGTTGTAGAGACTCGGGCACAGTGTTTATTAGTCGGGCTATTATGCTCACAGAAGATGTGGGTCCTCGTTGCAGAAATGCAACTATTGTTTGCAATATAGTTCCTATTTGGTTTTAATAATATATGTATATATAAAACATCCCAACCATAAATCTTACGAATTCTACTAAAGTATATATACCCCAGTAAAAATAATCACACATCTTAGTAGGGCAAGAAATACTTGTATAGGTGAAATTAGATTATGGATGACATCCAAATAAATCCGTTGTCAAATACAAAAAAGAAAAAAATATCAAACTTTATAAAAAGTATCTATTACCATGAGTCAAACTGATGTAATACGCTTGGGCAATGGTGCATAAGTATGACTTGGAGTTGGTAGATCCTCTTATTTCTTTTTTTTCCCACTTATAAAACATAAGTAAAGTGGGTTTATACAGCCAGGTCCAGTGATTTCCTAGTCTTAATAAAACTGCACACCTGATATGTCAAATGAGTTATCAGGTGGCTTTTCAGAGCCACACAAGGTGACGGACAAAAAGACAAGCAAACATAATGGAGGTGATAGACTCTTAGAAGCTACCTTACTTGTCCATGGATAGAGTAGATAGGAAAGAAAACCAAGTTTCTACAGCAATAGCATACTGTAAGAGGGAAAGGAGCTTAGAATAAGAGTCACCCCACCACTGTTGCTCCGCAGTGACCCCGTCCCAATGCCAGGCTCTCTCAGAAGAATTTAACTCCAGAGCCTTCTTCAAGCCAAGGACTGCTGAGTCCACACCTCTGCAGGGCCTCTGGAACATCTCCCTGGGTGTCAAACAGGCTCCTTAGACCTCGCATGCCCCCCAGGCTGGAAATCCCCACCAAATTTGCTTTTCTTCTAGTATCATCCCAGTTCACTGTTTCTAACATCCACACACTCACGCAAGCCTGAACCTCTACTCATTTTGCATCTCCTGCTCTTACATTCCAGGTGGCAGCAAACTCTGGCAAACGTGCTGCTCCTCACAAGTCCCACAGCTACTGCCATGTTGGGCAGTGTCATCTCTCTTGGACTCTGACAGCTTCTAGCGGCCCCTGTTCCTTCAGCCTCACCCCAGTGGCTTGTTCTATGCTACTAACAAATTCGAATTGGTTGCCTCCTGCTTCCAAACTTGAACAGCTCCAGTTGTCTCAGGGTAAAGTCCAGTCTCTTCCTCAAGATGTTCAAGGTACTCTGGGATCCAATTCTACTGTTCCTGGTTTAACTGCCTGCCCTCCTTATCCCCAGGGGCACTTTAGCCAGCCCAGGCAGAGGGGGAGACGCAGACAGGAATCCTTTAGGATCCTGGATCTTCTAGCCCAAACCTGGACCTGAGATTCCAGGGGTAGAAAAGCAGGCAGAAGCTGGGGCTTCCCTTTCAGAACCTGGGATAATATCTCCAAAGTCCAGGGCTTTGGTAATCGTGTGGACCACATGGACCCCCATCTGTATAACTTTGTAACTTCACAGACCTCCAAAGTGTTCTCAACCTGTGAACATCTAATTCACCCCATCCTTCCATCAATGTTTACTGTGGCTCTACTGTTGCCGGGTCCCAGGCACTGTAGGGAACACAACAATGAACAGAGCCTGGTTCTAGTCCCTGAGGAGCTGGCAGCCTGGCAGATGCAAGATGTGCAATGTCATAGCAGTCACATTCCAGTATTCCTCACTTTGGCCCCAGATCTTATATCTCATATGACAAGGGGCATCTGTATGGTGACCTCTTCAGGACTACAGGTAATTTTGACTAATCCCAACAGGAGGTGCCTGAGGGTAAAGGACAGAACTACAGACAGGTAAGGGTGTCTTCAAGGTAATCAAATGATTATCTTATTATCAAGACCTAACTTAGCCTGAGTGTGCCCAGCCGAGGGCCACGCTGCACTGTGGAATCTGAGGGCTTGACATCATAGGATCTACATGTCATCTTCGATGTTAACCATGACATGTGACTAGGCAAACCCCACTGACACCCCTTCCTCCCAGGGCTTAAGGTCTTGCCTGCTCTCAACCCGACCAAGCCTCCAATGACCAGCAGCACTCAGCAAAACATACTTCAGAATACACATAGAAGAGGATCTAAATGTGGAACACAGGTTGTTTTAAATTTGCGATTTGAAGCCAGTCATCTCTGTGAATTGCTCACGACTAGATTCCTGACGAAGAGATGCTGCTGGAAGTGACATGCCATCATCTCCTACACTATCTGCTCCCACCAGATATGTATGGTAGGCTTCACACAGCACTCTCAAGTGGACTTTTGTTTGTTCATCAAAATCAGCCTCTAAAGTAAGGGTTGCTGTAATTGGCATTTACCCTCAGGGTTTAAATAACTTCTAAGTGAATGAGCTGGAATTCTAACCAGTCTTCTCTAACTTAGCACTCTTGCCATGTACGGGTAACTTTCTAACTGTTCTAAAATTACAGGTCTTACCTTTCCCTTGTAAACACATCCTTGAGCAATCATTTGCTTCTGGGAGTCTTAATCAGTTAATTTCCGGTGGTCTAATACTCTTGCCAAGTTAAATTCCTTCCATGTACCCATACAATTCTTTCCTCTTCTGGTAGGTCCTGAACTAATTATATGGCACCTTAATGTGCCCACTACTTTCTGATTTACACAGATTTAATCATTCAACGGTGAAAACTGATGTGTATATAACAAATTGCAGAGCTTACATAAGATCTAGAACACTTTTTAAGGAATGAATCAAAACATTCACACAAATAGGTTAGAAGACATTTTTACACTTTCTATGGAAATTGTGTAGGGAGATGAGACAATAATATTAAAATATCACCTCTAATAAAATATTTGCTTAGTAAACAATCTGAAAGAAAGATAAAATATTGCTGGCTTAGGATGATGTTCTGTAAAGGAAAATACTTCATGTCTTTTATTTATATTTTTCCTTAAACCACATTTAATGAAATTGAGGCTGAGGACTGTGAAGCCATCAGCATGCTTGTGGAACTTACCTTTCCAACCTGGCCTCCTGTGGGGGTGAGACAGATGAAGTGGGGGTGGTGGGCACACTAGATCCAGATGAGGGTCTTGAGGAGTGATAAGAGCTGTTGCCAAAGTTGCTGTATCTGAGAAGTGCAGAGGTTTAAGTTGGGGGAAAAAGGACAGATAAATGAGTACAAGCCAGTAAATAAGACTTAGCAAACCATTTTAATTTTTGCAAGAGAAACAAGTCTATGCTACCACTGTTAATGGTAATTCTACCTAAAGAGGTTTGTTCCCTCACATTTTCGTCCTGACAATTTCTCATATGAGGAGTTTCCCAAAGTCCAAAACCACTAGGCAGTAAGGTTTATGGCAAAAGGTTTAAATAAAACCCTAACAGGTCCTGTCTTTTTAAATGTACATTAAAATTATTTGATAACATAAATTAAACATCCAAATCATTTTCACTTGAACCATGAAGATTTTTCTTGCCTCACATGGTGGTATAATTAGTGTTAATTCCATCACAGGTCTGTAAGAAATACCATATGGTTGGCTAAAGAAACATCTTATTTAAAATTCCACTTTAGTATTTCCAAATCAATTTCATTCATTCAATGTAATCCCATCGCATGCTCACTGATTGAGGAGAAACTCTCCCCAGGCTTTCAGGACTGGCCTGCTCCTTAAAGGTGCATGTATTCATGTTTTCATCCAACATTTCCCCTGAACCAAAATTACAGCCATGAGGTTTACATGACATTTGATTATTTTCCAGACATCTCTGACAAGCTAAATTTCAAGATTTGTAAAATTCTAGATTTCTGTTTTTCAGAATAGATGCCCTTTAGCAGACTGCATTCAGCTATCATCACTCAGGCACTCCCAGAAAACAAATCATCATTTGAAGCCCTAGCATGGGCTCAAAACACTCAGGATTACTTACAGCTAATGAGACTCAGAGAGCTTTGCCTGTTAAACCTACCCAGCCACAGAGCAGGGCCCACTCCTTCCACTAAACTGGTTAGGTACACTGTAGCAGAATGTGTAGGATCCTAACAGTCACTATGGTATAAGTACACAAAGACCTTCTTGCACATGGAGAATCCAGTCCAAAGTCGCATCAACAGAAGTCAGAATCACTTCTGAAAAGCAAACTGACTTCAAAATGAGTGTATCCTTTGACAGAGTAAGTCAATTTTGGAGAAGATAACATAAGGAAATAATCTTATAGTTATTTATACATTGAAATGTCATGCAGGAAGACACTTATTGGAGCATTATTTATCTTTTATTCTTTTTCTTTCCTGCAAATAGTGGAGCATTATTTAGATCATGGTGGAAAACTAGAAGCTACTCAACCAGATAACAATGTGGAAATGGCTAAGAAAGTATGATATAGTATTTGTCAATGAAATATTATGCAACCTTTAAAAATAATTACCAATATTGTAAGTCACAACATGAAAAATGATAATAGGGCTAAATGAAAACATCAGGATATAATATTATACACAGTTTGATCACATTTGTGGAAAAATATTCTCAAAAGTCAAAGACTAAGTATAGAAAAATACTATAAAAATGGGGCTGTTTTTAAAAAAGAATATAGAAATGAAATTTTAGTTTTCAATAAGAAATTTCATTATGATAATGGAAAATAAAATACTGACATTTTATTTTCCATTATGATACCCAAATCTAATCTATCCTGTGCTGCTAGCTCTGGTCATCTTGGCTGTTGCTGTCCTTATTTTTTTATCTAATGTCACATGCCCACCATGTTCTCAGTGCCAGAGAAGCTCAGAGCACATCACTGTATTCCATCTTCCACTATTAACACACCTTCTTTACGGGACTTGGCTTCTGGGCACTCGTTTTCTCTTAAGAAACCCAACACTCTACATGTCAAACAGGTTAATTGCTTCTTCAAGTGAGTGTTGGTTTAATTTTTCAAGAGGGCTCCCAAACCACAGGCCACATAGGAAGCACAAAGGCAAAGGATGAAAGAAACATACGAAGGGAGAGAAAGCCAATGAGCAGAGAGCGAAAGAAACTAGGCAGCAAACACTGTGATAAGGGATGGAAAGGAGGCTGCACCCCATGATGCCTAGAGCCTTCAGAGACGAGACCTTGATACAGCTCATTCAGCACAGGCTCCACACCTGTGTCAGCAGCTGCCTGGATGCTCAACTTGTCATCTTACTCCGGCAGCTAAAACAAACCCCTTCCCACCACAAGTGGACATCCTGTAGAACGTTTTAACAGGATCACTTTGCTGAAATTGTGTTTAAATGACGCTATGGAAAGAAAACAAGCAGAATATGATTTTCCCTCCTTTTGTTTTTCTAACGGCTAAGCAATTAATTAAAATGCCTCATAGTCTAATTTTGCATCTCAATTTCAGCCAAACTAACTAGATCATACAATTCACTCTTCAGCACTTTTTTTTTTTCCTCATGGAGGGTGAGGATTCTTTTTGATGACTAACTGGTTGGTCTTTATTATTATAACCCATTCAATTGCTGTCAACCACTGAGTAGTCCATCTGTGGCCACACAGACCCATGAAAACCACAGCAAGTGAACATCAGAAAATCAATAGGAACAAACAATATTTATACAGTATCCAAGCTCCTGTTGGACAACTGATTTTAAAAGTTTACAAACTTTGCTCAGTTAAATCAAAGTCAACCTTCATTTACAAGCAAGCAGCTGTTTTTCACAATTTATGTATCTTCAACTGGACAGCTTATCTGTTTCTATTGCTCCCACCCCCAGGAGTACAAGTAGTAATGAAGCTTGCAGACCAAATGGGAAGGATCTGGAGCCCAGGAAAGCCCCAGCTAGGGCCGAGACTATCACCAGAAAGACCAGGATCATGACCATGGGCTAACACACTCTTTGGGAAAGATGACATCGCCAAAATATTTTTCAGCTCCTAACTTGCACATAGATATTATTCTTAGAGGGTGTAAGAGTTATGTTGGATTCATTCCACAAAAACTGTGTGAAAGAGAACAACAATCCTGGAATTGTAGACCTAGAAGAGACCTGCAGAAAACTTGTAGTTTCAAGGTATTCAAATTCAGTTCACTGGGATAATACAATTAGGGTATGTAAAAAAAAAAAAAAAGAAAAGAAGAAGAGAAAAAGGGCCAGGTGCGGTGGCTCGTGCCTCTAATCCCAGCACTTTGAGAGGCTGAGGCAGGCAGATCACAAGGTCAGCAGATTGAGGCTATCCTGGCCAGCATGGTGAAACCCCGTTTCTACTAAAATACAAAAAAATAGCTGGGTGTGGTGGTGTGCGCCTGTAGTCCCAGCTACTCAGGAGGCTGAGATAGGAGAATCGCTTGAACCCAGGAGGTGGAGGTTGTGGTGAGCTGAGATCACACCACTATACTCCAGCCTGGTGACAGAGTAAGACTCCGTCACAAAAAAAAGAAAGAAACTGAGTTTACAACTGCTGGAGGTATGCAAAACCATCCTGGAAACAAGAGGAAATTATTTTTCAGATCCGCAAGTTCCATATCTGCTCTTTTAAAAAATCGATCTCCCCACACTGCTCGAAGGGTCTCCCAGTCCTTTCTTGCCTCTCCTTCCAAAATAATTTTCCATTTTTAGAAAGAAAAGAAACTCCTGAGCAGGTAGAATCAGTGTGGGACACTGCCTTGTGCTATAAAATCTCCAGGGTCCCAAGCAAAGGGAAACATCACTCCTGAGGGAATTATTTAAGAAGTATGGAGGAGGGAGAAGATGGAGCTTTATTTATCCAGAGAAACAGTAGGATCGCGATCTCATGCCTCATCCCTGTCTAGTGCCCACCTACCTGAGAATTGGCCTCAGAAATAAGACTATTGTCAGGGATGCATATAAGCTCGCTTATTTGAACTGAAACATGAAGTCATCCTTCTTCTGACATAAATTAAATCTCATTTGACTAAGAACTGGCTTTTCCAAGTAGGTATAGGTAGGTGTTCCAGAATTAGATCAGTTAAATCTGAAGCCCCAAGGTCTATATATATGTATATGTGTGTGTGTGTGTGTGTGTATATATATATATATATATATATATATATATATATATATAATTGACAAATTACATCAACTATATAAACATAATTTTAAAAACTATACACAGGCTACTTAAAACTTCAACAAAAATTGTTAACAATCATAGTTCTAGATTAGTCCTCCTATTTATTAGATGAAAGGTCTGATGCCCATAAAGATTGGTCATTTTCACGGTGTGAAAGAGCTGCCTTCAAGGTTGGGGTCCTATAAGCCTTCATTTAAAACATGATGCAGCTTCACGTAGAGGAGGGCACCCAGGCTGCGGTGCCCCAAACAGGCTCCGGCAAAATCATCTCACAAACAAGGACTTGCCTTGGTATGGTGTGGCGAGTGCAGTAAGGAGAGAAAGTGGCTGACTGCCCAAATGGCAGACAGCAGCCGCGTGTATGGGTTAGGAAATGACTCTGGAACAGGCTTCCTGGGGTTGAAACTGCTCTGCAACATACTAGCTGAATGACTCTGGCCAAGGTCCTTAGCCTTTCTGTGCCTCAGTTTCCTCACTGTAATAAGGGCCTGTAATAGAACCTACTTCTCAAGGGTAAAGTAATACTTTAAAGTGCTAATTTCATGGAGAGTCAGCTACTATTATAATTACTCTAAGATGAAGTGACCATTAGAATGATCAACTATTGATTTTGGACAACCGACTGTTCAAAATATGCCAACTCTACTCCCAGTTCCCCACTCTGGCAGAGAGCTCTTAATGCAGGCAAAAGTGAAAGGCATTCATACAGGCAGGCACCTGTTAAACATTCTCTGGGTTATTCTGATTTGCACACCTCCCTCTGCTCCCATCTTCATTCTTGATAAGAATTATTTAAGTGTTCACAGTAAAATAATATAATTATATTAATACCTATGAAGTAGTTCAAACTGTAATTGTGTGTCATGTTATGGGATGATATTAGCATTCTTTGAAAAGAAAAATGCATACATTATAATATAAAACAGAAAGCTTAGAAAAGGGAAAGAAAATGAAGACACCCACCTATTAGAAGAGAAAGATCGGAAGTTGTAAGGCTCAGAGGCGGAATATGTGCTCAAAGAGACAGAATCAGAGGAACTGTCAAAGGAATAAAACCCCACTCACAATGTGGCATGGAAAGATAGCAAAGGATTTTGATATATTCTTAAGAGTCAAAAAGACTTCATGTCACATGGCTGGGTACAAGATATATAAATTTGGACACACAATACATATGTAAAACCTTATGTTTAAAAACCATTAGTAATCATATTTTAATAAATGATCCCCTTAATTCAAACAGATAACAGTTTCTCTGCATCTATGTAAACACTGGTCATTATTTAGTTGGGGGTCAGCAACTTAGAGGTATGCCACAACTGCTCTGTGCTTGGGCTGAAATCCACAAAAAAAACATGGCAGAAACCAAGCCAAGGGGTGCAGTTAACACACTGCGTTCTCCTCCCCGAGTTAATCTCAAATAAGCCTCCCTGTGAGCAAATCTACCTGTTTTCCTTCTGGGACTCTGCTTCTTTCTCCTTGGTGGACAGTGGGGAGTCCTCGAAGTCATAGGAGAAGAGGTGGAAGGGGCTGTGGGGCACGTAGGGCAGCTTGTCTATGGTTGGTGACACCTTCAGGGAGCTGGGTGTAGCGGAGGAGGGCCGAGCAGCTGAGGCAGGGGGTGACAGGAGAGTAGACTGGGTGCCCTGAGGCCCACAGGACCCGCTGAGCATGGGGGTCCCGCCTGCAGAGGTGGCCAGGAGCAGCTTTCCCTGCGAGGCGGCATTCAAGACAGCAGGGAGGGCAGAACTCTTGGGAGCAGCATCCTTTCCAGTGGGGGTCTGCCCTGAGGCGAGGCTGACCTTGCTGTTGCACCAGCAGGGAAGAGGAGGAGGAAGAAGAAGGATTTGGGAGAGAGGGAGCACAGGTTAGGAAAAAGAGAAAGACAGGCCAAAAGCCACTTCTGTAGTTATCACTCACTGCCGAATCCAGCTGTGTTTCTCGAAGTGCAGCATAAAAGCCTGTCACCAGAAGCTTTGGTGTGCCCAAGCAATCCTGACATACTGGGCTTGTCAAACTGGGAGGTAGGACTTACAGAGGGCAAGGAGGCAGCTCCCAGACCAAATCTGGCCTCTCGGTGTAAGAGACTTTGGGAAGGGATGTAATGGAGCCCCAAAGACTCTTCTGCACCCTGGCCCTCCCTCGTTTCTCCCTGCTGCTTATTTTGGCACTTGAATCTCCGCAATTGGAACTTCATCTCTGTCTTGGTCAAATAGCAGATCTGTTCTCCTGCAAAAAAGCCCAACCTTGAGGAGAAAGTATTCCGCAAAGCCATGTACTTTAGTAACTTCTCCCAGAACCTTTCATGGAAGCAGGTATGGCTAAGAGAAAAGGAGAAAAAATGCCAGTGAGGAAGGCAAAGAGCTAAAAAGGAGGGGCCAGGATAATAAAGACAAATTTTGCCCATTTCATACTTTCTCCAGGGCCTCCCACTATGCCTGTGACATCCAGACTCCTTCAGACAGGCCTTATTCCGCCACAGTTACAGGTATAAAATCCTGACCTCAGCCCCCTCCACACACAGTAACTATGGGAGGTGATAGATGTGTTCATTGATTGTGGTCATCATTACTCAGTGTATACATATATCAAATCATCACGTTGTAAATCTTATATACTTTTTTTTTTCTGAGACAGAGTTTTGCTCTTGTTGCCCAGGCTAGAGTGCAATGGCGCAATCTTGGCTCACTGCAAACTTTGCCTCCAGGGTTCAAGTGACCCTCCTGCCTCAGCCTCCCAAGTAGCTGGGATTACAGGCATGCACTACCACATCTGTCTAATTTTGTATATTTAGTAGGGATGAGGTTTCATCATGTTGGTCCGGCTGGACTTGAACTCCTGACATCAAGTGATCTGCCTGCCTCAGCCTCCCAAACTGTTGGAATTACAGACATGTGCCACCGCACCTGACATTATATACGATTTTTAAATTATCAGTTAAGTATTATAAAACTAAAAAAAGAGCTTTCCATCTTCAAGGGGCTGGATTTAGATACTTGGACATTTTAACACATACATTTATAACCTGGGAATCTATGTTAAACTTTGCATTTTTCCCGTCTTCTACCAGAGAACTTGACTCCCAGCCATGTTCGTATGAACATGGAATATGAGCTGTCTTCTTTTCTGCCTCAAATTCAGAGCTCTACCTGTACATAAGGGCAGGCACACCAGTTTCCCTGGGTTGAGGGGAAGACGGTCATGCTGTAGTGAGCTCAGGGCACTGCCCCAGGGGTGAGCACACACTAAGCGAAGCCAGCAGGAAGCAAGGCGGCAGAGACACCAACCCAACAGAAGGAAGGGAAAATCCTTTAAGGTCTCAAAGTTTACGCCAGAGAACAAATAACATCCAGATGAAGGTTAATGAATACCTAGGTACTAACAAGATCAAGCTCTGGTATTTAACATGCACATGTTTATTTCCTAACACTGAAAAGCCTGATCATCTTGGGTAAAGGATGCCCTCTGGCATCACTTTGTGGAGTCAGACACTCTTCTGGGCATAAGATAAACAATAATCTACCTGTATAAATAACAATCCTAGGTAGAGACAGCACATCATTAACAGGGATGCCTTTGAAGGCTGCCCTTTCCAGCCAGATTCTTCCATCTGGTCTGAAGTTGCAGAAGCATGTGCATACCTGAGGGTTTAAGGGTTTGTGCGGGTGAGACAGAACACACACCTTTAAGCAGATAGGGAGGCATATCCCTGTTTCAGTGATAGTCTACAGAATTTCCTACAGCTCATCTTCAACTGACAGTGGGATGGTGACCAAACATCCTCCCTTTCCAGAGCACCTCTAAGTAATCAATCACTAGCTCTAGGCACAGCAGGGGCTCTGTTTCATGCTTATCTTTTCTGAAATGTGTGGCTAATTCTCTATCATCAGCTCATTCCTTTCCTCTCTCCACATCCTGCTGGCTTCTTCTCAGACATTTCCAAATGGGAGGAAGCAATCATTAATTTGTCAGTTCAGAGAAGATTCTATGACCCCTGGGCATGGCAGGAGTCTGAGTATCAAATGAGCTCATCTGAGAGCTTGTGTGCGCACTGCTAGCCTGGCAGATGAGGCATCAGTAGCAAAGACTCCATTAAATCTAAAGTTGTCAAGAGAAAGATTTTACTTGGATCCATCCAGGATCTTTTTGCTTTGCTTATTGTAGGAAAAAAAAAAAAACAGTAAAAATGTCCATTTGCAGTGGCAATCAATTAAGTGAAGAAAACCATTCAATTTTAGAATTATTTCTAAATACTGGAAAATAAAACTACCCATGAGGAATTTTTATTGTTTTTACAGACATCATTTGGGGAAAATATCTACAGAATTTAAAAATATCTGCAAGGTCTGTCAGCATTGCCTGAGGATAGAAAGAAAGCACTGTGCAAAGGAGGTGAGTAGAGGACAGCAAGCTCCCCAAAGGGCTACAGAATTATGTTAGTTGTCTTGGGTGTGAAAATAAATACTGGGAAATTTTGCTGTGATGCATGAGGTGACGATGTTACCGTTCGTTTGGATAAAAAAACAAGCCTGAGTCATTAATATAGTAGTTACCCACACATTTTAGCTAATATGGTACTGGTAAAATTGGGAAAAAGGGAACATGTAGAATTCTTACTACAATGCTGAAAGGGAGAGAATCTTCTTAGGGGAGATTTTTAGTCACCGTCAATCTGGCTGAGCTAAAGCACTCAATGAGGGAGGGAGCAGTGGGGAGAAAACCAGTGATTTTTCCATAAAGTATGGTTAGGAAGGCAGGATTTCAATAACAAGTGCAGTTCTCTAATGAAAACATGCTCAGGTATTTCTACAAAACCAGTGGTTCTGTGGCTCTGTGAACAGGGTAAGTAAGGGTTTGCAAATGGGAGCCAGTGAGGAAGGGAGGTGGCCACTAGAAGGCAGTGAACTATCATTAGGAAGGAGCCTCCCACTTTTAGTGTGAGCTTGGGAGGCTCCAGTCCTAGGTACCTGTCCTTGCCCTGACAGGAGGCATCATCCTCTCTCTCTTCTTCTGAATTGGGCTCCGTGATTGGCTGCTCCTCTTCCTCTTCCTCCTCCTCCCTGAGACAAGGCCAGGAAAAGAGAAATGCACACAGACAAGATGGAAAAGTGAGATGAGCATTATAGACAAACAGAAAGATGAAGCAAAATAAAATAAAATAAAATAAAAAATCCCAGCTGGCTGAAATGAAGAAAAAGCATACTCAGTCTGTTAAGACACAAGAGACAGTTTGGAGATGGGGGAATTTAAATGTAAGAAACCAGAAGAGGCCAAATTTCTTTGTCAAGCTAGCTAGATGCCACTACCCTGCACCCCCACACGCAATTCAGAGAAGCTTCTGGCCTTGGGCAGACCTCTTCTGGTTTTTCTCCTCCACATAGAATCATCCAGTAAATGTTTTTGGTGATGACCAGCTGAAGCAACAAGGGTCCTCACATCTTCACTGCATCCCTCCTGATTAGAAACCAGAGACGGGCAGGCTAATTTGGCATGGGCTAACCTCCAAGTTAGAGGTATGGTTTTGGCATGGCCACCCCTCATTCTCAACAAATGGCCACCCCTGACTCTCAGTGAGAGTGTTTCAGGGGTGCAGTTCCACTCCCACTTCAAGGGGGGCACATAGTCCAAGTGGGGCCATTTCATGTCACACCTAGGGTTTCTCCTGGTATCATCAGGGATGACTCACTATAAGGACACCCTGAATCCAAGTAAAAGGTAGCTGAAACTGGGAGAAAGGGAGAGGAAAGCAGTCCCCCTGACCATTTTAATGCCTGTATCCAGCAATCTGGAGCTCTACCCCAGCCTGTCACTAATGGAAGACAATACATCCTCTTTCCTGCTTAGGGTAGTTTCAGTTGGGTTTTGTCCTTGCAGCTATAAGTGCAGTCTAAAAACAAATAACTGGGACGTTCTCTTTCTGTGGCCTCTAAACCCTGTGAACATCTGACTTATGTCCCAGTCCACATGGAACACCTGTTCAGTGCCCTGCTGGGCTTCTCAATCCCTTGCCTTGCTGGACTCCAATGAACTCCACCTACAACCTTTCCCACTCCAGACCTCATCATCATACAGAACTAATCCACCTTGAAAATCTTACCTCCAATCTTCCCACCCCTGACCACAAACCCCCATTCACCCAAATCTCTCACTCCTTTCGTCCCACCCAAATTCTTTAACTTCCTAACACATGTGCATCCTCTACTTTCTCAATGTCCCCAGCACCTTCTTGCTTTCAGTCCTTACGGATCCACCAGGTCTCACTCCAGGCATCATCTACCATGATCTTTAACTCTGTCATCCCACTGTCCTTCAGCTGTGTTCTTTTCCTTTTCACCAACATATAAAATATATATAGAAAAGTACACAAATCACTGAATTTTCACAAAATAAACACATGTATCCAACCAGCACCCCCTCAATAGTCTTTGGCAATTGCTTCCCTCTCCCACCCCACATCAAGTTAGCTTTGCCTGGTTTTATTCTCCATCTAAAAGGAATCATAATCTGTCTAGCCTTTGTTCAACATTACACCTGTGGAATTCATCTACATAGTTATGTATACTTGAAGATTATTCATTCTTCTTGTGTATTGCAGTAGTTTACCCATTCTACTTCTGATGACACTTGAGTACCCTTCGGTGTGGGGCTATTTTGAATAGTGCTGCTATAAACACTGCAGTACATGTCTTCTGGTGAATATATGCATATATTACTGTGTACTATAGATCTCAGGATGTAATTTTTGGGTCACAAGATATGTTTGAGTTCATCTTTATTAAAAATGCCATTTAAAAAATGATGGGACGAATTACCATCCCCATAAGTACTAGATGAGCATTCTGATTGTTTTACATTCTTGCCAAGATCTGATAATTGTGTCTATTTTATTTTAGCCATCAATCTGTGGGTAGTGATGTCTCACTGTGCTTTCAGTTTGCTTTCTCTAGTGACTAATGAAGTTGGGCACATTGTCACATTTTTAATGTCCATTTGGATATGCTTCTCTTTGAAGTGTCAAAGTAATTTTTTTCCCATTTAAAAAAATAGTCATTTTTTTAATTTGAAGAAGTGTTTTTAATATCATTTGTCCTTTGTCATTTATATGTGCTGTAAACAACTTTTCCTTTTCTGTGTAATGCCTTTGCATTCATTTAATGTCATGTTTTAATTCATAGAAGTTCTTAATAAGGTCCTGTTTATCTCTGTTTGATAGGCAGTGCCTTTGTGTGCTGTTTTAACTTTTTTGCTTACACCAGGTCTTATAGATAGTCTCTATGTGTCCTTCTAAAAGCTTTATTTCACTAACTTTCACATTTACGTTTGTAGTACATCTCTAATAGATTTTTGTGTATTATATAAGATAGAGGTCAGATACATTTTTTTCCCTCCATCAGTATGCAATGGGCCCAGAACCATTTTGTAAAAGGCCCTTCTCTCCAGTTCAGTATCTTGTTCACAAATCAGGTAAATATATTAAAATATATATTTGTAGATTTCTGGGCTTTTTCTCACAAATCAATTTGTCTTTTGCTCCACTATTGACTGGGATTATGTTAAATTTATACACAAACTTGAAGAACTGACATCTTTGCTAAGTTTTTAAATCCACGGTTGTGATATAGCCTTTATTTAGATCTAATATTACCACAATCTTAATTTCTCTTAATAGTATTTTAAATTTTTACAGAGGTCTTAGATATCTTTATTTTTAGGTATAAATTTGGATGCTAGTGTATATGTTATCAAACTAAATTTCATTTTCTATTTGTTGATGGAATATAGAAATAAAATTAAATTCTGTGAATTTCTTTTGTATCCAGCAATTTTTCTAAATTTATTAATTATACCATTTATAAACATTATTTTAGATTTCCTCTGTAGACAATCATTTTATCACTAAATAATGATGGTTTTATTTACTTCTTTTCAATTCATCTGCCTTTCCTTTTCCTTCCCCTGTTCCACTTGTTAGCACCTCCAACATGATGATGAAATGAAGATAGTGATGCTTCCTTTTCTTGCTCCAAATCTCAGGGAAAAGTATAAGGTTTGTCATAGATTTTTTCGGTAGATAGGCTTAATTTAAAAAGTTTCCTTCTAATCCTAGTTAAAACTTTTTATTATAAACAAATATTAAAGTTCTGTCAAATATCTTTTTTTCCTTTTAAGATAATCATATGATTCTTCACTTTTTCTGCTAAAGAGTTACAAAGACTGCTTTTTTAAAAAAAATGTTAAATCAGCCTTACATACCATGAATAAACTTAATAGAGATAATACATTTTGTTGTATTATCTTTTTATATATAGCTGGAATACATTTCTTAATATTCTATTAAGTTTTTTAACGTATCTATTTTGGAAAGAGATTGATCTATAATTCCCCTGTCTCATAATGTGCTTGTCAGATTTTGAAATCAAGGTTATGCATGCCCTATAAAGAGTCAGGTAGGTAGAGGGATTGAGAGCTGTGTAACTAAGGAGGGAGACACAGATCTGGACTCAGGGTGCCTCTAACAGAAACAAGGAGAGCAGCGAGACAGCATCCCTCCTGTCATGGCAGAAGCCACAAACAAGAACGTCTAAGCCATCCTTCTTATTTATTTATTTATTGACAGAGCCTGGCTCTACCACCCAAGCTAGAGTGCAGTGGCGCAACCTTGGCATCTCAGCTCACTGCAGCCTCCGCCTCCTGGGTTCAAACAATTCTCATGCCTCAGCTTTCCGAGTAGCTGGGACTACAGCCATGTACCACCACACCTAGATAATTTTTGTATTTTTAGTAGTGAAGGGTTTTTACCATGTTTGCCAGACTGGTCTTGAACTCCTAATCTCAAATGATCTACCCACCTCAGCCTCCCAAAGTGCTGGGATTATAGGTATGAGCCACCATGCCTGGCCTCAGCCTACCTTCTGAGCTTGGCACAGCACATCCTCACACACCACCCCCCACCAGCTTCAGTCCTTTTTTCCTCTATCTGCTCCCACAGCCGCTAAACTATACCCACAAACTCCTTCATGAAGCCACCTTCCCTCAGCTTGATAAGGAGTTTGCAGATGTTATTACTCTGGTCCACACAAAACGCTCTCCACCTTGCCAATCCATAGGTCTTTCATCTTTAAAACAAAACACTGAGCCCCTCCCTCCAAAATTCCTTGATTCCATTTTCCCTCCCAGGTAGAGTTGGAGAGGTTCTGGAGCCAGACTGCCTGGGTCTGCTCTCCAGCTCTACCACTTTTGAGCCCCGTGACCTTGGACTCCACTTTACTCATCCTTACATGAGGGAGTAACAGTACCTATCTCTTAGCAGGAATGCATTATTATGTAAAATCACTTTGTCTTTTTGATCCATCTCTTTTCCACATGGCTGTCTCACAGGTACTTAAAGACAGCTATCCGAAGCTACATCCCAAGCTGCCTTCTCTTTGGGCTCAACATCCTCTGATCCCACAATAAACCTTCACATGATGTGTGTGTTGTAGCTTTCCTATCACAAGTGGCAGGGCGGAACCAATGGTGGACAGCACAATGACCCACTTGGAGGGTCTATATCCAGGATGCCCCACGGCCAGAGCACTGGCCTTGCCTATAGTGCAAAGGGGTGGAGAAGGAAATACCCTCTCCTAGGGCACAGGACTTTCTAGGCTTGATTTTGTTTAGTTCCAACATTTGATAACATCAGTCAAATGAAATGATATTTTGTGCTAATAATATTTAAGACTGAATAATTAATTCTGACTACTTTGCTTTTCTCAAGCTATATTTTCTTGTAAAGTGTAACCTAATTGTGTTTATATTTGTGCTAAAGAATTCTGGGTGTTTGGCCTCTGGCCTTTGGCTTTCTAATATCTCCACAGGCCTTCTGCTTGTGATTGACAAGGAGTTACTCTAGGACACAGGCCTGTTTCAAATCCATTAGGTATTTTCCTTTTCACCACAAAGACTCCCAGATTTGAGGTCACCCTTTTCATGTTGGAAAAGCAACTCAGAGGCCTGCAGCCTGACCAGTTCTGCAGGCCGCAGTTTCCATCAAAGCCAATTTAATATCTCGGATTTGAGTCTCAGGCTAATGTCATATTTCTCAGGCTTCAAGACACCAAAAGGAAAATAAATGTTGCTGAGCTGTTTCAGAAACACAATACAAATATTAAAAATAATGTAAAAGTATGTTGTAAGACCAAAGCAATCAGAATGAGAAAAGATTGAGCAATAAACTGGGTGAAGACATTTGCAATAAATCTAACAGACAAAATCAACTCAAGGATATAAAATATATTTTAAACTCCAAAAACTATAAAATGAACAAAATACATGAACACAGCCGACAAACTTGTATGAAGAGATATTTTATCCTCACTATCAATCGGGGCACTATAAATTAAGGCCACAACGAGATACCATTTCTAACTTCTTAGTAAAATTAGAAGTCTTATGATACCACGTGCTGAAAAGAATGCAAGTCAACTAACTCATATATATCACTGATACGAAGATATCTAGGTATAACCACCTGGCAAGATATTTTTCAGTATCTTTACAAGATAATTAACACTATCTTGTAAAATTAAACACTAATCTCATGACCTAAAGGTGGCATTGCTATACCCTAGGACAGTGATTCTGAACCAGGGTTATTCTGCCTCTACCCTCAGGGACATTTGTAAATATCTGGAGAGATTTTTAGTTATCACAACTGGGGTGGAGGGCAGGGAGTACTACTGGCATCTAGTAGGCTAACACAAGGATGCTGTAAAACATCCCACAATGCACAGAATACCTCCACGACAAGGGAGCATTCAGTTCAAAACATCAACAGTGCTGAGGTTAAGAAACCTTCCCTAGGGATACTGAAGCACCAGTGTACTAGGGTGAGAGTCCAAGGATGTTCTCAGCAGCACTATCTGTAACTGCCAGAAGCCTGAAATGACCCAAATGTCCACCAACAAGAAAAAACATAAAAAGATTGTGGTAAATTTCGGGCAGTGAAAATGAATGAACCACAGCTTCACATTACAATATGGAGGACCACCAGACACATAAGGCTGAGTGACTGAAACAAGTCCAAGAAGGAACATACATTTTACAACAAAGCCCAGAAAATCAGAATTGTATAATCTAATGTGACATATGTGTGTAATGATACTTCAAAAACCGCATCCATTCAAGAACAGAGAAAAAAATAAGAGGAAAACACACTAAAAAGAAAACCCCACAATAAAACCCCATAAAACAATGATAAACACACACTTAAGTGTTGGTTACCCAGGTTTAGGAATGGGAGAGTAAGAAGCGTACAGACAGATGTAAATTAGAAGTAACACCTTGCTTTTTCAGTTAGGTCATAGTCTCCTTGATGTTCTATATTAATAAATATTATATAAAATATACTAGAGGATAGTGATCCACAAACCATTGATGACATTGTGTTATTAACCAAGGACAATGATTAACCCACTTCTGTACAATTAGGATTTTTAAACTATGCAATGAAACAGTTTTTTTAAATTTTATTATAGGCTCAGGGACAGATATACAGGTGTGTTATATACGTAAACTCATATTACAAGGGTTTGTTGTATAGATTTCTTCACCCAGGTACTAAGCCAAGTATCCAATAGTTATATTTTTCTCTTCCTCTCCCTCCTCCTATCCTTTGCCTTCAGGTAGGTCCTAGTATCTGTTGTTACCCTCTACATGTCCATGTGTTCTCATCATTTAGTTCCCACTTATAAATGAAAAGATGCAGTACTTAGTTTCCTGTTCCTGCATTAGTTTACTAAAAAAGCAGTCTAATTACGGCACAAAGGCTTTATCTCCCTCTATTTAACAAAAAAAAATTTTTTTGGAGACGGATTTTTGCTCTGTCACCCAGCCTGGAGTGCAGTGGCACCATCTTGGCTCACTGGAACTTCTGTCTCCTGGGTTCAAGCAGTTCCCCTGCCTCAGCCTCCCAAGTAGCTGGGATTACAGGCCTGCACCACCACACCAGGTAATTTTTGTATTTTAGTAGAAATGGGGTTCCACCATGTTGGCCAGGCTGGTCTTGAACCCCTAACCTCAAGTGATCTACCCACCTCGGCCTTCCAAAGTGCTGGGATTACAGGTGTGAACCACTTCAACCAGCAGTGCTGTTGAAGCAAAACTTGGCTGTTTAAGGCTAAAGAGGACCTGAGTAAGGGACAGGATGGAATTTCCCACATGACATTCCCTTGCACAACATGTCTACGGACCTAGGATCAAGTCTAATTTGCCTAGCTAGTCTCTAATACCTTATCACCTTTCCAACTTCATCCCCCACTCTCCCTTCATGAACCTCCCCACCCAGTCTTTATGCAGTCTACTGATATATCAAGCTTCTACCCAACACCAAAGACATTTCATTCTTGGAGTCCTTGCAAGAGCCATTCTTGGTCACTAGAGTTACTTTTCCTTCTCTGTTTCTCCAGGAGACCCTGCCCACAGTCCTGGCTCCAAGGGAGAGCCAATAAGTACTAGCTGCCTGCTACAGTTCCATGGCCCTGGGGACCTAGCACAGTGCTCAGCCAGAGGCTCTTGTTATGGTTGATCCGAGGCCAAGATTCACAATTACTCGGAGATAACCTGAGAGATCTCCCATGTTGCAGAGAAGAAAGATAGGGTCTAGAGAGGGCAAGACCAAACAATTGCCAGTAAAAACTCTGCTCTCCTAATATCCAGGCCAGACTCCTTTCTACCATGCCAGGCTACCCCATGAAACTAGAGCAGAATCTAAACTGTTTTCATCACTGCACACTTAAGCATTAGTCTCCTGACCCGTGCTTGTCAATCCTTCTTTCACACAGCACAGACAAAAATAATCCCTTGTATTAGACAAGGCTGTATATGGCTCCCAGAAGACCAGCCCAGGGCCCAGTCACCCCAGACTTGCCTAATCGTCCTGAAAGCCTAGAGGAGCAGTGCCTTATGACCCATATGTGGCAACTAGTCAAAAACCTGTCTTAAGGTTTAGATAAAATGCAGACATTTAAACTGTCCCATTTAATTCTATAAAATGCATAGGACATATGATAAGATTAAAAAAATTCATAGAGATATTTTGTTACATTTATGGCAAAGAACGTGGCCCTCTGGGCTCAGTCTACAGCCTTCTGTGTTACTGAATCCTTAAATTGCAGTGTGATCTTAGCCTCACAGTGACTCACACTTTCTGTTAACTTTAAGGCTGTTTCTAGGTCATCGAGGGCCCAAGATACATTTGAAAACTTCCAATTAGCAATCTCAATCAGTTAAGACAAATATCTGGCCAACTTGAATCAGTGATTTCACTTAAAAGTAGAGTCTCATTAGCCATCAAGTTTTTGAAAAATGTTTCTGCGAAAGATTTTTACCAGCCAAGAGGATGAAAAGACATCTAACAGAGCCCAGCTGTTGCTCTGATGTTTCCATGGTGAGAACCCAAAGTTAGACAAGAAAGTATTTATTGTCCCTGTAGCATGCAAAGGTTAGGAGGAGTAAGTGCTCCCCATGGATCCCAAATAGACCCCAGAAGCTGGACTACAGGCTAGGACCTTAATACATAAGCCATTATTTTGCTCTTTTGTTTTAGAATCAAATAAATGTTAAAAGGTCCAGCACATTATTTCTGGTGAAACATGGAGTAGTTTAAAATAATGGAATTCAAGTCTGCAGATTTATAAACATCAACAGAAAAAAAACACAATTAGTTACTGGGGTTACAGATTTATTCAGGTGTAAAACAAATGGACCTAGTGATAACTACAGACTATGAGGCTTCTCACTGCTTTCTGTGTATACCTTGATATTGTGTTAAAAAACAAACAAAGAAACAAACAAAAACTTTATTCTAAGCCAGAGATATTCATTGCTTTAAATGTCCCTCAGAGGTTGACAGAGCAGAAGAGAAACTAGGATGAAGGTAAGCTGCGTTTTTCTAAGAACTATGGAAACAGTAGGAACACTAAGCACAGTCTCCTGCTGAGATTTTAGGAAGGCAGCCTTCAGAGGCAAAAAACAGTCTTGCTCAGGGTGTGGCCTGAATCTGTCCTGAGACCTTGGTGTATCCACGGGCTCTCTTATTTTACCCTTAAAATAAAGGGAAGTACACTGCAATGGAAGCCTCCAGTTCTGACTGTTATAGCTGGAAAAATCCAATTGTGTGGACATGAGACATGTTTTGTCGCTTCCAGAAGTTGTACAATGACTAATCTCTTCTGTGTTTTTCACATATGGAAGATACCACCCTCCTAAACCAGGACAAGCTCAAGGCTGTTGAGGGTGGCCTTGGGAGGTCCAGAAATGGGGGCAACTGACACTCCATAATGCATGCCTCCACACTTCATGCCTCTCCACGCCACTGGCAACCTCCAGCCTAGAGATTTGCATCCTTGAGACATATTATTTTAAAATGTGAATGCTCAAGTCCTCCTTTCAGATATCGCATTCTAGTGTTCTGGGGTAGAACCTGAACATGGGTTAATTTAGATGCTTGGCAGGATTGAAAACCACTACCCTAGTCTAATCTACCAATGTTTCTCAGTAGCTCGGCATCAATAGCCACAACCCATGTCCCTGCTGCCATTCTCCTGTGCCTCCACAATCCAATCCCCACCAGGCAGGCGGGTAGACAGGTAGCTCTTCAAATGTGCACAACTGAGCCTCACATACTGACTAATAACCAGACTCTGTGCTGTGGTTTCCCAAGCTCTGCAGGACCTGCTCGGCTCACTGTGCAACCTCATCTCCAGTCTGTGCCACATGTCTCCGGCCACACGCTACAGCCTCACCTTCCGAGATGCCTATTAGATACACAGCTATATCAAGCACTTTTCTCGCTTTGCTACCGCATATGGCATGCCCTTGGCCTGGGGAGCTCTTCCTTTACTCTTCTCATCCTTTGGGATTCAGCCTAAATGCCTAAGGAGGTTTTCTCGAGCAGCCCGATCACACTATTCTCTTTTCTAAAGAGTGTTTTTAAGTGAATATTTACTATGGGAATTCACACTCCCTTTGAGAAAGAAAGTATGCTTATACTACTACTGATAACAGTTAAGTCCCTTTGACCAGCAATGACCACTGTTACACATTTGGCGGATAAACTTCTAGATTTAAAAACAAAACAGAAACATCTTATTCTACAATTTTTTTTACACAGAAAATGATTTGACAACCATGTTGGCACTTCTGATATTCGTACTGTGCATTTCTTCTACCTGCTGGTGGCATCTGCCACATAAATCATCTAGAAGTAGTAGATGCTCTGCTGACCGAGCTATCCCCCAATTGTTCGCTACGCTGCACCACAGGGTCACAGCAATGCCTCTTCCTGCCCACACCCTTGGGCACTTCTGTAGAGTTTCCTCAAAGGTATACTCTTGTATTCCTGATATCCTCTACCACATGGCCCTGTTGGCTTGCTTCAAAAGTCCTCTTCCAATGCTACTCATATTTACTTGCTATACTATTTGCATGCTGTCTTATGAAACTGTATGTTTTATAAGGTTTATGTTCACCATTGTATTCTCAGATTCTAGAACATGGGAGGCACAGGGAAATAAGAGTTGGGGCTGGGCACAGTGGCTCATGCCTGTAATCCCAGCCCTTTGGGAGGCCGAGGACAGATCACTTGAGGTGAAGAGTTCCAGACCAGCCTGGCCAACATGGTGAAATCCCATCTCTACTAAAAATATAAAAATTAGCTGGACATGCTCACTTGAACCCAGGAGGCAGAGGCTGCAGTGAGCTGAAATGGTGCCACTGAACTCCAGCCTGGGTGACAGAGCAAGACTCTGTCTCAAAACAACAACAAACCCCAAAACAAACAAACAAAAGCAAACAAAAAAGAAAATAGTTGGATAAACAAATGAGTATGATTTGTTCCTTTAGTCCCAGAAGATAGTATTCCTGTCTCAACTAATTCAGTAATTATAAAATCAAAGGTCATAAGATGTCACTACTAAGAAGTCTTTTAATGTAAGGCTGCTCTGAAATAACATACCTAGTGTTGACGGCTTCTTTTCTAGAGAACTGGAGGCTTGCTCGTTTACTTATAAACATGCGCTATCATGGATGTGAACCCAAGTCCACAAATGCAAACAAAAACAAAGGTAGAGTCCAAGGTACTTCATAGCCATTTTTTTTTCCTGATTCCATGAACAAAATTATATGCTGCTCCATTTGGAAGGCAGTTTTGCAAAGCTTTGTTGTGGATGAAAAAATATTTAGAAAAAACAGCTTCTGAAGTCTGGCAATTAAGTATGTATTTCATACTCAAAGGCCTGCCCACATGCATGTAGCCATGACATGCCCAACCCCACTATCCCTGGTCAATCCAAGGACCCCCCAGTAGACAAATACCTGTACTCCACAGGCCCTGACTGGCTACCTCCTCATGAGAGCTCATCTCTGGTCAGCTTTTAATCTCATGTTTGTAAAACCAGACCACATGGCTGAAAAAAAAAACCCTCAGGGATAAAATTATTTCTCTGGGGCCACGTGGATACTGTAATTGAGTACTCCTGAAGTGTGATATAATAGTCTCTTGATTCCTCACTGAGCTATCATGTCTTCAGGAAGTACATTCTCTCAGGATGAGCAAAGGGATTTAGGCTGCAGATAACCATCCCAATGTTCCCAGGCTTTCTTGAGTCCTGCAGGGCACTTTCATTTTTTGTTTGCTTTTTTTTTTTTTTTTTTTTTTTTTGAGAGAGTTTTTTCGCTCTTGTTACCCAGGCTGGAGTGCAATGGCGCGATCTCGGCTCACCGCAACCTCCGTCTCCCGGGTTCAGGCAATTCTCCTGCCCCAGCCTCTTGAGTCGCTGGGAATACAGGCACGTGCCACCATGCCCAGCTAATTTTTTGTATTTTTAGTAGAGACGGGGTTTCACCATGTTGACCAGGATGGTCTCTATCTCTTGACTTCGTGATCCACCCACCTCGGCCTCCCACAGTGCTGGGATTACAGGCTTGAGCCACCGCGCCCGGCCTGTTTTGTTTTATTGTTTCTTGAGATACTCACTCTGTCACCCAGGCTTGAGTGCACTGGCGTGATCTTGGCTCATTGTGATCTCCATCTCTCAGGAGTAAGCAATCCTCCCACCTCAGGCTCCCACGTATCTGGGACTACCACCATGCCTGGCTAATTTTTTATTTTTCATTTTTGTAGAGAGATGATGTTTTGCCATGTTGCCCATGCTGGTCTCGAACTCCTAGGCTCAAGTGGTCCACCTGCCTTGACCTCCTAAAGTGTTGTGATTACAGACATAAGCCACTGTGCAAGACCTCTGCAGGGCACTTTCTGAGGGCCAGGAATAGGCTTCCCTGTCTTTTGCCTTGCTCTGCCTCCCAAGGATCTCTCTGGGGAAGGTAGGCTCTCCTTGGGAGGGCTATAGTTCCTCATTTATTCTATTTACTTAACAAACTCTGTGCCAGGTGTACTTATGCTAAGCAGTTCACATGGTTCCCTCCTTCAGTACTCATAGGAACCTTGAGGTAGGGACTATGAATACCCCCATTCACAGATGAGGAGTTGAGGCACAGGGAGGTTCAGAAATTTGCCCAGGATCATGGCTAGTAAGTCAGAATTGAACCTAGGAAGTCCAGCTCTAGTGTCCATACTTCTAATCACTCTATTGTGATACCTCTGTCTATGATCAATTCTTTGTGGCTGGAAAAAAAATGCCTCTTTTGCTGGATGCAATGGCTCCTGACTGTAATCCCAGAACTTTGGGAGGCCAAGGCAGGTAGATTACCTGAGGTCAGAAGTTTGAGACCAGCCTGACCAACATGGAGAAACCCCACCTCTACTAAAAATACAAAAATTAGCCGGGCATAGTGGTGTGTGCTTGTAATCCCAGCTATTCAGGAGGCTGAGGCAGGCGAATCGCTTGAACCTTGGAGGCAGAGGTTGCAGTAAGCTGAGATCACACCATTGCACTGCAGCCTGGACAACAAGAGCAAAACTCCATCTCAAAAAAAAAAAAAAAAAAAAAAAAAAAAAAAAAAGCCTCTTCTAAGGACTGGAAGAAGCCATGAATCCTTCCATCTTTAGATTCTTTCCTGAACACCATCAGCTCATCTGACGGTATTCATGTACACAGGACGTTGACTAGCTCCCATCCCTTGCCCAGTCACTCTCCCTGCCCCTCTCACCAGAGCCCTATACCCAATAGGTAAATGGATGAAACCACGATATAGGGCACCATAAGACATATTTGGACCATGATTATAGCCCATGTTAATTCCAACTAGTCTCTGAAACATAAATATTACCTCATTTAGAAACAATAAATATTTTTGCAACATGAACATGATGCCTCTGTCATCACTATCAGCCACTAAACACAAGCTGGAGTGAGATGATCATAACCTTCTCCAGGTTTCTCTCACTGGGCCTTCTTCAATTTCCAAAGCCTATTCCCAGAAGACTCCCTTGCAAAATGATTCACACCAGCATCACCTCTGCCTAGATGGATTTTTCTGTTGTCAAATTTGGCCCCTTCAACCTACATGCTCAGGGTTTTATTTCCCTATTTGTTCAACCTTCATCAATGAACACTTACCACCAGGCTGCCTCCACAGGCTCTTATCAAGCCAAAATAATCTCATTCTTCTTTCCATGTCTGGATTTGATCAACTCAGCTCAGTGTTCTTTAGAAATCCCCTGCTGTACCTCCAAAGGGATCCTGTGAGTTGCACAGGGCTATAGAGAGAGATCCTTATTCTCTAGTTGGATGACTCATGCCCATGCCTGGGTGGACTACCAGCAAAAACCAAGCCTTATAAGAAAGTGCTGTGAACATTCAGAATACAGATGATAAGGTGCATATTACAGGAGATGTAAGGTTTGGACAGGTCAAAGGGAAGCTTGGCACTAACAGAAAATTCTCAAAGCAAGTCAAAGATTCAACTAGAAACGTGAACCTGTCTGAAGTGTGTTCACCTCCATTCCCATGGTCAACAGATTGTTTCTTTCAGAACGCTTGTACCACGTAAGTCCACTCTAGCCTGAGAAACAGTCACACTTGATAACCAATGCCAAGGTTCATTGACTTGGAATGTGGGTGATGCTCTCAGTTTCTTCATTTTATGAGATGAAAGTTCTGTACATTCTCTTGCAGGGTTTTCCCCAACCACCTATCTGCTCATACAGTTTATTTTTCCTGGGTTAGGACCTCTAAACTAGAGCTTCAATTATCACCCACAGGTAGGGGAGTTCCAGAATTGCCTATCCAGTTGACTATGGGAATTTCCACCCACCTGATCCATAGATGCTTCCCAGAGTTTACTGACCGGCCCAGGTTACTGATTGCTGGGGAATCATTTCAGGCCCCTTTGTCTTTGACACCATGCAATCCAGTCACTGTCCTACAAACCATAGCCTCCTGCATTCTCATCACCTCCATCTACTTTCCCTTCTCTCTGCCTCTGCTTCAGTCAGGCCCTCTGCATGCCTTCCTGGACCAGCAAAAGCCTGGCGCCAATCTTCTTGTGCAGCCTGCTCTCCTCCAGTGAACTCCCCATACTGAATGCCGAGATTGCTCCTGCAGAAACACTACACTGATTTTCACTTAATCACTTGAAATTCATCAGTAGCTCCATTTGGCTTTAAGGATAAAATTTTGCCAATTTCTTTAGAACCGAGAAAGATCCCAAGATTCAATTCAGCAAAGTTCAAACCTACAAGAAATTTGCAATCTGGTCACAGCAAATATTTGAGAAACCATTCCTGCCCCAGATATCAGGAGCATTGCAAAGTAACTTCTTCCTCATGCCCCAGTGCCTCTGCCTTTAGTCAGTACAGTTTCTCCCATTTCTAAGCTCACTCTTCCAGCCCTCTTCTCTCCAGGCCACCCTTTGCTATTCAATGCTCAGCATGCATCTCTTGGACACTGCTGAATCACTGGCTATATTCCAATCATACTTTTGTCAGGAGGTCACCACCCTTGTCAGTTAATCCCATTTACAGCAAGTCACTTACCATCAGATAAATCTTCCCAAGTAGCTACTTGCCACTCATGGTACCCGTGGTTGTTAATCTACTTCTTATGAAATCCCCTAGCATGTTTATGCGGGTACACAAAATATTTTCTCCAATTCATGTTCATATTCATTTAACAATTAACTTCTTTAACAGAGTAATATCCGTGAATGCTCCAGGGCATGGATTGATGATAATAAAAGCACTGGGCAAAGCACATATTTGTGTTATTTTAACTCTCCCACCACCGTATTAAGGAGTACAGGTAGCATCATCCTAAGTTTACACACAACCACGCCTATGCCTCACCTGCCCCACCTCACCTGTTGCTCCTTCACTGCATATGGCCAGCCTTCCTCCAGGAGCCAGGACTGAGCAGGTCGCCCGAGTTGCAGATTTTGTAGATGAACATTGTATAACATCTCATCTCACAGTATGTCTTTTGCTTGCAAATAGATCGCTCATTGCCAGCTGCTTCCAAGAAAGAGATAGGGCTGCTCTACTATTCTGCTATTCTACTGCAGACCCAGGATGAATTCCATAATCCTGGTAATGAAGTTTTGTGGACAAGGTATGGGAAACTGTGCTGCCTTAAAACTTAGGCATTTAAACACACCTCCTTCCTGTCAAAACATGGGAAGATGAGCTCACCCCCACCCCGCACAATTCCATAATTAGGCTCCCCGATTTGCCCACTGCTTCCTGTGGCTGGAGAAGAGATGCCAAAACTCTTCTTCACTCCTGCCGGAAAACAGAAAACAACACCCCTCTAATTGCCTCCCTCCAGCTCCCACCCCAGAGGCACAGCCCCAAGGCTTGGCTACCCTCATCCTACCACCTGCTGGGCCACTAATTGGCATCCTCAGAAACTGAGGATGGCTTAGGTCTCTGCTCCTCCGCAGCCTCCCCATAATTGATAGTTAACTGTGGCTTCCTTTCAGCCATGAGTTTCCCTTCTCTATACCTTCCCTTACTCCATCACCAAGGTAATGGTTAGTTACTTATGATTAACTGGAAAGCCTTCTTCCAGTGTTACAGCTATTGCTCTGAACATTTTCAGATTTCCCCTCCTTAAAATGTCTTCTTCAGTGCCCATTTATGAGAAAAACAAGCAAATCAGTAAGATTTCAGAATCAAAATCAAACAGTGACTAAAAAATGGAGCTCACTAGGATTACCAAGTTCCAGTAAAACATTTGCCCTGAGTGATTTTTTGCTTTCTCAACAAATCTAATCCATCCTCAAAAGATAAAACATTCTCATTACTGAACACATTATATAGACTCAGAAAGTTGTTTCAGGTATGTTAGGTTCTGAGTGCAGGCTGTGGACTCTGACTGCCTGGGTCCCAACCCAGCAGAGCCTCTGTAATCTGGAGACAAGCTCCTTAATCTGCGTGTCTCAGTTCCTCACCTGTAAAATGGGTATGATACTTCTACCTTCTTCATGGAATTTAAAATATACGTAAAATTGCTTAGTTCAATAGCCAGCACAAAGAGAGTCCTCCATAAAAGCTGGTGTTAGAGTAGGTAGTTAGGTAGACATCACTAGGGAAGGAGAGTGTCCCCCGACTCCAGGAATGTCCGGTGACCATCAGGTGATGGTCAGACAGTTGTTAAACTGTCTCTTTAAAATAATAATTTGTCACAGCTGGTGCCAGGGAAAGGCAGTCTCCTAAGAGATAGAAAACAGATAAAGCTAGTGATCAGCAGCTTCTCGGATAAGATCTCAGGAGTTGGGTGACTAGGCTCAAGCACATGCACTAAAAGGCAAAATGGCAGAATAACTGGTATATGGCCTTCCTCTAGGAACACTGGAAGGTAAGGGGAAAACACCTCAAGTGAGCATGCACACAACTTCAGTAACCGCACTGCACATGCAGCCCCTCCCAAGTGTCAGCAGGCCACTGCGCATGCGGACAGCCCACCCCAAGGGCAGAATCAGGGTAGGAGACACAAGCCCTGGAACCATGTCAATGTATAAAATCCCAAGTCAAAGGCCAAAGAGTGCACCTGAATCTCTTAAAGCACCTGCTTAGCCTTCTTCCAAGTGTACTTTACTTTCCTTCCTTCCTGCTCTAAAACTTTTTAATAAACTCTCACTCCTGCTCAAAAACTTGTCTTGGTCTCTCATTTTGTCTTTTGCCCCTCAGACAAATTCTTTCCTTCGAGGAGGCAAGAATCGAGTTGATGCAGATCCATACAGATTCACCACTGCTAACATGGCTCCATCACCACTTCTTCCATTGCTTACCTCCTAGACATTGAAGGAAGAATAGTATAGCATTTTCCCAGGACACACATTGCTGAGCAAGCACGATGCCTAAAAGCCACACAGGACAGGACTCACAAATTGGACACCGTAACAAATATGTTTAGTGCATATGATGAGAGGCCTCATAAATTCAGTTAAAAGATATTTGAGAGACAGAGAAAAAATGGCCAAAATATTATTTTCTAAAATGTGTAAAGAATACTTATATTCTACTTTTGAATGTGAAGGTTTCCATATTAAAAATGAAGACAAGTTGCAGGTCAATTAAAATGGGCAAACCATTCAGGAGACAAATGAACAAAGAATATTTACAGGCAACACTAAGAAAAGGAAATGTTAATAGCTAATGAAGCAATTAAAGTTGCACAGCCTCAGTAGTAATAAAAAATGCAAATTACAATGCTGAGGCACCACATTTCACTTTTCAATACTACAAAAATCTTGAAAAACTCCTAATATTCAGTGATGGTGTGGGACAATGGTAAGTCATATGCTGATAAAGAGTAAACCCAAACAGCCTTTTTGGAGAGCAATATGTTGATATCAATATTTAAAATGTAAGTGTCCACTGTCTAGAATTCTACTTCTAAGAATCTACTTAACAGTGCTAATGCTAACATATATGCACAAGCATGTGTATGTGCATCAGTGTGTATGTTCATTACAGCAAGTTTGGAACTAGAAAAAACTGGAACCAAGCCATAGCAAAATGAATGACAGCATTCTGGTAATATGGTATATCTATATAATGGAACATTAGACAATAACTTTTTAATGTACTGATATGAAAAATACAGGTGCAATAATAAATACAGCAGTGTGCATTTACTAATTGCTTACTAATTGCCAAGCACTCAGCTAGTATTTATTTCCACAGAGTCCAGAAATCAGGGTTATCTAGGAGAATGATGAGGATGTGGACTCTGGAGCTAGACCACCTGAACTCTAGAATCAGCTCCACCATATATTTGCTGTGGGACCTTGGGCAAGGTACTTCAATTCCCTGTGCCTCAGCGTCCCCTCCTGTCACACAGCAATAATAACAGTACCTATATCGTGATGTAATAGCAGAAATGGAGTTTGTACACTTGAAG
This sequence comes from Sapajus apella, assembly GCF_009761245.1. Classification (NCBI taxonomy): domain Eukaryota; kingdom Metazoa; phylum Chordata; class Mammalia; order Primates; family Cebidae; genus Sapajus; species Sapajus apella. The sequence goes on from NW_022436997.1 coordinate 10,060,599, forward strand.
TGCTCAGCATAATGCCTGGTCAGTGATTAAGTGCCCAGTAAAGGCTAGCTGTTGTTGCAGCTGTTACTGTCATATTCATCTTTGCAATATATGGTACCACAGTCTCCATGTTACATCACATTGTTGATTTAAAGCACCACATCTTTAAATCCTATCATTTTTATTTAAAAACATGTAGAGTCGCTATTTATTTAGTGCCTACTATTGAGCCAATGGACATATACAAATTGACACAGAGCTATTATGGGAGAGCCGGGTTCTGAACTTGCCCTCCCAATGCTTTAATACCTCCATCCTATGCCCAAGAGCAGAGTGATTCTAAACAGCCCTCCGGTGAGGATTTGTGAGGACCGAGTGCTCCCTCCATCCTTAGGAGCTATGGTCTGTTCTCTGTCAGGTGCGGGCTGAGCTTCCAGTGCTGGTCTCTGCACCCTGCCCCACATGAAACCCTCGCCAGACTTCTCCCTGCAGCTCAAATGGGCTCTCCACTCCCACACCAGTACTCCTGGCCTGCAGCCCATCTGAGCATGGTCTCTCCTGCTTCTGGACCAGCTGAGGCCAGGCCACATATTTTCTCTGCTGCTTTAGGGTCAAGTATGTCTGTAGGTCAGACTGTTGTGCTCCCGACTACAAGCTCAAGGCCTAGGCACAACTCTTGACTCCCACAAAACCCATTTATAGATCCTTACCACTTGGCATTAATTAGAATTAAGACTTCTGTATAACATATATTAGGCAATTTTTCTTTAACCATCATTTAACTTACATGGAAAAAAATAGCAATTCTTATATTTAACTTTTTTCCTTCTTGACCATCAGTTGACAATATTGCCAGCCAAGAGGAGAGCTGCCCACTGCTGCTTCTCAATGCTGATTCCTTGACTCCACTTGAACATCTCTGGTGAGACTGTGCCGGCTTCCTCTACCTCTGAATAGGTACGTGACACCTGGCTGTAGACTATCACACCTCTCTTACATAATCATTATTCTTTCTTGCCAACTTGTTTTAGGCTGGTGTCACATTCCATTATGTCAATTTTTTGGAATAATGGATATGAATGAAGCCAATTAGAATTGGATATGCTGGGCAATTCAGTTACTGAGAGTAACAAGAGATGTAGGCAAGCCTTGGTCACCTAAAAGGGTTCAAGCATATTTCTAAGAATTTGAAGTATAAAACTTTGCTAAATAGACTTAAAGCAAAATCAAAAAAGGACTCTACTGTAAACCATCTGGTAGCCCAGAGTAACCAGTCAGCTGTGGAAGACAATTCGTATCTCCTTTAAGAAATACTGTTTGCATGACAGTTGTTTTTAAAATACCAATGGATTTTTTTAACTAGAAATGTCTTCTATAGATCTGTGTTTTAGCTGATTTATTATATTCTCTGAAAAAGGTCAATTTTGACCCATGCACATGATCATTTAAGGTAGGTGCACAGAGTTCCACATGCTTCTAACGTGGAACTCTAGCCCTTCCAACGGCCAAAACACTTTCTACCTCAGCATCATGTGGATAATATAACCAATGATCTGCCTTCCCCTAAGGCAGAATTTCTCAGATTCAACACTACTGACATTTAAAACAGATAATTCTTTGTTTGCCAGAAGCTATCCTGTGCTTAGTAGAACAGCATTCCTGGACCCTGCCCACTAGATGCCAGTTGCACCACCCTGTCCCAGTTACAACAACCACAAATGTGTCTAGATGTCTCATAGGTGGCAAAATCACTCCTAGTCAAGAACCACTGCCTGGCGGGACCACTGTGACCAGTCCCGGCCTGCCGTAATCTCCCTGCTCAGTCCAACCTCCCCTGGACTCATCACACAGCCCCTCCTCTCCACGTGTCCCTCAATCTAGCTTATCTCCTGCCCTTCTCCAACCCCTCAATCTTCCTCTGTGCTCTGGGATCTCATGATAAGCCATCAGCAAAGTCCCCTATAATCTCAATCTCTTCACAGAATATTCCTTTGACTTCCTTGCTCTAACTCCAAACCTGCTGTTCCCCTAACCCTCACACACAACACGGTGGATTTTTCTCTCACACGTCGCATACTCTCCTTTGCCAATTAAATGTCATTTTCCCCCACCCTTCCTCAAGACACCCAGACCCTTGGGACAGGGGTTGGCAAACTACAGACTGTGGGCTACGTCTGGCCTCCCACCTGTTTTTATATGGCCTGTGAGCTAAGAGTGGCTTTCACATTTTTAATGGTTGAAAAAAAAATCAAAAGAATAATATTTCATGACATGTAAACTTCAAATCTCAGTGTCCATAAATAAAATGTCACTGGAATGCAGCCATGCTCATGCCAGTACCAGTGGCCAATGGCTGCTGAAGTGCTACAAAGGCAGAATTCAGTTGAGTAGGTGTAACAGAGACTGTCTGGTCCTCTAAGCTTAACATATTAGTTGGCCCTTGACAGAAAGTTTACATACCCTGCCGCTAAGGCACGTGGCACTAGTCTGGACCCTCTACTCCCTAACCACTTGTTAACATCCACTATCTGCCAGGTCACTCTTCCATGTACATTAAAATATACACATGACTGAAAGCTGCATGGTACAACTGTTAACGTTAGTGACTGAACGAAATTCAAAATTACTTTTATAGTTTGGAATGTTGTGTGGAAATTAGCAGGATGAAACTGAAAGTTCATGTGTTAAGTCCCATGCAGTGTTTGATATCAGAAAGACTGACACACAGAGCAGGAAGCAGCACTGTTTTTTCCAACAGAGAAAGAACCTGGATAAACAGAATATTCAAGGGCAGGGGAGTACCCTGGGAAAGAGAACACCCACACCAGGAAGTGTACCCCATCTCTTGGGAATGTGACAGGAAGGGCACCTGCTTTGGGATGGATAAATTTTAAGAACTTTCTAGTCCTAAGATTCTTTTCTCCTTCCAATGAAATTTGCAAATGTTAAGTGCAAAGATAAAACTCATTATGGCACACATGGTCCCATAAAGAAGCTTTTAGTTGACCAATGACCAATAAACTTGTACCTTATTGGGCAAATGCTCAGTGTGGAGTTCTATTTCTTAAGAAAACAAAGCAAACCAATCTGAATTCAGGCTCTTATTAGTCTTTTGTAAAATTAAAGCATATAGCTGGCTTAAGTCTAGAGGGAGACTAAGCATTTCTTTGCAAGTCTTTGAATTTTTGTATTTATCTCAATTAAAAAAATACCTACCAGGTATGTAAATCAAATTGTCTCTCTAATCATCTCACTTGAGGAGTACGTTTAGGAGTGGTTGGTGGGATGTGGTTGGCTGAGAAGTGGTTTGAATACTTTCGACATTGAGAGCCAAGGGCCAAAGACATGGACTTACCCCATGGCTCAGCCCTAGTCCTGTGATTTAGAATAAAGCACTTAGCCCCATCTGTTTTCTCGCTTGTACAATGAGGATAATAACACCTGTCCTGTCTGAATCTTACAGAGGATGATTGAGAGTTAAATTCAAGTGATGCAAAAGGACCATCTGAGTGGAGACTGTCCTATATTTTTTTAGAACAACATGAATCCCCTTCTAAAGCATATTTCTACCTTGTTTACAAAAGGTGGCATCACTGAGTTATAAAATCCATCCCCAAATTCTTCATATGTGGTATCTGCAGGCATGTTGCTACAAGCTAATGTTAAGTACAGCCAGGACATTTGCAGAGCTGAAGAGCAATGTGCATTAGGCATGCTTCTGTGTCTTTCAAGGTCTCCAGGGGACAGAACACAATGAGCTACTTGATTCTAAGGTACTGTTTTGAGGCACAGATGTTGAGCAGGTGACTAAGCTATGTGGGCAGAAATCACATCCCATTCTGTATCTCACCATCCCTTCCCACAATCTCACTCCTGCCTCATCAAAATCGTGCCATCACTTTGGGGTCACAGGCAAAATCCCTCCAACAGGCTTCATAAATGAAGTCACTTCATGATCATCAATCTAGATGCATACAATGTCATCTATCATTACAAGCTGCAAACTATATTTTTCTCAAACGCTACTAAATTAATGTTGAAGTAATAATCACAGTAAAATGAAATTCCAACAAGAATGAAGCAAATAGCATTCAGAGTGGCATCTCTGGCTCCCTGTTTCAGATCCTACTGAGTCCAGCACTTCAAGACTGTGAACTGTGCCCAGGACAGTCCACTTCCACACCATCCTCCTTGCCAGCCTACCACAAAGCATTGTCATCTGAACTCACAACACAGGGATCCTCGAAAAGTGTAACAGCAAGAAACAGACAAGGAACAAACACGACGGAGCAGGAGAACATCCAGCACTACTGACAAGGTCCTCCTAGCTCCTAACTTCAGCATCTTTGGTGGTTTTATACACAGGCTTTTATTCAGATGGCTGTATACAATTTTCTCAACTCTCTTCATGTTAATTTCTCAAGCCAGCTGGAAGAGAGCTTCAAGGGCTTTTTGTTTGAGAACTGGCTGAGTTTCTTTAAGGTCCTAGATGACAAGATGCAATGCTCATGGTAAATGCTATTGTTCCTTAATCTGTTTAGAAGTTTAGGTCTTCTTTTCACTAAAATAGAGGTTGTTGTAAAAATACTCTCAGAAACCTAAAAATCTGTAGGGAGAGGGCACCTGGGATTATGAGGTAGAAGAGGGGTATTAACATGGATCATGGTTGCACATCTCTCTCAGACCAATGCCCTCCTCCTTCTTCTGGGGTAACAGGCATCTAAAGGCATGGCCTGGGTCCTGCTCAAATGATCCCATGAGAATCAGATTGTTTGGGGCACCTCTCGGTGCCGGTGGGGTATTCCCTTAGAGATGGAAAGGAGGAACATATCTTGATCACTCTTTCTTAAGGTCATCCAACTTATTCTGAGTGATTTTCTTCCTTGTCATGTAGCCTGGTAACCTAAATTTGACTCCCAGGAGGATCTCTATGATGGGGGAGGATGCTCCAGCCAAGTGATATGAGCACTTACCACTTTCAGTCTCTCAGCAGCAGGATGGGAATGTGTCAGTTGGCCCCTGTGGACTTGGGTGGAAGGGACTGGCCCCTATAGTCCATCATCCCAGTGACCTCAGAGCATACATTTGGGAAGATATAACTGGACCCAGACCCTGGAGCAGACATGGCAAGCCTTTTGTTGTACCTCTATATTATAGAACGACTCTGGTTTGGCAGATTTTGTCAAACGTTTTACTTTAAATACACATAATAACTCACAGGATTGCCAATCGTTACATTTTTTTTTCTATCTACCTTTCTTATTCTTCCTCCCAACCCAAACATGAATCTCACAGGGACAGAGATGGTACCTTTCTATTTACATATCTTCATGGCTTTGAATAGTCCTAGCTTCTAACAGACACTCAATAAAAATGTTTCAGACTAAATGATGGAATTAGTATTTACTGAAATTAGTATTTACTGGGTTATTATTCTGTTTAACTAAAACCAACCTGGAGATAGCCCTGTATTGTCAGGACTATTGCAAGACTCTTCCAACCTCACATTCCTACAGTGGCATACCATTTATTTCTAGGCCAAAGTTCTGTGTTTTGAAGTCTTTCCCATTTGATAAAACACGGCTTTTCTGAACAGTTATTAACTGAGATGGCAAATAATACTTTTAAAAAACAGGTAGCTGAAAAAGAGTTCCTGGGATTAGTAAGATCAAGTCTGTGAAAGTCACCAGTGGCCACCTTGCATGGGAAATTCCCTGAGATGTTTGGCTGGTGGTTTAATGGTCCAGAAGAGGTAGGGAACAATGCCAGGGCAGGGTTTGTGGGGATACAAGCTGGCTAGCAGAAAGGGGAGAGTGGCGGGCACCTGTGGGCTGTAGCCTTCCTCTCTCTTTCGGGTGGCATCCTCGCACCCCACTCCACTGCCAACTTAATGCTTACTTTTCACGTAGATCTTGCACTTGGCTGGGCTTGAAGCTGGGAGCTGACTGGGAGCAGGGACTGGTGGGAGCCGACAGGGTGCTCTTGATGCTCTGCACTGAATGCCTGCGACTCCTTCTGCGGTCCAGGCCCCGGTGTTCGCCCCCACCACTGGAACACACACTGGCTCTCCTCCGGTCCCGGCGCCCGCTGGGGGGTGGCTCCGCAGTCTCATCGCCATCCTCGTGCCTGAGGGCCACCTGGAAAAGCAGAGCGTGCCCAGTGCAAGGTCAGGCTTGGCATCCTTTCACAGACCTTGGGTGTGACTGCATTTCAGGGTTGTCCTAATAGAGATTTTTAACTCTGTCTTCCCAAATGGCAGGCCTCAGCTTCCCTGCCAGGTCTTTACAAACACGTGTCCAGGCCAAACACAGGCTGGGCACTGGAAGATGCCTGCCACTGTGGGTTCTTCCCATCAAACAGACACGAAAGGGGCAGCCAATATGACCAGTGAGTGTGAGAAATATTTTTGTAATTGGATGGAATCTAAATAATTCTGCACCCCAGAATTTCCATTTCCTGGGCCTTCATCTCTCCTTGCCTACCCTTGCCTCTTTTCTGCTCCATGAGCCTGAATCCCTCCTGAAGCCCAATGGTAGCTGGTCCCCAGTGAATTTGCTTTCCCAAAGAGGGTGCTCAAAAGTGGCCAGAGCCACAAGACACAGGTGAATGGGAACTGGCCTCACTCATAAATCTTTCTAAGAGGCCTAGTCCAATAGCAGGTACCGCTCAATTTTACAATCTTGGCTGACAGCTGCTGTACTATCAGGCTACTCTCAGCAGCCTGGTTCAGGGTTTTGGTGGAGCCTGTAGTTTTACTAGAAGTTTGCACACACAAGTCACAAAGACACACAACACAAATAGACGACTCCTAGAATAGATTTTTTTTGAGTTTCCTAAGAGTGATACATATTTGTGCAGAAGAATAACTGGCTTGCATTTTGCCACTTTGGCTTACATGGGGAAACCTGAGCCAACTGGCCCCATACCCTTTCTTACCCTTTGCCTTTTTCCAAGGGATATTTTTGGTCCTGTGTCTAGGTAGTACCTTCTGCAGGCGAACAGCTTCTCTATCTCTTAATCTCACTCTGTACTGGATCTTACACCATGGCTTTCTCAGCTCATATTAAAACTAACTATCCTTTTGCATAACTCTCCTCCATCTCTCTTCTAGCATCCAGCTCTGCTCCTCATCCGTGATCACTCTTTCTAACCAATGACTCTATCTCTAGCCTTTTAAATTTTTATGCCTATGTCTACATTATTTAAAACCGAACAGTAAAAAGAATACAAGTTTTGGTGTCAACTAGACCTTGGTGTGCATGCTGGCTGTGGCACTAATGAGCCAGGTGTGACCTGCCACAAATTACTTGTACCCTCTCTGGCTCATCAAATGAAGTTAATAGAATTGTCCTTGCAGATCTGTGATGAGAATCACTTACATAAAGGTAACTCGTGTAAAGCATCTAAGATAGGGCCTTCTTTGTGGTACTCAATGAATATGACTGTCTTCCCCTATCCATGCTCTCACAGGAAGTGACCTCAGATGCCCATAAATTTCTTAATCACACAGAACTGGTGAGTTGGGCCACCTCACAGCCCAAATGGGCCAGGCTCATTTAAGTCTAGCAGTCTCTCCGACTTGGCAACCATGGAATCACATGGTTCCAAGTCCCCACACATGCAAGTTCTCCAGCCTTATGGGTGTTCTGGTCACATTTCTGCCATGTGGGAGAATGGAGAATATATTTAGATAGCTAACCACAGTATATGGCTTTAACATCACCTATCTGCAGAAAATCTGGCTATTGCAAAATCAGCCTCCCTCATGTCTAAAGTTTTAAACCTGCGTTCCGGTGTGAGCTTGGCTGAGGCAAGGCCAGGTTGGCCACTGTCATTCCAGTTCACAGGGACATATCAGCACCTGAGATACATGGACTGTTTACCAGGAGTGTATCCACTCTTATCTGTCCCACCTGTTTCTACCAGCTCAAGCTTTCATGAAATCTCTTCCATCTATGTGCTAGATGCATCTTGTAACAAACTCTTACACGTGAAGATAATTTAACAAACTTTTGACTGTTTTACTCCCCTAGAATTCACCAGTCAAACACAATTTTGGGAGGTTTGAGGCAAGAATTGATAAAAGTTAATCTAAAGCTCTAACTTTACAAAGTCTCATGGGAAATTCTGTTTCCCAGGAGTCTTCTTCTGCACTGTAACTGCAAGAACTAAAGTGATATTATGCATTTGGTTGAGCACATTTGTCATCCCAACTTTATAAATGACATTCCGTGGGGAAAGTCTGAGAACAACCACACACCTAACAAAGGACAGCATTTTTAAGTGTTTCTAGCCAAATATTTTTTTCATTTCTATATATAAAAATTCTAGACCATTTGAACTTATTCTGACCTGATGTCTTGATTCTGCTTCTTATTAAGCACACATTTAGAATGATAAGATTAGGGGCTAGAGTTCAGATATTTCTAATTCCTTATCTAACCTCAGAGGCCCAAGGATCAAGTAATGTTCCACTCACAATTCCTTTCAGAGAGGCACATAGTATGCATGAAGTGAAATCCTCTTTAACTGCCCTTTGTCAAGGAAGATGGAGATAACCAGAAAATCTGAAGGACAAGAAAAATCTGAAAAAAATTATCAAGGCAACATCATAACATAGAACGCAGTTGGGGCTTTCTGAAGTTCAGATAACTGACAAAACATCAAGCTACTTAAAAAAAAGAAGAGCGAGTTGGCTACAGAATCTTGGTAGACCCAAGGGCAGCCTCGGGCTTGGCAGTCAGGGACAACATAACAAGAAATTAGAGGCTGTTGTTCACTCATCATTTTGTTTTTATAATAAGAATTCTAGAGTCATCAGTGCCCAGTGATGACAGGAAGACAGACTTCATTTGCACATGCAAGGCTATGGTGGCATTTCCAAATGCTTTAGATTCTAGTGAGCACTACAGCTTAGAGTCAGGAATGCTGGGAGCTAAAAAAAACTCCTGGAGAGTACAGCTCTTAACCCAAGGCTTATTCAGGACCCTTGGTAAGGGTCAGACCTAATCAAATACAAGTACAATGCAGGTCCTCCATGGTAACACAAAGTGAGATAGAGCCAATCCTGAAAGATCTCTATTCTCTCCCAAGTGATGGAGCGAATTCATCTGTTGGACCTCTCATCACATATGTTCTAACTCTTTAAATGTAGAACACTATTTGTAAACTAAAAACTTGGGCAAGGAGTAAGTAGGGTCCATAATCCAGTCTTGATGGCTTACACATCCACATGTAACCAAGAAAGCAGTTAGGAGCAGCTTAAGGTGACATCTGTAACCACTTCTACCAGTCTTTCAGGCCATGGAATGACCTGAACATTCTTCTTAAGAATTTTTTTTTCTTTTTATTTATTATAGTAAAAACATTCAACAGGAGATCTATTTTTTAAAATCAGATTCTAAGTGTATAAAACAATATTGTTGACTAGAGGGACGATGTGGTATAGCATATTTCTACAACTTATTAATCTTGCATTACTAAAACTTTATGCTTGCTGATTGCCAGCTCTCTTTCACCCCCTCTCCTTAGTCTCTGGCAACAGCCATCCTACTCTCTGCTTCTGTGAGTCTATTTCAGACACCTCATATACATGAAAATGTGCTGTATTTGTCCTTCTGTGGCCGGCCATTTCACTTAGCAAAATTCCTCCAATTTCACCCAAGTTGTAGGAAATGTAAAGATTTTCTTCTTAAGACTGAACAATATTCCACTGCATGTATATAGGATATTTTCTTTATTGATTCATCCATCACTGGATATTTTCGTTGGTTCCACACCTTGACTATTGTGACTAATGCTGCAAAAACATGGGAGTACCAATCTTTCCAAAATCCTGATTTCAATTGTTTTTGGTGAACATCCAGAAGTGGGATTGCTAGATCATATGGTGGTTCCAATTTCAATGCTTGAACAGTCTTTTTAACTTGTACTGTGGAAATGCTTAGATATACACAAAATATAGAGAAGAATAGAGACTGTGATGTGCTCCTCACCGCCCATGAAAAGTTCAACAGTGTGGCTTACTTTGACCAATGGAACATCAACAAACATGATGCACACAGAAGCTTGAAAAGTGTTTATGGAGAGAGATCCAAGATGGCTGAATAGGAATATCTCTGGAGTGCAGTTCCCAGTGAGAAGAATGCAGAGTGTGAGTGATCACCACATTTCCAAATGAGTTTTTACTGCCCACAGACCAGGAGATTCCTGGGCCGAAAAGCACCATTAGTTTCCAGCACAGCTGTTTCAGCCAACACTGCAGGTCTCCACACAAAAACTTGCACAAATCCGGGTGGCTGTTTTAACAGGTGCCTGGAACGCCTGGGATACAGGGCTGCTATTCAACTGAAAAAAAAAAAGGGGGCTGAAACAGGGAGCCATGTGATCTGACTCAGTGGGTCCCACACCCAACAAAGACCAGCAATCTGAAATGCTCTAGATTAAGAGTTTCGCAGCAAGCACAGCTGGCCCCAGGACAGTCTAGCTTGGTGGAGAGAAAGGCGTCAGCCATTACCGAGGCAGTCCACCATTACCGACACAGTCTGCCATTGCGGAGGCAGTCCACCATTACTGAGGCAGACCACCATTACCAAGGCAGCTCTAACAGGAAGTTCACATAGCAGCTGGGCAGAGCCAATGGCAGCTCAGTAATGCCTCTGCTGGCAGACTGTGGCTAGACTACCACCTTGCTGGGCAGGGCATCTCTGAAAAAAGGCAGCAGCATGTCAGGAACTTATAATAAAGCCTCACCTTCCTAAGACAGGGCACCGGGGAAAAAGGTGTTTATGAGTTCTGCTACAGCAGACTTCCACGTACCTGGCCAGAGCTCTGAACGGAGCACTGGAGCAACCAGCTCAGCACTTGAGCTCCTATGAGGGACAGACTGTCTCCTCAAGCAGTTTCCTGACCCCTGTATATCCAAAGAGACACCTCATAAAGGAGAGCTCAGGCTGACATCTGGCAGGTACCCTTCTGGGACAAAGATAACAGATGAAGAAACTAGCAGCAACCCCTACTGTTCTGTAGCCCTCATGGGTGATCCCCAGGCAAGCATGGTCTGGAATGTAGCTCCAGCAAGCCTACAGCAGAGGGGTCTGGCGATTAGGAGGAAAACTTAAAAACAGAAAGAAATAACTTCAGCATCAACAAAAAGGACATCCACTCAGAGACCCCATCTGAAAGTCACAAACTTCAAAGACCACAGGTAGATCAATCCACAAAGATGGGAAGAAACCAACGCAAAAAGGATGAAAACACCAAAAGCCAGAACGCCTCTCCTCCAAATCACCAGTTGTGATCTCCAAAGGATCACAACTCCATACCAGGAAGGGAACAAAGGTGGAGGGAGAATGAGTCTGATGAATTGAGAGAAACAGGCTTCAGAAGGTGGGTAATAACAAACTTCTGTGAGCTAAAAGAACATGTTCTAACCCAATGCAAAGAAACTAGGAACCTTGTAAAAAGGTTTGACAAAATGCTACCAAGAATAAACAGCTTAGAGAAGAATATAAATGACTTAATGGAGCTGAAAACCACAACACAAGAACTTCACGAAGCATACACAGGTTTCAATAGCCGAATCGACCAAGCAGAAGAAAGGATATGAGAGACTGAAGGTCAACTTAATGAAATAAAATGAGAAGGCATGATTAGAGAAAAAAGAGTGAAAAGAAACGAACAAAGCCTCCAAGAAATATGGGATTATGTGAAAAGACCTAATCTATGTTTGATAAGTGTACCTGAATGTGACGGAGAGAATGAATCCAAGCTGGAAAACACTCTTCAGGATATTATCCAGGAGAATGTCCCCAACCTAGCAAGGCAGGTCAACATTCAACAGAGAACACCACAAAGATATTCCTCAAGAAGAGCAACCCCAAGGCACATAATCGTCAGATTCACCAGGGTTGAAATGAAGGAAAAAATTCTAAGGGCAGCCAGAGAGAAAGGTCAGGTTACCCAAAAAGGGAAGCCCATCAGATTCACAGCAGATCTCTGAACAGAAACCCTGTAAGCCAGAAGAGAGTGCAGTCCAATATTCAATGTCCTTAAGGAAAAGAACTTTCAACCTAGAATTTCATATCCAGCCAAACTAAGCTTCATAAACGAAGGAGAAATAAAATCCTTTACAAACAAAGCAATTGCTGAGAGATTTTGTCATCACTAGGCATGCCTTACAATAGTTCCCGAAAGAAGCACTACACATAGAAAGGAACAACCAGTACCAGCCATTCCAAACATATACCAAATGGTAAAGAGCATCAACACAATGGAGAAACTGTCAACTAATGGGCAAAACAGCCAGCTAGCATCAAAATGGCAGGATCAAATTCACACATAACAATATCAACTTTAAATGTAAATGGGCTAAATGCCCCAATCAAAAGACACAGACTGGCAAATTGGGTAACAAGTCAAAATCCATTGGTGTGCTATATTCAGGAAACCCATCTCACATACAAGGACACACGTAGGCTCAAAATAAAGGAATGGAGGATCATTTACCAAGCAAATGGAGAGAAAAAAAAAAGCAGGAGTTGCAATCCTAGTATCTGATAAAACAGACTTTAGACCAACAAAATCAAGAGAGACAAAGAAGGTCATTACACAATGATAAAAGGATCATCAATGCAACAAGAAGAGCTAACTATCCTAAATATATACACACCCAATACAGGGGCACCCAGATACATGAAGCAAATTCTTAATGACCTACAAAGAGACTTACACTCCCACACAATAATAGTGGGAGACTTTAACACTCCACTGTCAATATTAGATCAACGAGACAGAAAATTAACAAGGATATCCAGGACTTGAACTCAGATCTGGACCAAGCAAATCTAATACACATCTATAGAACTCTCCACCCCAAATCCACAGAATATAAATTCTCAGCACCACATCACACCTACTCTAAAATTGAGCACATAACTGGAAGTAAATCACTCCTCAGCAAATACAATAGAACAGAAACCATGACAAACAGTCTGTCAGACCACAGTACAATCAAATTAGAACTCAGGATTAGGAAACTAACTCAGAACTGCACAATTTCACGGAAACTGAACAACTGGCTCTTGAATGTTGATTGGATAAACAATGAAATGAAGGCAAAAATAAAGATATTCTACAAAACCAATGAGAATGAAGACACAACGTACCAGAATCTCTGGAACACATTTAAAGCAGTGTCTACAGGAAAATTTATGGCAATAAATGCCCATACGAGAAGCAAGGAAAGACCTAAAATCAACGCCCTATTGTCAAAATTGACAGAGCTAGAGGAGCAAGATAAAAAAAAAAAAACTCATAAGCTAGCAGAAGACAAGAAATAACTAAGATTAGAGCAGAACTGAAGGAGACAGACATACAAAAAAAAAAATACCTTCAAAAAAATCAATAAACCCAGGAGCTGGTTTTTTGAAAAGATCAACAAAATAGACAGACCACTAGCCAGATTAATTAAAAACAAAAGAGAGAAGAATCAAATAGATGCAATAAAAAATGATAAAGGGGCTAACACCACCGATTCCACAGAAATACAAACTACCATCAGAGATTACTACAAACAACTCTATGCACACAGGCCAGTAAACCTGGAAGAAATGTATAAATTCCTGGACACTTGTACCCTCCCAAGCCTAAATCAGGAAGAAGTCAAAAACCTGAATAGACCAATAACAAGGGCTGAAGTTGAGGCAGCAATTGATAGCCTACCAACCAAAAAAAGCCCAGGTCCAGATGGGTTCACAGCCGAATTGTGCCAGACATACAAAGAAGAGCTGGTACCACTCCTTTTGAAACTATTCCAAACAATACAAAAAGAGGGAATCCTTCCCAAATCATTTTATGAGACCAACATCATCCTGATACCAAAATCTGGCAGAGACTCAATAACAAAAGAAAGCTTCATGCCAATATCCATGATGAACATAGATGCAAAAATCTTCAATAAAATACTAGCAAACCAATTGCAATAGCACATCAAAAAGCTTATCCATCACAATCAAGTAGGCTACATCCTAAGAATGCAAGGCTGGTTCAACATATCCAAGTCTATAAATGTAATCTACCACATAAACAGAACCAAAACCCAAAACCACATGATCATCTCAATTGATGCAGAGAAGGCCTTCCACAAAATTCAACAGCCGTTTCTGCTAAAAACTCTCAATAAACTAGGTATAGATGTAATGTATCTCAAAATAATAAAAGCTATTTATGACAAACCCATAGCCAATATCATACTGAATGAGCAAAAACTGGAAGCATTCTCATTGAAATCTTGCACTAGACAAGGATGCCCTCTCTCACCACTCCTATTCAACACAGTATTGGAAGTTCTAGCCAGAGTAATCAGGCAAGAAAAAGAAATAAAGGGTACTCAATTAGGAAAGGAGGAAGTCAAATTGTCTCTATTTGCAGACGACATGATTGTATATTTAGAAGACCCCATCATCTCAGCCCAAAATCTCCTGAAACTGATAAGCAACTTCAGCAAAGTCTCAGGATACAAAATCAATGTGCAGAAATCACAAGCATTCCTCTCACCAATAACAGACTAAAAGAGAACAAATCAAGAGCAAACTCCTATTCACAACTGCCTCTCAGAATAAAACACCTAGGAATACAGCTAACAAAGGATGTAAAGGACCTCTTCAAGGAGAACTACGAACCACTGCTCAAGGAAATCAGAGAGGACACAAATAGATGGAAAAGCATTCCATGCTCACGGTTAGGAAGAATCAGTATCGTGAAAATGGCCATATTGCTCAAAGTAATTTACAGATTCAATGCTATCCCCATCAAGCTATCTATGACCCTCTTCACAGAACTGGAAAAAAACATCTTAAACTTCATATGGAACCCAAAGAGAGACCACATAGCCAAGACAATTCTAAGCAAAAAGAACAAAGCCAGAGGCATCATGCTACCTGACTTCAAACCATACTACAAGGTTACAGTGATCAAAACAGCTTGGTACTGGTACCAAAACAGAAATATAGACCAGTGGAACAGAACAGAGGCCTCAGAGGCAATGCCACACATCTACAACCATCTGATCTTTAATAAACCTGACAAAAACAAGCAATGGGGAAAGGATTCTCTGTTTAATAAATGGTGTTGGGATAACTGGCTAGCCATGTGCAGAAAGCAGAAACTGGACCCCTTTCTGACACCTTACACTAAAATTAACTCCAGATGCATTAAAGACTTAAACATAAGACCTAACACCATAAAAACCCTGGAAGAAAACCTAGGCAAAACCATTCAGGACATAGGCATAGGCAAGGATTTCATGACTAAAACACCAAAAGCATTGGCGATAAAAGCCAAAATAGACAAATGGGATCTAATTAAACTCCAGAGCTTCTGTACAGCAAGAGAAACAATCATTAGAGTAACCGCCATCCAACAGAATGGGAAAAAATTTTTGCAATCTACCCATCTGACAAAGGACTAATATACAGAATCTATAAAGAGCTAAACAGATTTACAAGAAAAAAACAAAAAAATATATAAGGCCAACAAACATGAAAAAATGCTCATCATCACTGGTCATTAGAGAAATGCAAATCGAAACCACATTGAGATATTATCTCACACCAGTTAGAATGGCGATCACTAAAAAATCTGGAGACAACAGATGCTGGAGATGATATGGAGAAACAGGAACACTTTTACACTGTTGGTCAGAGTGTAAATTGTTCAACCATTGTGGAAGACAGTGTTGCAATTCCTCAAGGACCTAGAAATAGAAATTCCATTTGACCCAGCAATCCCATTACTGGGTATATATCCAAAGAATTATAAATCATTCTATCATAAAGATACATGCACACATATGTTCATTGCTGCATTTTAGCAATAGCAAAGATCTGGAACCAACCCAAATGCCCATGGACAATAGACTGGACAAGGAAAATGTGGCACATATACACCATGGAATACTATGCAGCCATAAAAAATGATGAGTTTATGTCCTTTGCAGGGACATGGATGAATCTGGAAAACATCATTTTCAGCAAACTGATACAAGAACAGAAAATCAACCACCACATGTTCTCACTCATAGGTGAGTGTTGAACAATGAGAACACATGGATACAGGGAGGGTAGCATCACACACTGGGGTCCATTTGGGTGAACTAGGGGAGGGACAGTGGGGGGTAGGAAGGTTGAGGAGGGATAACATGGGGAGAAATGCCAGATATAGGTGACAGGGGGATGGAGGCAGCAAACCACATTGCCACGTATGTACCTATGCAACAATTCTGCATTATCTGCACATGCACCCCAGAATCTAAAGTACAATAAAAAAGAAAGAAAAATTTGATGTACTTAGCATATAAATTTTAGGAAATTTCCTCTACTACTCGTTTGTTTGACTGAATATGTGTGTAATTTTTTTAAAATGTAAACTGAATATGTATTGAATCTATGTATTGAAAATATAAGTTGACATCACAGAGTACACTTAGTTCATGGCAATGTTTTCTCTGAAAGCACCTGCAGAAATTTACTCTCTCTTCCTTCTTGTTTCTAAAAAATTCAGAGGTCACAGGGGAAAGGGAGTTCTTTGGATACCAGATAAGGCATGAAGCACATTTGGTTACAGTAATTTGAGTAGAATTCATTGTAAGGTGATGGCCTCTATGAACATCATCACAGTAGAGAAACCTGAAAGCTCTCTGCAGCCAGCAATGAATGAAAGGTGGGGGCGGGGCCGCCAACAGGGTGGGGGTTGATGTGCCTGGGCTTCCACATCACAGTGAGGGTGGGGGCAAGTGGGGGAGACTCAGTGCCTGATTGGTTCCTGGGCACAAGGATGGAGCTCTGGTGGTTGGCAGGGCAACCTCCTTCAGTTGGTAGAAAGAAGTGGAAGGAGGAACTCCCTCTGTGCTGTCTTCTCCACAATCACAGCTCTCAGGCTTGTTGTATCTAGACCCATTTTAAAAAAACCAAGCAGGTTCCCTTCAGACAAGGGACCCTTCAGACAAGTCATCTCAGGGGAGGCACCTGGGGTGGGGAGTGAGCTGTTAGTGGGGTACAGCCCCATAGCCAGGGGCTTCCCTGACAGCATGCCTGTGTTGGAAACAGGCGAAGTGCTAAGCTCTGGAGACTTGGAGGCAAGGGAAGGCCCAAGTTGCTGGAGGAGCCAAGGTGCCCCATGAGGAACACTCTGAGCTGTTGCTTGTGCACCAAAGTCAGCCCCAGATGAGGTCTGCGTAGGTGGTCTGTGGATCTGTCCTGCAGCTCTGACATCTATGAGGCGACGGCAAGCAAAGGTGCAGGCCAAGGCAGAGAGGAGCGGAGGCACAGCAGATGGAACATGTTCATCACCAACGCCAGCCCCAACTGGGGCCAGATCTGGGGGTGTGGGGAGCTGTCCAGCAGCTCTGACATCTATGAGGCAGTGTCAAGCAAAGGTGCAGGCCAAGGCAGAGAGGAGCAGAGGCCGGGCAGAGGGAACATGAAGCTCCCCAATGCCAGCCCCAGGTGGAGCCAGCGCAGGGTGCAGTGGGCAGACCCGATCTGCAACTACAACGTCAACGAGGTGGAGGTGGTAGAAGCTCCAGGTCCCACTGTTGTGGAGCCTGCCCTGTGGGATTTGGGAGCCAGTGAAGGCCATAACCAGCAGCGCATCAGCGACCAGGAGATGCCCAAAGATTTTGCTTCTCATCATCCAAGCGCAAGCACACTCTTCCTGAGAAAATATCAAATGAATGTCAAGAAAAGAGGAGAATCTCTCATCTATATTCTATACGTCCGTGGCATCTTTATATAAAATACAGCTTGTGTTCCACCATATTGCTAGATAATAGTACAGTCAGCAAGCCTGATCTTAGCCACACATTAGAAAGTGTGACTTTGGCAATATATTACAACATAAAGTACAGATATGCAAACAGATCTCTGGTTATTTTTGATGAGCCAATACATCCACTTTCACAAGAAAAGATTCCAGGGAAATCCTTTGAGCATGATCCCAAATGCAACTGCATTTTCAGATATTTCTGTACTCTTTTTCAAGTCACAAAACTAACATCTCCATGTGCAATCATAGCTTTGGTGTACATTGAACATCTTTTAACTAATGCTAACATTGATCTTTGTCCTACTAATTGGAAAAAAAATGTCCTTGGAGCCATGCTTCTGGTCTCCAAGGTTTGGAGAAATCGTGGTCTGTGTAGTGTGGATGATAGCCAGAATCCCAAGGACGTTGCAGTTGAGAAAATGAGTAAGATGGAGATGTGTTTTTTGGAGCTACTTGAGTTTAATATTCATGTGTCTGCCAGAGTTTATGCAAAATATTACTTTGACCTGAGTGCCTTGGCAAATGACCATGACCTGTATTTTCTATTTAGTCTTCTTCATAAAGATAAAGCACAGAAATTGAAGGCTATGTCACAGCAGTGTGAATACAAAGACTTGCATCAAGATGTCGCCGCTATGACAAGGGCCATCAGCATGGATTTCATTGGTACTCCGCGCACTAATGCCATCTTATCTTAAAGAGAGAAATTAGCATTATAAGATCCTGGACTTGTCAACTATAAAGACTACAAAATATCACTTCTCCTGCTGAAAAAGACCAGCAAAATTAGGATTTTCTTTTTTTATGTTTTGGGTTTTGTTTTTTGTTGTTGATTAGAATTTTCATTGAGAGGAAACTTCTTCAAGTAGCCACATTGTGAAGCTGGGTGATAGTGGCATGAACAGTGGGTGCCAGGTGCTCCCTGCCCTTCTTGTTCCACTGGATCCAGATGGCATTCCTAGCCCACCACCTTCTTGAACAACTCTTGGGGAGGAAGACTGTCACATGGACATAGCACATCCCAGTTCAGAGTCCACAGTCACCCACAGTCCCAAGCAGGTGACAGTGGACTGAGCTGAGCTGGAATTAAAAAAACTTTAGAATTGGCTCCAGATTTGTGAAAGTACCTGGGTTTGGTTCTCTGTCCACTGAGGCACTGAATGTATCATGGCCCAAAACTCAACAAGTGTGGGAAGAGAGAGGGCATGGATATGAGGCTGTCATTACTCCAAGCACCAAGGTGCCTCAGGTATGTTCATCTAGTCTTTGGGGAGAATCTGATCATGTGAACTGAGGCTCCCACATCATGGTTATAAAGGAAGAGATGAAATCAGCTCATCTTCCCCCAGGCCCATAATGGTCATGCCAAAACTAAAAAAAATAAAATAGGACTCCTGAAGATTTCAAGAGTATTGTGACAAGCTCCTAGACAAGTAAAAGACCAGCCTTGAGATTTTTAGGGAGCTATGGAAGTAAAAACTGAATTTACCCAGTTCTGGGAAAACAAGGAAGAACATCTGGGTTCAAAACTTTATCATAAGATCATTTTCCCAGCTAATCTTGCCCTTGTGCATTATATTGTCTTAGTACTTGTCAACAAAACAAAAGCCTCTCAATAGCTCTAACACAGGGATACGTTGGGACTCACATTTTCCAGTGCACCTCACTTGTTCAAGAGATTGCTGGTGCTGCCTGCATCTGTCAGCCTGTTCACATATGGAGAGGAGCAGCAGTTCTCACAGGAGCAGCTTCTGCATCCTGAGGAAGTGTACCCGTGTCTGCAGACATTTTCTGGTTGTAACAACGGGTGGCACTCACTGACAAGCAGTCAACAATGGAATCCTATGGTACATAGGACTGCCCCCCTTCTCAGTCAAGGAAGCATTTCTGGCTCCCAAAATAGAAAGTGTTGAGAATCAACTTCCTCAGAGTCTTCAAGGGAAACACTTTGACACTGTTTTCTTCCTTACAAGAACACCAGATCCCCATCAATGTGAGACATTAGATCAAGTTTTTGTGCAAGGGTGGATGTTGGGGGCAGAATCCTAAGATGCCCCATGATCTCTCTTGTCTTTTGTTACACCCTGAATCCTCATCTTTCCTTGGATATGGGCAGACCTGTGCCTTGTCCTTGGATATGGCAAAGTGAGGGAATGGCTTTCTGGGAGTTACCTTTCCTTTAATCAGAAACAATAGGAATCCCTATTTTCTTTATTGCATTTACTTTCTTGTTTACTATTATTTTTATTTTTGACACAGAGTCTTGCTCTGTAGCCAGGCTGGAGTGCAATGGCGGGATCTCGGCTCACTGCAACCTCTGCCTCCCGGGATCAAGCGATTCTCCTGCCTCAGCCTCCTGAGTAGCTAGGCCTACAGGCATGCACCACCAGCCCAGCTAATTTTTATATTCTTAGTAGATGCGGGGTTTCATCATGGTGGACAGAATAGTCTTGATCTCTTGACCTCGTGATCTGCCCAAAGTGCTGGGATTAGGTGAGAGCCGCCGTGCCCGGCCTCTTGAATTTACTTTCACAATAAAGTGGTTTGCAACATCCTACTGTTGATTTGTGATTTCCTCCTCCAACCACACAGTCTTTGGCCCTTTATACATAATTGAATATTTTCATGTATTGATATTTTGTGTCTGAGGATGAAATATTAGACGAAACATGTTAAAACATTTCATGCAAAGCCTTTGGTGGTTGTAGAGTCTACTCTTTGGTGAATACACAAATTGATCTATTTTAAATATTAAAATTTGTATTAGATGTGATAATGATATTTTCTTTATCTTCGCTTGTTAGATGTAGTTACTTAAATTCTTCCAAAATTAATGATATTGCATCTTATATTTGATGTAAAAAACTCCTAGAATATTTGAAATTGATAGTTGAAATTAAACGGCAAAATGAGAATTGCTGAAACGGAGTGATAATGTACTTCTGATGGGTTTGTTATCTATTATCTCTATCATTGTTAAATTTTTAAATTTCCATGGAAACCTATAGATAAGTACTTAAAATTTTCTATAAAATCCTTCGTGCCCTGCGTTTTAGCTCCAGTGCATAATGAATAAAAGGAAAATGGATTCTCCTGCAAAAAAAAAAAAAAAAAAAGAGAGAGAGAGAGAAGTGTTTACGCACTGGGACTTGCCTTTTTGAAATTCTGCTATAGCGGGAAGACATGTGGGCCAGCCTGTTGAAGATACATGGCTCAGCAAATAGCCACCACCAAACACCAGACCAAGCAGATAAACTAAGGCTGCCGTAGATCATCCAGCTCACTCAAACCACTAGATAACTGCAGCTGAGTGAAAACTTCCCAGCTGAATAAGGCTCAAATTCCTAACCCACAGAATCATGAGCAGTGATTGCTGTTTTACACCACTAAGATCTGGGGAATTTTGCTATGCAGCAAGAGATAACTGATACATACTTTCTATCACCTATGACAAGGAAGAATCTTCAGAGATTAGACCTATTAGTTACTCCTAAAAGTTTCATCCTCTAAAGTCTTTAGCCTTGAGATGCCTGACCTCTTACAGGGACCACATTTTCAGAACCCAAAGTTAGAACACATAATCTGACAAAAGATTTTTTTATTTTGTCCATTTATGTACATGGCTCAGACCACAGCCAATACCAAATGCCAGACTATGTGAAAACTCATATGAATTTAAATTCATAAAAAATCAAATGAATTTAATTAAACATGGATCAAATTGCCTTTCTGAAATAAAGTTAAATTACATGAAATTGGGCCTGTTTTCAGCAAGTCCAAGATATAATGGCCATCAGATATCCTTCTCTATTAGGAAGAATTCTAGAAGCCTAATCAAGCTCTCTGCAATTGCTTGAGAACATTCAGTCTTTTGTGAAAATAAATATTGGTTCTGCCTGTAAGCTTTATTGCTGCCCTTGCATGTATTGAAGTTGGTTGTCTTGTGGCAGTGAAAATATTTTTTAAATGCATTAACTTTCAGAAAGAAATAAAAATCCCAACTCTTCCAGCTATCTGACGGATTTGAGTTATTATTCAGGGCATCTGCCCCTTAAGGTGACTGCTTTCCAACTGAATAGCATCCTTCCTTCCTTCATCTCAGTCCCTAGTAGACACTATCATGAAATGTGTGATATTTGAAGGAGACTTTCATTCAAGCACCTACTGAACTTCTACCATGGGCAGCTGTGCTGCCAGGCCGTGGGGCCAGACAGAGGCATGAGATGTATGGCTCAGAGGAGCTCAAAGGGAAACAGGTTGCATGTCCTAAGGAGTGTTAAATCAGAGGTGTGGACACAGGCAGCACCCTCTCATCAGCTACGAATGACAGTAGGGGGACAAGCAGCAGGAGACCCTTTCATCTTGCCAAGGAGGCTTAGGGGAAGAGATGACATCAGAGGTGACTTCAGCAGGACGGGCAGGAGTTTAATAACTTGAGAAGAGGAAGAACAACATTCCAGGCAAGGAGATGGAATGGATAAATTTCTCCAAATACCCTGCCTTTTGTGTTCAAAAACAGGAGAAGTTGAGTGTCACTGAAATTTCAGACACATTTTGGAATGATGGAGACGAGGCCATAGAGGCACAAAGGCCTTGAAGCATGGATGGCCCTTGTAGCAACTGAAGGAATTTTAGTTTCATCTTGCTGGTCATGAAAAAGTCAGTCAGTCATTCGTTCGTTTTCTTAAACGGAGGAACAGCATAATAAGATTTCACTTTTAGAAGGATCACCTTGCTTTCAGCTGGTAGGAGTTTGGAATGTGGAGAAGCCTCCCTTGAGATATCAATGTCCCCAAGTTCTGCACATGCTGTTCTCTGGGTCCTAACTCTGAAGTCACCCAGCCACCTTTCAGCCCCCAACACCCGTCATGCCTGACTTCCTCCAATGGTCTCTCATTCACTGTCTTTCATCAGGCCATCATCTCAGACAGGCCTTCCCTCCTTGCTGCTGCTTCACTTTCTGGTTCCCACCTCATACTGTCTCTTTTTTCATAGACATGTTTGCAATCTCAGATCCTCTGCTTACACACATTCTTGGTTACTGTCTGCACCTCATTAGAGTGTGTGCCTCTTCAGGGCAGTGATTTTTTTCTGATGTGCTGTGTTACCAGGGCTAGAATACTGCCTGGCACACAACAGGTGCTCAATGAAGTTTTGTTGAATGAACAAAGTAATAGACAAGTAAATGAATAAGAAGATACGCAATAGTTCAGGCAAGAAACCGTGAGGGCCAGAGTCAAGGAAATGATCACAGGAATGGAGAAAAAGCACAGTTTTCAGCAATCACAGTCAGAAATATGGGGACACGGGAAAGAGAAAGGAGTTCAGTATCACCATAGGCTTATAACTTGGGAAAATCCACTGTTTACAGAGGTGGAGACAAGAAGAGTCTGTGCAGAATGTTTGTTTTTGTTGTGGTAGGAAAATAAAGGGTTCATTTGAGGCTGGTTGCATTTCATGTGTGGCATTTAGGTGGTCATGTCAGATACAGTCAGAGCTTCCTTGGCGTGTTCTAAGTCCTCTGCATCATCACATAGAGCTGCTAGGGGAATCAGCCACCTACTTGCCTTAGACTACAGAACAGAGGTTCTTTAGGGGCAGGTACAGATCTTTTATCTCTGTATTTACAGCCCTAGCAGAATATGTCACATATAGTGGTCTCCAAGTGAATGAATGAAATATAAGATGGCAAGCAGGCAGAGAAAAAGGAAGGTAGAGATGCAAGTAGCCATGGGCCTCAGAATAAAGCATGGAGTCAAGATAGTGATCAGTCCCAAGGCTGCTGACCTCACTGGGGAGAATCATAGGCAGACAACACAGACAAAGAGGAGGTCTGATAAGGACACCTCAACACTGAAAGGGAGGGAACAGAAACAGAGGATCCAGGCAGGAGCAGAGAGGTACCCCAGAGACATCTGGACACACAGGAACAAGAAGCAATGTACAGGAGTGATCAGGAATTCTTTTATGATGCTAGTATAATAGTGATGCTTAAACTGATAAACTCAGCATACAACAAAGGAAGAGGAAGGGGAGGTGGCTGGGATGGGTGGGGAGGGGCTGCTACACACCAATCTTACTTATAAATACTGATGCAAACATTCTCAATAAATCAATACCAATCAGAATTCCAACAGCACCTTTTTAAAAAGAACACATCATTACCAAATGGAGTGTATTACAAGAATGTAATGATGGTTAAAAGATGACAAAAAAAATCAATGAAATACTCAACTCAAAAATCCAGAAAAATAACAAGCAAACTGAAAGAAGGTAAAAGAGGAGTTGTTTTTTTTGTTTGTTTGTTTTTGTTTGTGTTTTTTTTTTTTTTGAGATGGAGTCTCCCTCTGTCTCCCAGGTTGGAGTGCAGTGGCACAAACTCAGCTCACTGCAACCTCTGCCTCCCAGGTTCAAGTGATTCTCCTGCCTCAGCCACCTGAGTAGCTGGGATTATAGGTGCGTGCCACTGTACCTGGCTAATTTTTGTATTTTTAGTTGAGACGGGGTTTCACCATGTTGGTCAGGCTGGTCTCAAACTCCTGACCTCGTGATCTGCCTGCCTCAGCCTCCCAAAGTGCTGAGATTACAGGTGTGAGCCACCACGCCTGGCCAGTAAAAGGAATTTCTAAAGATATCAGCAAAGCATTGAATTACAAAACTGAAAAGCAGTGCCATTCATATAAAAATCAGAATTATTATTTGACAAAAATGAACAAAATAGGCAAACCATTAGTTAATCTGGAGAAGAAAAGAAGTCACAAACACACAGAGAGTAAGAAATAACAAAGGAGGATAGCTACTAAAAATGAAGAAATTTAAAACATTTATAACAGTCTAACAAAAATTCTTTTGCTAAGGAATTTTAAAGGATGAAATGGATAATTTCCTAGGAAATGTAATTTAGCAAAACAGATCCTGTAACAATAGGAAGTTTAAATAGACCAGTTTCCATAGAAAAAATATAGTTACCAAAAATCTCCCCTCATTGTCCTCACCACGCACACATATATATTTAACATGACAGGCCCATGAAATTTCCCCAGAGAATTCTAATAAGCGATCAAAGACCAGAATATGAAATGTCACTTAAACATTTCCAGGGCTTAGAGAAAGAAGAAAACCTTCTAAATATTTTTATGAAGCATGAATAAAACTGATCCCTAAACATCTTAACTATAGCATGCGTGTGCGTGCACACACACACACACACACACACACACACAGAAGTACAAGAACTCTCGCAGTAGTATTGTTTGTGAAGGCAACAAAGTTGTAAACCAGCTAATATCTGTTACAAGCAGAGCAGACAGATAAATCGTGATACATATTCTCACCAGCAGTGACAATGGACAAACTGTTATCCATATATCAACATGGAACAGGTCTCAAAGCTGTTGAACAAAAGGGCATATTCTAGAAGGAGTCAAAAGATATGATTCCATTTATAACACGTTTGAAAACAGACAAAATTAAACAGTATCTTGTTTAGGGGCAGACTAGAAAGAAGGAGCCAAAGCGTCTGACTGATGATCCTTCCACTCGTCTTACAAGAAAGATGTTTCTGGGGGAAGGACACAAGCGGCTGAGGACTTGCTTCACCTACCATAAATATGCTAATTAACTAGACTACCTAACAAATAAACTAAAGATATTTGCTGAGTGTTCTTATTTCCGGAATACCCTTAGCAGGATGTCCCTGGCTATGGATTACTTATAGTAAATAAACCCAGAATTATGGATTTGTGAGCCATGCCTCTCTGGGGCATGAAGTGGAGATGTTTCCTAACTGAATGCTACATGCTGGGTGAGATGACCTTGTGAACCTCACTTAGAGACTTTGTCTATTGTTCCAGGTCAGAAAACACATGTCTGAATCATGAAAGGACCCGGGGAGTCACAAGAGATGTCCCAGACCTCTCTCTCATCCATCTGCGCCTCAATAGCCTGTATTCTTGAAATTTATTAGTACAGCCAGATAACTGGGAAAGATCTCTGATTGGCCAATTCTGATTTAGTAATCTGATCCTTTATGTGAGCTCACAGATTAAGTGGTTTTCAGGTTAAATTCTTCTTAAAGAAGGTGAAAGAATCCTGGAGATAGGGGTAGTGGGATGACAATAAATGGACTGCCCAGGACACTTCTGAGTTGTAGTGTTTTAGTTCTTAAAACTAGTACATGGTATTTATTGCTCTTTAAATGACATAAATATGCTCATTTGTAAATGATATACACTTGATGCTCAAACATTAAGCACACGTAAGTTGGCAAAAGAAAGATGGTAAATATAGAATAATTTCTTAAAAGTTTGGTATGAAGGAAAAGAAGGAGATGAGGAGGTGGCTTAAGAGGCAGGTAGGCTGGAGAGAAAATGTGCCCTGAAGCAGAGGGTAGTGTTCAGATTCCCGGAGTAGGTATTAATGCTATTCTTCAATACTCTCTCCCACTTGGTTCACTGATGGGCAATTCACCTACATCAAGCTGACTTCTGAATATACAAATGGAATACGGAATCCAAATCTGTGGTCATCTGAGCCCCTGACTGAAGAGAATCTAAGAGAGAGAAGGAGTTCTGACCGTGGTGGTGAGGGGGTTAAGGGAAGGAAATACCTGTGCCGGCAAAAGTCTAACTTCTACCTTCATTTAAGCCAACTCTCTTCCACCTTTAGTATTCTTACTTTGTTCTCCATCCTATCTCTTAGGAGCCATAAGAATATACTCCTTCACAACCTACTGGCCTCCCAGGGCCACAGGTCAGTAACAATGAAATGCTGAGGGAGTGAGGCAGGGCTGGAAGAGAAGATGCCAGAGCAGGGCACAAAGAGCTGGCCCGCTGGCAGCTACGGGCAGCTTCGAGTGCTACCAGCAAATATGTTGGACCCAGTTTCCTTCTCCCAAGATCATATAAAGATCATTCTGTTCTAGTCCTTAACTTGTCACCTATTATGACAGTAACTTACAGGAAATAGTTACACATCAGTCTTTCCATTTCTATCCAGTGACGATCATAAAGAAACCATTTAGCAGGAAAATCTCTTTCCTAGAGCTCCAGCTGTGCAGAAAAATTATGAATGAATATCTTCCTCATAACAGCATTCGTAATTGTGAAAACTTTGGAAATAATCTAAATCTGAAAAAATAGGGACTAGTTACATGTATTATGGTATATACACAGACTATTAAACTCCTAAAATTTTAAATTCTTAAACATTTAATGACAAGAAAAAATGTTTCCAACATGTTTGCTAATAAGATTCAATAAGCAATATTGTGTGTAGACCATTATGTCCCTCATCATGAACACACACCCATGTTACAAAAAAGACTAGAAAAATAGACCAAAATGTTAAAAATGGTTAGTAATAAAATCATGGGTGGTTTTTTTTCCTCTTATGCTTTTTTGTATAACAAAAATGCTTTTTTTATTTTCCAAATTTTCATCAATGAGTATATATTATGAGTGTAAGAAGGAAATATTTTTAAAATGTATTACTATTAATAAGACTGATCAGTTAGGTCAGAAGTGGAACAGTACAACCCACCGAATGGAAGAACATATTTTCAGATTATATATCTGATAAGGGTCTGGTATCCAGAATATAGAAATATTTCCTAAAACTCAACAAAAAAATCAATTAAAAAATGAGCAATGGATCGGAACAAATATTTCTCCACAGAAACTATACAAACAGTCAATATGCACTTAGAAAGAGGCTAAACATCATTAATCATCAGGGACATGCAAATCAAAACCACGATGGCTATAATAAAAGGGAGGACAATAATAAGTGTTGACTAAGGTGTGGAGTAACTGGAAGCCTCATAGTGCTGGTAGGAATATAAAATGGGGTAGCCACTTTGGAAATCAATCTAGAAATTTCTCAATCAGTTAAAGATAGTTACCTTATGACCAGCAATTTCACTTCTAGGTATAAACCCAAGAGAACTGACAACGTATGTATATACATAAACTTCAATTCAACACCAATGTTTAGAACAGCATTATTCATAATAGCGAAAAGGTAGAAATAACCCAAGTGTTCACTAACTGATAAATGGATAAACAAAATATGGTATTATCCATATAACAGAACACTGTCAGCATAACTAGGAACAAAGTAGCGATTCTGCAAATGTGGGTGAACCTCGGAAACATGCTAAGTGAAAGCTAGCCACAAAGGCCACGTTTTGTATGGCTCCATTTGTAGGAAACGTCCAAAACAGGTAAATCCACACAGAGAGAAAGCAGATTACTGGTTTTGGGCCATGGGAAACAGGGAAGAATGCAGTGTCTGCTAATGGGTATGGGGATTTCTTTTTGGAGTGACAAAAGAAATCTGAAATATGACAGTGGTGATGATTGTACAATCTTGTGAATATGCTAAAAACCATTAAATTGTACACTTTAAAATGGTGAACTTTGTGGAATGTGAATGATAGGTGGAAGGCTAAAAACAAAAATAACACCATCAAAAAAAAAAATACAAGATTGGGCACAGTGGCTCATGCCTGTAATCCTAGCACTTTGGAAGGCTGAGACAAGTGGATCACTTGAGGTCAGTAGTTCAAGACCAGTTTGACCAACATGGTGAAACCCTGTCTCTATTAAAATATAAAAATTAGCTAGGCATGGTGGTGGATGCCTGTAATTCCAGCTATTTGGGAGGCAGGAAAGTCGCTTGAACCCAGAAGGCAGAGGTTGCAGTGAGCTGAGATCACACCACTGCACTCCAGCCTGGGCAACAGAGAGAGACTCCATCTCAAAAACAAACAAACAAAACCAGAGGTGGAAGGTTATACAGGCCAAAGGCTCTAGCAATGACAGCCACGCAGAATGCCACTCATGGAACATCCTCAGGGATTGCCTGGGTCATTGCATTCTTTGAGTTAGTTTGGGCCTACAGAAAGTCATTTTCCTGGTTGAGGTCATACTACCTAGGAGGAAACACATCTTCAGATCTGACCCCAGCTGGCCACGGCAGGACACTGGGATGATGAGGGTCAGCAAGAAAGGGTGTCATTTGCTACTCAAATGTGCTCTTACCATCTAGTGTCCAAACACTCTCACAGTTACGTGCTTTTAATACTGTGGGGGCATTTGACCTAAAATTAACCCACAAGGGACAGTCTGAATTCAAGTCAACAGGGCCCGAATCCCGATATGTAGCCCAGAGCAGAACCGGTGTCATGGGTGAGCAAGCTGTGCAGTTGCATGAGCAGAGGAGAGGGGTTCAACATGCATGCCTGCCATTCCTTGTTACTCATGTGCATAGATTCTGGTAGACTTGTGATAGGCAGGAGTTCCGCGGGACTGGAAGTGAGGACAGGGTAAGTATGTACATCTACGAATGGGAAGGCAGGGGCACCGATAGCCCTGGGGGCGGTGCTTCCCTTCAAGACGGATTTGAGTGTAGACAAGACAACCCAGGGAGCTTCTCATATCCTTTCTTACCTTGTTGCCTTCCCACGTTAGCCACAACAACTTATGCTGAAATGACAACATAAAAGAAAGGAAAAGATAGGGCAGCTCCTGGATCCTTTCTCTTTCAGCCTTTTCTTACTCTTTAGTAAGCTGAAGGCAGAGTGTCGGTAGGATGCACACACCTCAAGAAGTGAGGGACAAACAGTGCAGTCGGCTTTGTACCCTTCCTGCTGTTCTGGTAAGAACAAAGTACACATGCATGTGGGAGCTACAAAATACGATTTAGGTAATTTTGCTGATTCTGCCTACATGTTCAATGCTCTTATATTTGCATTCTAAACTGACACTGCATAATAAAAGATGAATGATAAAGTTTATGGTAATAATTTTACATTTTAATTTTTATTTCCTTATGACATTACATACTGAATTTAAAAATCACCATAACAAGGTGGGAGAAGCCACAGAAGGAAGTGAAGAGTTGTTTTAGTGTCTTTAACAGCACTTTTGCTTGAGTGTTCCACAAATGATCCTTCATTTTCGTTTTGTTTTGGTTCCTACTAATCACGTATCTGGCCCTGACTAAAGTTCCACCTCCATCAGATGTAAGAAATGTGATTTCTGTCTCTTTCTCTCCTCACCTCCTTGAGTGAAAGTGCTGCTGACAGAAGGCATGTTGTTAAAAAAAAATAGCTACCCAATTTCCCCTATATCAAGGGTTCTTGAGTTTGAATATACATCAGAGTCACCTGGAAGGCTTGTCATAACATGGTCTGCTGGGTCTCAGCGTTTCTGATTCAGCAGGTCTGGGGTGATGCCTGCGATCCTGCATTTCCCATAAGCTGGTGGTGTTCATAAGGCGACATGTGTGGTCTAAAGTAGGCACCCTCTCAGCTTTTGATTGCCACAGCTGTACGATATCTTACAAAAGGCATGGTCTGGTACCTCATAAATGTTGAGTTGCTCCACCAAGTCCAGGTCGGTCCCTTTCTTGTTCAAGTGCCTCTGGGACACAGCAGCGATGCCCAGCTCCTCCAGGCAGTCCACGACATCGTAGAAGGTGTCTTGGTCTGGCAGTCCTGATAAGGTCTGGAAGAAGAGAAGAACCAGCTACAGATACACCACAGAGGACTGCCTCAAGGCTCTCAAGGCATTTTCCAATGCCTAATCCAGGCATAGTGTCATAATATCGTCATGGCCACTCATCAATACAGACAGATGACAAATTTATTTGAGAAAAAGCCTCTTCAGTGTGGCAGGCAGAATTAACCCCAATATTCCCCCCTCTGGTGTACACGTGCTATATAATCTCCTTGGCTTGAGTGTGGGCTGGGCACTCCCATGGGAGGAGGGCACTCCCATGACAGGGTTACATTAGTTGGCAAAGGTGAGGGGATTTTGGAAATGTAATTAAGATCTAAAATCAGTTAATTTTGAATTAATCGAAGGGGTGTCTCTCCTGGGTGACAATCAGGTAGCTCTTTAAAAGAGGGCTTAACTCTTCTCTGAGCTCTGGACTGGAAAGAGGTTATGCCACTGGCCTCAAAGCAGCAGCTACCACCGCAAGTTTCACAGACGCAAGGAAATGAATTCTGCAACTACACAGACTTGGAAGAGGACCCCAAGCTTCCATGAGACTCCAGCCCTGGGCGACACCTTGGCTGCAGCCTTGTGAGACCCTGGGCAGAGGAATCACTAAGGCCATGCCCGGACTCCCACCCCATGGAAGCTGTGAGATGATACATGGATGTTGTTTGAAGCCGCTAAGTTTGCGGTAATTTGTTACATGGCAATAGAAAACTAATGTACTTTGTAATTAGAAACTCCTGTTAAGATTCATACACCAACAACTGGAGTTGTAACAATTTTATTAAATTGTATTTAAATTCAATAGGGCCTCCCCATGGTCTATGAAATTTTGGAAAGCATGAGAAATTTCAAGGCAGCAATTAAGAGACAAAAGGGAACCCAAGAAAGAAAAGGCTGACTTTGAATTCTACCTCTCTTAAGAGAATGAGGGTATCTGAGACAAGGCCCAGCTCAGAGCTGGAAGGAGGCTGAGATTTACTGCAAGCCCCTTATCTTATACAAGAGGGAGAGAAGGAACAGGAAGTGACTAAAGACACTGGGATAAAACCCTGGGCTCAGAGCTGCCATTCCAGTCTCAGCCCTTAGCCCCTACTTATTTCATTATCTTTGCATTTCTAAGAACAAGACATGCATTCTAAAATTATTCTAAACCTGATAACTTGCCTAGGAAGAAATAAGACCAGGAGGCAGAGGTTGCAGTGAGCCAAGACCACATCACTGCACTCCAGCCTGGGCGATAGAGCAAGACTCTGTCTCAAAAACAAAAACCAAAATGAATTAAAAAGCCTCAAGAAATTCTTTCCCCTTGCTCAGTAATAGGCCCTGAACTAAGTGTATCAGCAGGTCATTGGTCATTTCTGCTGTGAAAATGTAGGCTTGAGCCAGGCCTGCGTACTATCACCTTTCCCGCAGGCTGCAGGGGAGATGATGGCCTTCCGCCACTCACAAATGCAGCTTCTTTTTCCACCTGTGCAAGAGGGTGCTATATATCCTAAAAACACATTTATCTTTTTTTTTTTTTTTTTTTGCTGATTCTCTAGTATGCTCAGCAAATTGTACCACACTGTCACCTGTCCCTGGGCCTCCCCTCCCAATTCCACCCTGTGGCCTCTGCTATAATTTGTCCACCTCTGACAAAAAAAATGGTAGCTTCACCAGAAAAGTTGGTGATGCAAATGTTTCCTGATGCCTTCACCCTCAGACACTAAAGGTGCCCAGTGTAGCTGCCTGACACTTGGTATCTCTCCTGTTTTTTTCTCAGACTTTGTCTTGATGAGGCCTTGACAAGTAAATCTTTACAGATCTCTCTCAGAGGGGGAAATTCTGTCCTACCAGACATTCTTCCCCTTCTCTGGGTTTTCACTGATTCCATCAAGTCCTTCTTGTAGGATAAAACCGTTGTGGCAAAACCTATACATGAATGTTCATAGCACTGCTATCTGTGGAAGCCAAAAGCTGTAAACACACAAATCCCCTTCAATAGGTGAAGGGGTAAGCAAATATGCATCTCTACAAGGAATACTACACAGCAGTGGAGAGGAGTTAATATATTGCATATATTAATATGTGCAATCAAAGATGAATCTCAAAAGGCATAATACTGACAGAAGCCAGCCAGCCTCAGAGGGTTACTTACTGTATGATTCCATCTGACATTCTTGAAAAGACAAAATTACAGTGATAAGAGAATAAATCAGCGGTTTCTCAGGATTATACACAGGAGGTCAGAATGTCACTATAAAGGGATAACATGGCGGATATACCACATTATTATTAATCTGTATTCTAATTGTGAAGGTGATCAATCTCCATGTATGTGTTACTATAGCTATATTCTAGAAGAAAAGGTGCATTTACCTCATCATAAATGTTATGGTTTGGATGTGCCCCCCAAAGTCATGTGTTGGAAACTTAATCCCCAATGCAGGAGTGTTGGAAGGGAGAACCTTTAAGCAGTGATTAGGTAATTAATAGATGAGTGCTGTTATCTCAGGAGTGGGTTAATTATTGTGGGAGTAGTTTCGTGGTAAAAGGATGAGTTCAACGTCTTACCTTCCCTACAACCCATCCCCCAACCCCCACACCCCACCCCCCGTATCCCACTACCAGATAGCACAGAAAGAAGGGCCTGGCCAAATGCCAGAACCTTGATATTGGACTCCCATACTCAAGAACTGTAATACATTTCTTTCCTTTATAAATTACCCAGTCTGTGGTATTCTGTTATAGCAACACAAAACAAAGACATAAAATTGGTACAGAGAAGTGGGGCTGTTGCTATAGCAAATAACTGAAAACGTGAAAGCAGCTTTGGAATTGTGTAATAGGTAGAGGATTGAAAAATTTGGAGAAGCAAGCTAGAGAAAGCATAGATTGCCCAGAGCAT
The DNA here is from genome assembly GCF_009761245.1 of Sapajus apella. Classification (NCBI taxonomy): domain Eukaryota; kingdom Metazoa; phylum Chordata; class Mammalia; order Primates; family Cebidae; genus Sapajus; species Sapajus apella. The sequence continues at coordinate 10,093,797 of NW_022436997.1, forward strand.
TATCTGGTTGACACTGGTGGGAGCTCAGAAGAAGAGAATAGCTGTAGGACAAGTCAGAGCCTTCTTAGAGACTGCTGAAGTGGCTGGTAGAAATACAAATGGTAAAGCCAATTCTGAAGAGGATTCAGATGGAAATGAGGATCAAGGTATTAGAAACTGGAATAAAAGCCATCCTTGTTTTAAAGTGGCGAGAACTTGGCTGAACTATGTCAATGACCTAGGGCTCTAATGAAAGACAGAATTTAAGAGCAATGAACTAGGATGCCTGGTGAAAAAAAATTCTAAGCAAAATAATGAACGAGTTGTCTGATTACTTTTAACTGCATATAGTAAGATGCAAGAGGATAGCAGTGATATAAAGATGGAGTTTATTAAAGGAAAGCACAGTAGAAAAATCGGAAAAAGTCACAGCCTGGCTATGTAAAGAGTGAAAAGGCATCTTTTGGAGAGCAAACCAAGGGTATGACCAAGTGACCATTTGCTAACAAGATTATAGTATGGATAGAAGGGAGTCAGTGTTATTCACCAAGAAGATGGAAGAAAAACTCCGAAGGCATTTTAGAGACCTTGCCTTGAGGTCTCCGAAATGGTACCAGCAGTATCTCAGCATTCCCTGCTCAAGGCCATTTAGGGTCCTGCTCCCAGAATTCTGGTGTCAGATTTTTTGGCCACCCCAGCTGTGACTTGAGCAGGCCTTGCTTCTCTGGAAGGTACAAGCCATAAAATACCTGGTGCTAATTCTACAGGTGTGCAAAATACAAGAGCCGTGGAGCCACGGTGGCCTCAACCTAGATCTAAAAGACGTTGTGGACAGCCTAGGGTCCCAGGAAGAGACTTGTCATAGGGGTGAAGCTACTGTGGAAAGTCCCCGCTAGGGCAATGCCTAGTGGAGCCATGGGAGTGAGGCAGCCCCCAAGACCCCAGAACTGTAGAGCTACCAGTGTACAACTCCAGCCTGGGAAAGCTGTAGGCATAAGCTCCCACCCAAGAGGGCTGAAGCATGGGCTAAGCCCAGCAAAGCCATAGGGATGGGGTTGTCTGAGGCCTTGTGGGCCCAACTCCAACCCCAGTGTGCCCAGGATGTGGGACATGGAGTCCAAAGAGATTATCCTAGTGTCTTAAGATTTAATATTGTTTTCTCTCTTGGGCTTTGGACTTGGATCTAGTTACCCCTTTCTTCTTGCCTATTTCTGCCTTTTAGAATGTGAACACCTATGCCAGTTCCAACGATGTATTTTGGAAGTAGGTAACTTGCTTGATTTCAGACTCACAGCTAGAGGGAAATTTGCCACAGGATGAATGGTGCCTTGAGTCTTACCCAAACCTGATTCAGATTAGACTCTGGATTTTGGATTTTGACTTCATACTGGAATTCATTAAGACTTTGGGGCTATTGGAATGCAATGGATGTAACTTGTTCATGAGGAGGACATGAATTTTGGGGACGAGGGGCAGAATGCTATGGTTTTAATATGTCTCCCAAAGTTCGTATGTTAAAAACATAATCCCCAAGGCAACAGCGTTGAAAGGAGCTAAATTGGATGGATGTCATTATCTCAGGAATTACTGCAGGAATAGGTTCCTAACAGAGCATAAGTTTCATCACCTTCTCCTCTCTTCCCTTGCAACCCTGCAACCTCCTTGCCCTCTACTGTGGATGAGACAGCAAAAAGGTCCTCACAAGATGCCTGTACATTGATACTTTGATATTGAATTTCCCAGCCTCCAGAACTGTGAGAAATAGATTTCTTTATAAATTACCCAGTCTGTGGTATTCAGTTATAGCAACACAAAATGGACTAAGAGAATAATTTTAAAACAATAAAAGTAAATGTAGAAGCAAATACTCAGCATGTAGCAGCCAGGTTCATCAACCCCTAGTCCCGCTGAACAGCTCCTCTCCCCAAGGCTCCCTGGGGTCCTGGTTTCCCTGAACACCCGAAGCCAGCCCCACAGTAACCCCTCTTGTTACTCATTCTACCTCCCACCCCCAATCTGCCTCATTCTATTTTATATGGTAATCAGTTTTAGAACAGTAACCAGGATAGGACTTAGTGTCATTGTTTTATCACAGAAATGTCCATTTTTAAAATTCCTTGTTATAGGGGCTTTTATTTTGTTGCAATCAGTAGTTAGAAACCACTCAAATTACAATATAATTTCCCAGATTTTACAGTCTGAATGTTTTCCAGACCCATGTTAACATTTTATCTTGTTATTTTGTTTGGTATCTCAGAGGAGATTACTCACTGGGCAAGATGCATTACTACAATGCAACAAAACAAAACAAACCCAGCATGAGTGCTGGTGGCCTCTTGACTTGTTTAACCCATTTATGCCAGAGGTTGCAAATTTTTGTGTGTGAAAAATCAGACCTTGGCGATGACCCTGAGCAGTAGGATATAAATAACTCCTACAAGCTTACCGTTCCAGTAATGGAACACTAGGCATAAATGGGTTAAGGAAAGGATTACATTTAAATGAATTTCCTCAAGGATCTTTCTGGATGTCTCCTTGGCCAGAACTAACAAAGGATGAGAAAAAACTGCCAGAAGACAAAGAGTAAATGAGGAATTTCTGGACATCAAATGCCACAGTATGCCAAGCAGAGGGTGACAGGCACTAGGTCTCTGCCAGTGATTAGCAATAAAGTATCCACACTGTGTAGATGCTGCTATGATCATAAGAACATCTGGGCACGACCTTATCAATAAAATAGATCATTTCATTTAATCAATAAAATAAAATTACAATGTGTAACACTGTATCAGCGTGAAAATTCCATTTTTGCTGAATTCAGTATTTACCAAAACAGTGTCAGTGACCAAAAAGGACAGGAAATAGATGACCTTAATCTTTAAATACCAACAGAAAACTGCTTCAAATCAAATGGTAAAACAAGCTCAAAAAAAGATTTGAAAATAAAAGCAGAATTCTCAGGATTATACTTCAGAAAAGTTGTGCCCATTTCCTACCAGTGTTATAGGAGTTTCTTGTGTGTTCATCAACAAATGATACTTCATTAAAAAGCAATCACTGCCAATGTGACCTGGAGAAAATGTCTTATTGTTTTTGCATGTATTTCTTTTGATCTTAGTTGGTTTAATGTCTTTCATTTTTCTACTGAGTTCACAATGTATTTAGGGTAGTATCATTTTCTACCTTTCTTTTTGTAAACCATCTCTCAGTGTGTCATTTGCATTTAGTTATAATTTGTGATTTTCATTTTGTACATAAGAGCTTTTAAAATTTTATGCAGTACAATATTTAAATCTCTTCCTTTGAAACCTTTTTCACTGGTTTTATTATTAAAATAAACATTACCAACCAGAGACTAATTAGGCTTCATTTCTTTTTTTTTTTTTTCCTACAGTTTGATATGTTCCATTAAATGCTTTAAGCTCTCTGGGACTTATTGTGGTATACGGTCAAAGTATGTTTTTGTTTACTTCCATTTAACAACACCTCTCCAATCAGTAGCTAACCTGTCCCCGCCAATATTAACTGCACAGTCAGTTGTTCTGTATACTGAGGCCTGTTTCAGAGCTCCTCTGCACCAATCATCTGTCTGCTGAGGAAAGGGCCAGGCCACATTGTTGTAATCCTCAGAGTTTGCATAACATTTTACTATCTAGTAGGGCAAATTGCTCTTCATAATTATACTGCTTTCTACAGATTTATCCCTAGTTCATCAGGGAAAATGTTTCTCTGGTCGCTTTTTCCAGGAAGGGACTCTGGATCTTTCTGAAACCCTGACCATCACTGCAGATGGTCCTGCAGGCTCATGCCCAGGGTGAGCGTGTACGGAAAGCACAAAAAAGGTCTATGGGGCAGCTGGTGAGGTGCCTGTGCTCTGAGGCATGGAGATCCAAATAGAGAAACTCCAGACCTGAGACTGGGCCTGTCCAGGTCAGCATGGGTTCTCTTGTTTAAGAGCAGCATCTCTAGGGATGGGCACCAAGGACCAACACTGCCCTACAAGGTGGTGATCAGGGAGGGATGAGACAGGAAGAATGAGAGCACAAGGTGTGGTCACCATCACATGAGATGAGTGGGACCCACCCCAGGATCCCCTATCTCAGCCCAACAGTTGGACTTCAATATGCAGTGGAACACACGTACTTCGTGTCTTCCTGACTTGTGAACTATTTTCTTAGAGTAAAAACTTCATAATTTATATTCTCTCAAGGAAAAATGATTTTAAAACATAATTTTGGTTGAGTACAGTAGCTCATGCCTGTAATCCCAGCACTTTGGGAGGCTGAGGCAGGCAGATCAGCTGAGGTCAGGAGTTCAAGACCAGCCTGGCCATCATGGCAAAACCCCATCTCTACTAAAAACACAAAAATTAGCTGGGCATGGTGGCATGTACCTGTAATCCCAGCTACTAGGGAGACTGAGGCAGGAGGATCTCTTGAACCTGCAAGGTAGAGGTTGCAATGAGCTGAGATCATGGTACTACACTCCAGCCTGGGCAACAGACTGAGACTCCATCTCAATAATAATAAAAGTAATAATTATTTTAAGGGGCCAATTTGATAGGAAAAGCAGTCATGAAATTCTGTCACCTTTCTGGTTTACTAGAAAAGACCAAAGCAGGCAGGCACCCACAGGGCTTCATAAGCATGCATAGCTGCATACACACCCACTCAACATGTCATATAAAGGATTTTCTTCTTTAGTGTACGCTGCAGCTGTGGTTCCAGCCACTATGAGGGGGTCCACATGGTATATCTCTTATCGAGAGGGAAAATTTTAGATTTTCACAATATGTTAGTTCCCTATGGCTACTGTAACAAAGTACCACAAACTAATAAAAACTTAAAATAATAGAAACTTATTCTCTCACAGTTTGAAAGACTAGAAGTCTGATATTAAGGTGTCAGCAGGGCCATGCTTTCCCAAAAGGCTCTACAGGAAGTCTCTCTTTGCCTCATCCTCAATTGGCAGCCAGCAATCCCTGGCATTCCTTGGCTTGTGGGTGCATCATTCTGACCTCTGCCTGTCCTCACGTGGCTGCCTTCCTTGCATGTTCACGTCGTCTTCCCTTGTGTCCCTTTTCCTCTTATAAGGACACAATCATGCTGCATCAGAGCCCACTCTAATGACCAGATTACATCTGCTAGGACACTATTTCCAAATAAGGCCACAAGCACAGACACCCGGGGCCAGGTCTTTAACATATCTTTATAGGTGACACAATTCAATCCATAACACAGTCAACCAACCTTGTTCACCAAAGTCATTGCATAAACCAGTAGCTCCGTGTCAACTCCATCTTTTTCCTCCAGGATTTCCATGATATTTGACCAAGGTTTGACCCCTATGAGTAAAGCAAAAACTATTAGAAACAGTGATTCATCAACATTCTTTATCCAACTCACATCACAGTTTATTATCCAAGGACGTATCCAGTGATGGCAGTGTCTCTCAGTCATCAAATTTCAAAATATGACACTATCCTTAGGATGGATTTGAGCATACTTCTAACTGAGAATATTTCTTAGTAAGGATCTCTATCTCACATCATCCTTGTTCTTTTGACAAGAGCATTGTGTATGCTTCAGTGTCTGGATGCCTAACTACTTGCTTGAAAAATTCTTCATATCAAATATGTAATTTTTAAAAATCTACTTATTGCAGCTCTGTAGGTCATATATTTCCCCCAGAGCAGAAAACTCTTGGTAACTATTCTTTTTTTTTTTTCATTTATTTTATTGCATTTTAGGTTTTGGGGTACATGTGAAGAACATGCAAGATTGTTGCATAGGTATACACGTGGCAGTGTGATTTGCTGCCCTCCTCCCCATCACCTACATCTGGCATCTCTCCCCTTGCTATCTCTCCCCAACTCCCCACCCCCCACCGTCCCTCCCCTATATCCCCCCAACAGACCCCAGTGTGTAGTGCTCCCCTCCCTGTGTCCATGTGTTCTCATTGTTCAACACCCGCCTATGAGTGAGAACATGCGGTGTTTGATCTTCTGCTCTTCTGTCAGTTTGCTGAGAATGATGGTTTCCAGGTTCATCCATGTCCCTACAAAGGACACAAACTCATCATTTTTGATGGCTGCATAATATTCCATGGTGTATATGTGCCACATTTTCCCTGTCCAGTCTATCATCGATGGGCATTTGGGTCGGTTCCAGGTCTTTGCTATTGTAAACAGTGCTGCAATGAACATTTGTGTGCACGTGTCCTTATAGTAGAACGATTTATAATCCTTTGGATATATACCCAGTAATGGGATTGCTGGGTCAAATGGAATTTCTATTTCTAGGTCCTTGAGGAATCGCCACACTGTCTTCCACAATGTTTGAACTAATTTACACTCCCATCAACAATGTAAAAGTGTTCCTATTTCTCCACATCCTCTCCAGCATCTGTTGTCTCTAGATTTTTTAATGATCACCATTCTAAGTGGCATGAGATGGTATCTCAATGTAGTTTTGATTTGCATTTCTCTGATGACCAGTGATGATGAGCATTTTTTCATATGTTTGTTGGCCTCATGTATGTCTTCTTTTGTAAAGTATCTAGGATATCCAGGACTTGAACTCAGACCTGGACCAAGCAAACCTAACAGACATTTACAGAACTCTCCACCCCAAATCCACAGAATATGCATTCTTCTCAGCACCACATCACACCTACTCTAAAACTGACCACATAATTGGGAGTAAATCACTCCTCAGCAAATGCAAAAGAACGGAAATCATAACAAACAGTCTCTCAGTCCACAGTGCAATCAAGTTAGAACTCAGAATTCAAAAACTAACCCAGAACCGCACAGCTTCATGGAAACTGAACAACTTGCTCTTGAATGTTGACTGGATAAACAATGAAATGAAGGCAGAAATGAAGATGTTCTTCGAAACCAACGAGAATGAAGACACAACATACCAGAATCTCTGGGACACATTTAAAGCAGTCTCTAGAGGAAAATATATAGCAATAAGTGCCCACATGAGAAACTCTTGGTACCTATTCTATGAATATCCATCAGCAAACAAGGAAAGGGGATGTGAAAGATCTTAACATCCCTCTAGAAGTGACTCCATGAAATAAGTGACATGCCTGTCTAGCAAATATCTCAAGAACGGAAGTATATTACATCTATTCCATCAAGGCACAAATACTGTTTAAGTATCAGGTAGGTACAAGGTCTAGTGAGCAGCTGCCCTCAATAGGTTTACAATCTAATGGAGCCGCTAGGCATAAGCACAAGAACAGACAGCAGCACAGAGCAACGGCTTAGACGTGTCCAAGCATGCAGCTAAGCCTGTCACTGTGCTAGTGAGCTCTCTTGAAGCAGGGATGATTGCAGAGGGCTTGGCACAAGAGGTGGCTTCTGCCTGGGCTCTGCAGGTGAAGGCTCATGGTGGTTACTTCCAGGCTCTAGGAGGGGCAGGAGAGTACTTCACATTCACATTCAGGACCGCTAAGCCAAGGGCAAGACCACAAAGGGGGACACAACACCTTGACGTGGTTTTCTCAGCCCAAGATGAATATCTGAAGTGAAGTGAAATGAGAATTGCCTTGCCCTTAGCTTGGTGGTTTGCAACATGAAGCTCTTTCCTGCTTTCTCTATAAAGATCTCAAAGGGATACTGCTTATTTTTGCTTGAGAAAAGTAAACTTGGAAATAGCCTAAATACAGTAGTTTGCAAATGCTGGTCCTTGGATGGGTTATATAAGAGCTGATTTTGACCTTGTAAACAAAAGTTCCCCAAGGACCATGGTAGTATCTGTCTTGTTGATCTCTGTGCTCTTAGGACAGCGCCTGGCATATAGTACATGCTCAGTAAAATGTCTGCTGAATAGCTAATGGAGACCTCTGAGAAGGCATGAAGTGGGTCAACCTGGAGCAATTGTAAAAGAACCAGGGGGCAGATGCACGTGGTAAGGAAAGCAGAGAAGACAGTATTTAAGAGGATTTAAGAGGACTAAACAAAGAATAGGCTCCTACTTACAACAAGGTGTCAAAGACACAAATGTAGCTCAATGTGGAGATCTTCTGTCTTTCCTAAGTGAACAGGAAGCCTTTTCTTTGGCTAGTTGCCCAGCCAGTCAGAACCGGGCAGTCTTCTATGCTAACTGAGCATGGAAGTCTTCCTTGCTAACTGAGCATGAAGACATGTTCTTTCACCTGCTAACTACTGAGTTATCTACTTGCTGACGTTGATCGTCAAACTGCTTGGAAGTCCACACCACAGTGTAGTTGTTCTTCCAACGCCCACAAAATAACCATTTCAGCCCTCAGGACAGTCAATCAATATGATCAGCAGGCCTTGGGCCTCACTGTCCGGGTGCAGTTTAAGAGATCTGGATGCCGCCGTTTGTATTTATAACAGGGGCAGCTTCTAACATTCACACTTTATTTCAAACCCTGGCATAAAACACATGTTCTAGTGAGTTCCCCATGCATGGTTCAAAGGAAGAATGTTAGGGGAGAAGGTATCAAAACTAAGGATTTCTAGCGGTGCTCATGGGCTCAGAACTACTTTTGGTTTCTTACTTTGGAGCCAAAATGCCAAACAGGGACTGAGGGAGCAAAGGCCAAGGAACCAGCCCAAAGAGAGTGGGGGAGGTAGCCAGACTACGGCCGTCCTCCCCTTAAACAGACACATGCACACGTGTGCATCTAATCTTTTATAATAAGAACACCCAAACACTGGCTTAATTTAACTGAAAAATGTGTTCTTCAGCTGTGTTATCTGAGTCTCTTAATACCATTTAAGGATTTTAAGTCTGGGAATGTGCATATATTCATACACTGTTAGGCTGAATGTTCATTCTTTTTATTGTTTTGGGGCAGAAAATGGGAAATATTTACAAGGATGAAGGTGAAAGGGAAGAAACATTTGGTTCAACACAAACAGCACTGGCAGGCCTCAGGCTAAGGCCTGTGTAAAACACCAGCACTTACAAGTTTCCTAGGAGCTCCTGTCAGGATGACATGGTCCACTTACTGCCCTCATTGCCTTTGGTAACTCCCTACAGTGTGTGTGTGTGTGTGTGTGTGTGTGTGTGTGTGTGTGTGTGTGTGTTTTGCGGGGGAGAGGATTCCTATACCGGAATCACAAACCATATGATGCTATCCCTTCACATAACAGAGAAAGAGTGGAATGGAGGGGCTCAGGGGCTCAGGAAGTTCACCTGGAGCTCCTAAGGTCTCTGGAGTGACTGTACCCACCTTATAGGATTACTGAGAATTGTCATTGGGATAAAGCACTTTGCCTTTTTTCCTCAGCGTTGCTGGAGTGCATTAGAAGACAATACTTTTGTCATCTGTCTCTCTCCAACTCCACCGCCCCTCACCCCCACCTAAAACACTGAAGTACAGGTTCTGTGAGAGCCTTTTTCCCTGATGACTGCAAGCACACAACTGATATTCAAATACATGCCAAATAAATTGGTCCTATGTGAAAACTGTTTAGAGTTGTGTCTGTTACATGGCAGATACCTAAATATCAGTAGCTGTAATTGTAATGGTGGTGGTTGGTCCACCAGTTTACCTCCAGGTGGATCATCTGCACTGACTCCCTGGCCAGCCCTCTTAACCCAGATAAATAAATACACACAGAATCAATTGCTCAATACTTCCCCCCCACCTCACTTTTCTAAATCTCTGCATTAAATCCAAAGGAAACTAAGATATTTAGCTTAGTGCCTCGGACATGGGTTGGTCTAACCCTCAAATAGAAGCTCTTCACAGCACATTCCATGTCTTTCCACATAATAGATAAACACACTCAATGTAGATGCTTCTGCTATAAATAACGATGGAAACAGCTTGAGTTCTGACAACCTGTAGCTTCCACTATGCTTCACACGATCTTCACAGATTGACATACTCTTAAGCACAAGGCAGACATGGCTGAAAGTCTTGAAAGGATGGCTGAATTTTCTCCCCGCTGATCATGTGTGATACATATGCTTAAGAATTATGTCATATCTCATCACCTTACATTCAAATGAAAAACTGAACTACTTCAAAAGCTATGCTGAGCCAAATTAGTGGGACTCAAGATTTATGACAAATTTCAACATGAGTTATCCTCTCTGGTTACTTGCCTCACCCTCTGTGGGAGAGGCAAACCTGTTCACTCAGACGGAAGGACCCCATACCCAGACAACGGAGGAGTGTCAATCACTTTCCCATCAACCACCACAGGGAAGACCTCAAGGAAAGGGAGTCTCTGACATGGCAAAATGACAAAGCAAGGCTCTCTAAGGGCTCCCATGAGCATTACTGCCTTTCTGTCTTCCTGCCAGACCCTGGTCACCAGAAAGGGAAAGTGACTTAAAGATGCAAGCAAAGAAAAGAAGATCCAGTGGTCTGATTTTAACACCACACCATGACCCAGAGATGAACTTGAATCCACCTTATTATCTCGGCCCCTGGGCAAAACTGCAATTGCCTGTGTCAAATGGAGCATTTTAAATGTTCCTTCTTCATAAACACCGATCACTCCTTAGGATGGACTTGAACCCCTTTGGCTTTTATCCCTGCTAACTGACCCACTCTTGGCCACAGACCAAATTGCCTACACTGCAGAATGAAGCCTCTGGTTAGCCCACATGCAGCATGTATGATGTTTATATTTATAAAGCAACCAAGGGAATTCATTCTGGACAACTTCATTTACTTTAGGCAGTAATGATTTTTGAGGACTGGTAGTTTATTTGTTGGTTTTATTGCCGATTCCTTAAATCTGACAGTTTTCATCATTCAAAAGAAACTATTTAAAAAGACAGCTGCTTATTTGCTCATTCATCCCTGCTGAAGGATGAGTCTAAAGCCACTTTGAGAAGTAAAATTTATGATTTATAAACTTGTACACAAATGGATATGCTCAGTTGACCCTAAATCACCTCTGGCACCTGTCTGCTCTCTCACCCAGTTGAGAGGGAACTGGAGGGCCGCGTCTAAACCCACTAGGTGGAAACACACCTGGAAGTCATGTTGCTCTCTGCAGAACACCGTGACATATTTATATGTTTAATTCCATCATAGGATTCATGAACAATTTTACTAGCAGTAAAATAGGATGATGTTATATGTATTCATTATAAAACCACAGCCAAGACCACACATGCCCATAAAGAAACATGCTATTGAGCCACATGTGATAAGGTATTTCTGAGTTTTTCCATTAGTGCCGTTCCTTTTTTTCAGCTGCTAGTGCTCAGCGGCAGACAGATAACAGCAGTTGCCAAAGGTTTAGGAAATTTTATAGGCAAAAACCATAAAGCCATAAACAATTCATTAGCTGTTTTTTTTTTTTTTTAATTTTTGCTAATCAGTAAAAGATGGCCATTGCTTAATGTTGGTGGAAAGACTTGGTACAGGTGAGAATCTCTGGCTGGGGCTATGGATGGTGTCTTAGATATGGCATACAAAGCCCTGGGTTCATCTCAGGATCACTCCCTCATCCATCCCAACATTCCATTTATGAGATATGAAGTCCAAGGAAGGGAACTCTGAGCTGCCAGCTCAGCAAAGCCAAAGGAGAACCCCAGGTCATGAGAAGCTGGCCCCCACTAACTCACACCCATAGCAAGGGTCCTTGGGTTACCTGAAACTTAGGACAGGAAAATGAAGAGTTTATTAGTAGTCCTAAAGCAACCCCCAGAGTTAGGAGATGAAGTACAAATCCTTTAGGGATGAAGGAGAGGAGCTGCTGCCTACCAGCTGCCAAAGCACACACCTCTGGCCTTAAACCTAATTGGCCAGCCTTGGAAAAGCTAGACCTGGTTTCTGTGCCATCAGCATTCCTTATCAAGGATTCCTGGCCGGCCCTATGATCTGCCCTTAGCCATGAGGGTCTTTCTACCTAGCAGCAGAGGGGAACATCCTGTGGCAGAAGAAACTTGCCTCAGCTTGGGAAGCACCTTCCAAACTCACAGGCCCTGACCATATACTAGGGTTTGTTTCCCTCACATACCCTCAAAAAAGGAACAGCAAGTTGCCCCCTGGCCTGCTGTCAGCCATGCCTAGTGCCAACAGCTGCCTGCATGTTCATGTAGAAAGTGTAGGAGCCCCAGTTTAAGGCCCTGGATGCCTTTCATTAACTTTTACTCAACTTCTAAAACAACTCAAGCTACTTTCTTTCACATTTGGATTCAGCATTCAAAAGTGGATCTGAGTAATGCTAAATCATAGATACACTGGTTTGAATCAAAAGTGCAATTCAGGCCCCTCATTTTGTTTCTGACACATTCTGGTTGGTTTGTGCATAAGTGTGTGCACACACACACAACTATAAGGAAATATGCCCACTGCTTAACAGTGATTATCTTTGTTGAGATCAGAAGTGAATTTTTATTGTCTTCTTTAACCTTTTCCCAAGTTTTTAGTAGTATTGTTATAATCATAAAAAGAAAAAAATATTGTCAAGTTTTTGTTCTTGAGTCTTGTAGAGATAATGAAAATAATAATTGAGTCCTATTGGGGAGGAAAACAAACTACAAAAGACAAAAGGATAAAAACCCTTTTAATTGGGAAGCATTTTAATCCCAGGCTTCCCAATATCACAGGGTCTGTAGCATGTTACACAGTAACCCAGAGCCGAAGCTGGTTCTTCACTATGTGTTTGCAGCATGCCTGCTGGCTCTGGGCCAGCTGGGGTGATGGGACACCATGCTGGCAGACAAAGACCCCATCCTTGAGCAGAGAATCCCCACTTGGAGAGACAGAGATGGGCAACAGTACCACAGCAGAGAAGGGGTACACAGGTGGGCTTTAAACACACATGCCCAAGGTAAGGGGGTGGGACTGCCACCCAGGTGGGAGATGGGGGTGGCAGGTGGGCAGGAGTTGAAGGGCAAAGGGCCCCCTCAGTTAGGGGAAGGGGACTGACTTTATGCTCTAGGCACTGGGAAGCCACTGGCAGGTTTTGTATGTGAAAGGATGTGACCAAACTGTTTTGGAGGGTGGCCAGGAGCATAGGTTAAACACAGTGAGAGCCTGGGTAAGGCAGGGCAGGGGATAGAGGAGAGGAAGGGGGAAGATTCTAGAAACACCTGGGGGTCATAAGCAATGAAGCATAGAGGGGAGGGGAGGAAGGAGCCAGGGCAACCCTGGACAAGACAGGAAGAACAGGAGGAGGAGCTGGACTTCCGTGTTTCGATGGCAGGAGCTGGGTAGAGGCAAAGGCAGGCTCAGCCACTGACCTCTCCCAGGTAAGCCCACGAGCACTTTTCTTTCATTGTCAAACCACACTCCAGCCCTAAACTTTGTGTGTTTACTATCCTCAAAAATGCTTCTTGCAGTGGAAGTCCACCTCTCGGGAATTCTGTTAATTCTTAATTCTGTCTCAAGCATGTAGAATGCAGAAGCCTTAGACATCTTCACCTTCATTACATAAGTGGGGGGGACTACTCACCTCTTTTCGTGTCCACAGCAGTGACAGCCTGAATTAGGAGAGGCGCGTTGGACTCCGAGTACTCCACAAAAACGAGCAGCAGCTTCAGGGCTGTCTTCACCACCAGGCGGAACTGGCAAAAGAGATAAAACCATCACATCACTGCCAACGAGGCCTTGTGCACCTGAGAGCATCTTCCTAACTGCAGCGGGCACCCAGCGCTCCTCAGACGAGATGCTCTCAGTGATTACACAGATTCCTTCACACATCTTCACAGTCCCTCATTAGATGCCTCAGAAGGCAGGTGTTAGTACTATCCCTATTGTGCAGATCAGGAAACTGAGGTAACAAAGTTCCCTGCTCTTAGTCACGCAGTAAAATACAGAACTAGGGCATGAATCCAGGATGCATGGCTCCAGAACTCAAGCCTGGCAACTCCCAAAACATGAGCATTTGCTGAATTGATTACGTCTTCGTTTTACCCCAACTATAACATTGTGAGGTAGGCACAAGCACGGTTCTTATTTTTCTGGTGAAGAAGCAGAAACAGCAGGTTAAACAATTCGTCTAAAGTCACAACAGCTGGCTTGTCAGTGGCCCCATCCCCCTATTGGCAATATGCACTTTCAAGGAAAGGGGGGCTTATTTTCACTGTGGCTGCAGGGCCTGGAACTGCACTTGGCACAGAGGGAGCTGGAAGGTGCTTGTTGACTGAATAAATCAGTCAGTGACCAGGCCAATCAATCCATGACCTCTCACCCAGCCCTTGAGCCTCTGTCACTGGCTGTGGCAAATCAGCTCCAGCTTTTCCCTGTGTTCTGCAGCCCAAGGAAAATTCTGTGCCTGTCAGATGCACCTACCCACATCACAGCATTAGGGGACCTGGGTAGAATATATAGGTAAGTTTGGGGGCCCAAAGAAGGCACTGTGTTGTGCAGTCCACAGGGAATAGCTTAAAAACACCACCCACCCCGTCATTCATCCACATTCACGCAACCCCTTTACCCCCTTGCTTCCCTCTCCTCTGCTGTCCTACCTACCAAGCACACCATCTGTCTTTTCCTCAATTCCACATCTCTCTCCAGTCAGTGCCCATGTGCTCAGCTCCCCTTTATGAGGGAACGTCGCCAAAGACTTGCTACAGCCCCTGGCTCCGCCCCCTAAGTTCCCACAGACTCATCACCACCCCTCAGATTACTTAAGGCCGCCAGTGGCCTCCATGCTGTCGAACCCACTGGTTACTTCTCTGCCCATTTTTGCTGAACTCTCAGCACCATGTGACCTGTAGTTCTCTCCAGAAACAACTTCCTCTCCCTCTGGGCAACCAAAGTCTCCTGAGTGGCTCCTTTTTCAACGGTTCCTTTGGGTTCTGAGTCTCTCGGTGTGGGAAGATGGCAGACTTCACTCCTCTTTACTCTCCCTCTCTCCCTTCCACACTCTCTCTACGTGAGTTCATCTAGTGCCCTGGTTTGAAAGTCCACCTAAGACCAGATGCTAAGTATTGCTCTCCAGGCCTGACCAAACTCCCGAGCAGGCGTCAAATAACCTCCTGCCATTTCCACTCAGATGCTAACAGATGCACTGTGGTCAAAACAGAAGTCTCAATCTTCAATCATGCTTACCCCCTTCCACCTGCCACTCCCAACCTGCTCCCTCCAAAGCCCCCACCTCAGGACAAGGCTCCACCACCCTGAGCACTGGGAGGGGTTCGCCTGTACCTCCCTCACCCCATCCCCACAGCAAATCCATCCACCAGTGCTGGAAGAGCTCCCTTCAAATTCTGTCTCAAACCTACCAGTTTACATCCTCTCTGTTCATCACCCTGGACCACCACAATAGCCTGAGTGCTGCTGGCCTTGTCCTGCTGAAGTCCATTCTCCAAAATGCAGTGAGAGTGACCACTGCAGCCTTCTGCTCTCAAGCCTCAGTCACTCCCCATCATGCCCAGGGTGCTGCCTGTCCCCGCAGGCTTTCTGTGCTGGCCTCTGGCAAGCCCTCTGACCTCCTTTCCTGACACACCCATTCTGGCCCAGTGTGCTTCACATGCTAAGCCCTGTAGTTGTGTGAGTGTTTTTCACACAGCAGAGTTCATCCATGATTCAGGGTCTTCTCATTGTTATTCCTTCTGCCTGAAGCCCACCCGGAACCAATCATCACAGGACTGACCTCATCCTTCAGGTCAGAGAAATTCTCATTATAGAAAATGCCTTCCTGACTCCTTTACCTAAAAGAGCCCCTTGGTCATTATCACATCACTCTGTATGTATGTATGTATGTATGTATGTATGTATTTGAGACAGAGTTTCACTCTGTTGCCCAGGCTGGAGTGAAGTGGCATGATCTCAGCTCACTGCAGCCTCCGCCTCCCAGGTTCAAGTGATTCTCCTGCCTCAGCCTCCCAAGTAGCTGGGACGACAGGCGCTTGCCACCATGCCTGGCTGATTTCTGTATTTTAAGTAGACTATGTTCACCAGGCTGATCCTGAACTCCTGACCTCAGGTGATCCTGCTGCCTTCGCCTCCCAAAGTGCTAGGATTACAGGTGTGAGCCATTGTGCCCAACCACCTCATTATTATTATTTTTTTTGAGATAGGGTCTCACTCTGTCACCCAGGCTGGAGTGCAGTGGTGCAAACATAGCTCACTGCAGCCTCAAACTCCTGGGCTCAAGTCATCCTCCCATCTCAGCCTCTCGAGTAGCTGGGACTAGAGGTATGTGCCACTATGCCTGCCTAATTTTCTTTAAAATTTTTTGTAGAGATGGGATCTCTCTCTGTTGCCCAGGCTGGTCTTAAACTCCTGGGATCCAGCAAACCTCCCATCATGGCCTCCCAAAGTGCTGGGATTTCAGGCATGAGCCACTACAGTAGCCCCTTTTTATCCACATCCTTTATCATGACCTAAAATTGCTACAGACACTGGTTCACCTACTATGCCTCTGTTGCCCCTAAGGAATGTAAGCTTCACGGCAACAGAGATGCTCTATCTGACCCACGAGAAGCTGTTCAAGTCAGCATATGTGTGAAGGGTAGGCCAGCCCGCCCTCCAAATCCATCCCCCTATGTTGTGTAGAGTGAGCCTTCCCAGCCCCCAGCTTCCCTTTCCCACCTCATAGCAGCCCCCAGCAGAGCCAAGCCCCCCTCCCCACCCCCACCATTGGGCTGAGGGCAAGCCATGCCTGGGGCTTCCATTCTCAAGGTAACCTCCTCCCTCCACAGAGAGCTGAGTACTTTAGAGTGCTGGGAACTCTTCAGAGAGGGTCTACCCTCATAACTTGAGGCCACAATTGCTCCTCTGCTTCTATTCTGTAGGAAGAAACTACATTCCAGTGTATTTTTCTCAACTACACGGTTGGAGGTTGAAGGGTAAGGTATGGCATAATGAGTTGTGCTTTGTATATTTAGGGCTGAAGAAATTTCTTCAAGTAAATAAAAAAACCTAGCAAGTTCAGGCTTGGTGACTTCCTCAGTGGGTGGACTATTATTATGTGGTTTAAGCCTCTAAATGCCTTCCCAGGAAAGAACCTGGCTGCTGCCCAACCCCCTCCCCCAATTAGCTGGTCTCAGAAGGGCCCCTTCACCCACCTCACAGAGGCCCCCTCTGAACATCTCTGTGGTCATGAGGCCTTGACCGATATGGTCTCAGGCACCCAGCACCCCTAAGCCACTCTCCCATATGTGGCTCTCTAATTAAGAAACCACTGTTTTCTAGCAAAGCCTCATTTTTCTGTTGGTCTGAACATGCCTATTCCTGCCTCCCTCCTCTCTGCGATACAGGCTCTGTTTGGAGTATTTTTGGCAATCTAATTTGATTTTTATTTTTTTTAATCCCAAACATCTTCTGATTCATAATTTTAGGTTCCTAGGAATTTGGCTTCTATTGAGTTTAAGTTTATGGGGATGTACTTTTGGAAGCTTCACTATGTAAATTAATAATAAGCATATTAGTTAAACACTTTAGAAAAAAAGAGCACTAAAACATTAATTTTATAAAAACGCATGGTGCTAATTGCAAGCATGTACTAACTCACTGTCAAAATATGTCCTGCAGGATCCTCCTTAGAATTACCTTACTAGCCTTACTGCATCAACTTGAAAGTAAAAAAGTTACATTCCATCAAAAGAATTCTACAGGCAACCTCATTTATCCAGAAATCATGTGCTCTGATGCCCTCATATATCTGGAATACAGTCAAAACCCTTGGAATCTTGGAACAGCCACAGTGGAGGCCACACACCCATTCTGCCAAGTCCAAAGACACTGGTCACCCCACAGCTCTTAAAAATCCACCCTTGGTGTCCCTTGCGCTATGTTAGACACATTTTATAATAACTGGAGTGGATATTAAGATTCACAGCCCACATCTGCTGAGAAGCGACAGACCAGAGAGGACAGTGTTAGAGCAGGAGAGGCAAGTCCAGTGTGGCAGCAAGAAAGAGTGTTACAAACAAGGAGAGTGGAACAAGCTGCACCAATGCCAGAGCACACACCATGGTGTGGCCCAGACACGTCAGCAAAGTGCCACTCCAGTCTGAACTGTCTGATTTTCAGCTCTACCTGGCATGCCTTCACGTGGTAATGAAGGGATCCACTATGCCCTACAGGCTCAAGCACCTGCCCATTTGTCCAGCACCAAGAGAAATCAATCAGGATTGATTCTCATTCTTATGGAGCATCCCAGGCCATGGAAGATACAGCAGTCACAAAGCAGTCACACAGGAGTATAGGGCAACAAGCAGGCAGCAGCAGTATCAGTGGTCTCAAGACAACCAGGCTGGCAGCGAGGGAGTAGGCTCCCTGTCTCTGGGGGCTCTGCAGGGCCATTTACGAAGGCCTCTGCAGAAGGACTTCAGAACCTGTAGGCGGTGGACGGGCTGACCCCATGTAAGGTCCCTCCGAATCCAAGATTCTCTGGAGTGCCAGGTTGCTGAGGACAGATGCAAACAGAGAACTCCTAGAGGACAGAACTGGATCCAGCCAGCCTTTCCCAGCTTCCATGGAGCAAAAGAACCCTGTGATGGCCTTTGGGCTCTTGTTCATACAAACAACCGTTCTTCCTTTAGGCTGGAGAAACACACTGGAGCTCTAGATCCAGCCTTTGGGCTTTCTGTTACCTACATCTTCTTTAATTACAATCTAGGAAACACTAGTCTTCCATCTTTAGTTGTTTGTTATAATAAGGACTATGTTTATGTTGTTCTAAAGCATGTAGCTAAAACATAGTATATAACAGGAATCTGAAATAATCCCCTTGTATAAGGGGGGGTGCAAAAAGCAGGAACATACAGATGGCTGTCAATTTTTGCACATTTCATAATGATTTGGCACATTTTGGTGGTTACAGAGCTGAGCTTTACTTTCTGTTGCAGCTGTCATTTTGCATTCTCAAAATAAAGGCTACAAACCTTCAAAGGACCAGAGATACCTCTTGACCCAAGGAAGTAACATTTTTCAAGCCAAGCCTCAGTCCAGGGACTGAACCTCCATATTCTATTAATAACTCAGGGCTCAATGTCAGCTCCGTGCCAGGGAGGCTGGGCTGGAGGGAGGGGCAGCAGGATGGTGTCAACACAGAGCCTTGTTGTTTTTATTTTCCAGGTCAACCCACAGGAAGAGTGTGGAGTTGCCTGTACAGAACCTGGGTATCTAGATTTCAGATAACATGTAATCACCAAATATGTGGGAAGGTAATAAAAAGACAGTTTCTAATCCTTTTACACATGAAAACAAACTGGAAGTCCCTTCACATTTTACTGCTAAGAACAATACTTAGCCGGTCAAATATGCTGCTCGTTAAGCAAAAATAAAAGAATTCCAAAAAATCTTCAAATTCCTCATTTCTCTTCTAAAATTCAACAACCCTAAAAAGAAAAGAATTTCCAAACCTCAAGGCTGAAATTACAAAGGGGGTTGGAAAACCATGCTTCATTCTATTTGTCTCATTTTCCACTAAAACATCATAAACGTTTGTTACATAAATGGATGCTGGTTATTAAAACTGAGTTTGAAAGTGGTAAGATAACTTGATCTGTAAAGCTTTGCCACATTGTTTACAAGCTCACCAGCACTTTAGAATATACTAGGTATTGCTATAAAGAAAAAAAGATCTCAAATGATTTAAGATACAAACTCTTTAAACATTGTATCCCAATGCCATACACTTAAGCTCAGAATTTCTGAGCAAGCAGCTCAGAGTGCATCCTAAAGCCTTCATAACTGGTTATCAAACAGTCCAACAGACATCCCAAACTCCAAATTTCTCCCCTCCCGACCTCTAACAGGTTATCTGTAACATGAGGTGGGTATTATCAGAAATAAACTACAGAGCCAAACATATTAACTAAGTGCAGAACTCTGGGTCTTGGCTTGCAGGTGTCTTCAAGGGAGAGTGTGGAGACCTGGGTTGGTGTATCCACCAGAACAGGAAGTCATGTACACACAAGCCACATGGTCGAGCCTAAGGGCCTGATAGCCAACCTGCTTATGGCACAATGCAATTTGTGGGATTTCCATTATTTGCACAATGCATTACTGCAATTTTCAGTATAGCAGCCAGGTGTAAGCCTGGGTAGCCCTTAGGATTTTACTAGTGAACAGGAAATCTAATAGAACGTAAAATATAGCAAACAACCCATAATAATTAAAATAAATAATAATAAACAGTGTTACAAATTGGCATTTTCTCTATTGAGAAAAAATTCGGGGACTTAGATGGAGGTTTTTTACCCCAGAAAAGGCCTAGATGACCAAGTAAATTTTTTTCCTACCTTAACTCTGCTCATCTTTGGGAAACAGGATGCCTGAGGTCAAAAGCTCCCCCTCCTGGCAAAACTGGCTCAGACTGGTGAGACCCAGGTCGCAGCTCACTTGACCTCTGAAGATTTTCTAACTTCATTAATAATCTGATTCCCATGGAAAAAGACGCTCCCACCAGCACCATGACAGTTGATAATCACCACGACAACAATCAGAAGAAACCATAAAAGGACAAAAAGAAAAGTGGCATTCCGGTTTCAGAAGTTGTCTCCCCATTTCCAGAAAAGACATGAATATTCCTTCCCTTGCTTTTAATGCCCCAACCCCTTCATTAAAGATGCCCTGTATCTGTGACTTCCTGACTCTCTTGAACCGAGGAGTTGATTTATGAACCATGCTCCCATGTCTCAATTCCACGGCCATCGAATAAAGCCTGCAGTGTTTGGCACTCACTTTTGGTTTTGCGTATTGGCTTCACAGCACCTATCAGGGAAAGGCCCCCTTTTGGGGGGACTGGCTTTGTAAGAGCTTCTTTAAAGGACCATGAATAAAAGTGGAAAAGAATCAGAAAACATCCACTTTGGAGTAGGAGGAGAAGGGCTGGCAGGCGGGGGCTGGAGTAGAGAGTGGCAGAACCCTGCGGGCTTCCAGAAGCCTGTGATGCTTCTAATTCTCTTGCCCATCCAACTCTCCTAGAAAAAGGTAGAACATCTCTCTTGGAGGAACAGCATGCTGCCTACTTTGGGGTTTTTGCATGTCCCCAAATCTTCTTCCAGATTACAGCCATGAACTTTTACTCTTCCACCAGCTGCAAAAACTCAGCTGGTTGACCTGGGCTACAGGGGCAGAAGAGTCAAAGCTGTACCTTTAGTTTCTTCTTCTTGCATTCACAAGGATAATATCTCTGTAAGTTAAAATTCTAGTTTATCAGCAAGCCTCTGAAGAATTGAGGAGCCACTCCCATCAGCTCCCTGAAGACGATCATCTCAGCACGAATGGAAGAAACTGCTGCTTAGCCCTGTGGCTGGAGACCCATCTGAACAGTGGGGCCTCCTCAGCCTGCTGCCCTCTTTGAGTCCTCGCCTGAACCACTTCTCTCTCACTCTGAGGTCTTCCTAAAACAATAACTAGTAAAACTTACTTTTTCCCTTTTTTCTCCTACTGAGCTTATTCTCACATGGGGGCCTCTAACATATCAAATCAGTGAGAATGAGTGTTCTGGGTATGTACAGCCAAGTGGCCGGCAGAATAGCAACTGTCCTAAAGAAGAAGCTGGCATATTACACCCACAATGTCTCCAGCGCAAATATTACATGACTATGCCATTAAAACCCATGGAATTTTAGAAATCTTATCTAATAAATGTTGATAAACATGCAAAAAATTCAAACATAACCTCATTCACTAAGTATATGTTCATGCCATTAGAAACAAAGCTCTTTAGATACAGCATAATATTGGAAACAATTCGATTAAAAGATGAGAAAAGTCAAATGAATAATAGTACATTCATATGATTGTGTATTATGTAGGCAGTAAATATTGTGATTTTAAAATATTGTAGAAATACAGGAAATGCTTATAATATACTTAGAATTAACTCTGTAAGAAAAATTCAAAGAAAAACTAGAAGAAAATGTACCCCAAAATGATTATCTTTATGTGGTAGTGTTTCTAGAAAATTCAGTAAATGTTTTAAAAGGTTATTTTTTATATTAATATTTCTTTATTATACCAATAAACCTTAACTATTTTCATTTTTTGAGATGGGGTCTCTCTGTGTTATTCAAGCTGATCATGAACTGGGATCAAGGGAGCCTCCTGTCTTAGCCTCCTTGTAGCTGGGACTATAGGCCCAACACACCCAGTTGCTATATTTTTCTAAATCTTGTTATCATTAACTGAATTATGAAAAAATTAGTCTTAATGAAATTTCTATTAATGAAATATATTTCAATTCAATTAATGTGGGAATCATAAACACAACATCCAATATCAAGGATGGACTTAAGACAATAGCGCAATTCAAGGAATTAACTCATGTTCTCATAACTCCCTTTGCCTGGATCATATAGAATTTGCTGGCTGAGTACATCTCATGCTATTGCAGTATATTTACAGTGTTTTTTTATAATATTAACAATTGGATTTTTGGCTTCCTGCTGGAAAGATGTCAAGCGTCACTCCCAACCTAATGATAAGACAGAGAAAATCATTTACACCATAACTTTTCTTGAGCCTATCATACACCTGGGTTTGCAGGAAAACCAAGTAGCCTGCAATCTATGGAGGGAGAGGGTACTATCCACCCAGAAAGGGTGAGAGGCCAGCAATGGCCTATCTGAGGCAGGGGAGGGGAGGAAGATGAAGTCACTTATACAAAACAGTAGGAAAAATTCAGGCCGGCCGGGCACAGTGGCTGTTGCCTGTGTTCCCAGCACTTTGGGAGGCCATGGCAAGAGAATCACTTGAGTACAGGAGTTTGAGACCAGACTGGACAACATGGTGAAATCCCATCTCTATGCAAAACACAGAAAATTAGCTGGGTGTGGTGGTGTGTGCCCTGTGGTCCTAGCTACTCAGCAGGCTGAGGTGGGAGAACGGCTTGAGCCTGAGCTGTTGAGGCTGCAGTAAGTCGAGATTGCACTACTATATTACAGTCTGAGTGACAGAGCGAGACCCTGTCTCAAAAAATAATAATAATTAAAACAAGAAAACATCAGATAATAATTTTAGCAAATTGTCACATGTCAACTGTGGGCTACCATCAAGCATAAACTCCTTGGAACTGCAGACACAAAGAGATTTCGCATCCACCAGGAGGCTGCTCTCCATGGCACTCACAAACAAGCTGGGCGCAGGTGCACAGCCGTACAATAGGCAGAACTGCAACAGCCCTAAAGGACCGGGGGAGTGGGGAGCAGCCAGCACTGTGAAAGGGCGGGAAACCCCAGCCAGAGCCTTCTCCCCCTTGAGACAAAAGCCTTACGCTATAGGGAAGGTCAATAAGGTGGTAGAGGAGAAGAGAAAAGAATAAAACCCCGTACTCCTAGGGCAGGGGTGGGAAGCCATCCTGGGCCTCTCCTGTTGCTAAGTGTTTTACACCTTCTTCTCTATTATCACTCGCATTTTACAGATGAAAAAAGCAACCCACACCAAGGATGGTGCAGGCGTGTGTGGCCCCAAAGCTCTGGCACTGACTGTCAGATGCAGCATATCTAGATTCCAGGAAGGCCTTGTAAACCCAATGAAGAAACACAGCTGGATGGTCAGAGTTCAGCAGCTTCCCACTAATTGCACAATGGCCCTAAAATGCCCTGACTGATCAGTGTCGACCTGCAGTCTGCACTAGTTTATGCATTCCTTGTCTCTGTCCCACTGGACATTTTCATCAATGGCATAGAAGATCTGCTTATTCATTTTTTGTTAAATAAAATTAGCACTAAAAGCTGATAACATAAAGAGCCAAAACAGAATTCTTAATTATCCTGAGCCTGGAACTCTGGCCTACAATCAACGGGGGAAAAATACAAGGCCCTGAATATAGATGTGAATCAGTCAATCACAGACATGCAGAATGGAAGAAACTGGCAGATAAAATGTGTAATGAAAACCTGGAAGTCTCGGTGGATTACCAGTTCAAATTGGGGCAACACCAGGGCTGCTGCTAAAAGTTGTAACAAAGCAGAGATGGGATTTGTGGAAGAAATCGTATCCCAGCTACCATATTACTATTCTTTATACTACATGAACAGAAGAGTTGGTAACCAGTATGATGAAGAGTTGAAAATTATGTCCCCAAGGACTATCTGTAGTACCCATCAAGTTTAGCTTGGACAGGGTTCACATGGTAACTGCCTTTAAATACTCAACGAGCTTCCACAGCAAGTCAGAGTATCTTGCTCAAGAAAACAATGCACGAGCATTTGGTAATGACAGGTAATACATGTCCCAAAAAGGAAGTCTGCCCACCAATTCCAGCATGCAACAGTGTCCCTGGGCAACCTAAGAAATGACCTGATGCTCCCTCTGCCTCCAGAAGTATCAGGAATGGGACTGATGTCAGAAACACCTTTAACATGACATTGCCATCTCTTCAAGGCTAGGATTCTATTATTTACATTATGTAACTTACAAAGCTTTTCAGCTTTCACCCACACGTTTGGGTCATCTGAGCAGATCACACAACAGTGTCATGCCAGTGGCTCCAAGACCAGAGAGCTCACCAAATCTCCTCTCCTCGTCCATCAGCCAGCATCTCCTGGGGCACACGGAGCACCAGGCTCCATGGCACTTAGCTCTCTTTGGAAATATTTACTTCATCTCCAAACCAGTGTGCCCAAAGTATTCTTGCCAACAAGCCCACATTTCTAACTCTTCTACTGCCAGAGGCACTACCATATTTCTAGCTGCAGAGTCAAATTGTGACCCCCACCTTTGATTCCTTTTATTTTCTTATATCCAGAAACATCCTCCTGGAGGGCTAGTCCTCAAAATGTCTCCACTTTTTCATTATTCTCTTTCCACTGCTACTTTCACCTCACAGCTGTGATACTGAGCTAACCCTTCCCACCCAGCTTCCCCATTCCTGTCAATTTCACCTGCTCCGCCACTTGATTCTACACACCATGTTACTTCCCTTCATTTTGCAGTATGAAGAAACTTTCAGCAATGTCCCCAGTGTTGGGGGTTGGGTGGCAGGCCAGTGGGAACACAGGTTCTCTAATGTGTATTAGTGTGAGTATGAGTGAGAGTGAGTGTGTGTGTGTGTGTGTGTGTCTGTACATGCATGCAAGGAGGGCCATGGCCAAGGCTCCTTCAGCTAGGGCTACATAAGAGTAGAGAGGTCTGCTCACCCTCAGGCAAGTAGAAAGGAAGTCTGGAGAACTGTGATCAGCAATATGGGGCACAGCTGGAAGGATGAGCTTCGGTGGAGCTGATGGAAACATAGAAGGAGCAGAGCACGCTAACCTGAGCAATGCTGACAGGGAAGCTTCCATGCCAGGCCAGCGCCCCAAAGCACCCCTAAGAGGCAGCAAGGAGGGGAGAGTTTGCCAGTCTCAGGGCCCTGAGGCCTTCCCCGTGGGCCAAAAGAGTATCCTTAGAGATAAAGAGACAGACTTTCTGTGCTAGGGTGAAAAAAAGGGCCATACTGTATAGACGGAATCATTCTATCCCAGTTAATTAGAATTCCAGATGTATGAAGAGAAAAAAAATCCACACCCTGTGATAAGTCATGGGCCTGGCATCTGCCTCTTACCTCTGACTGGGGAGTTTAAAGATGGGCTTTTGTAAATAGAAAGAAACACTTTATTGAAAACACTTTTTCTTTCTTTTAAAAAGTCACTATTTGGCTATGAATGCATCATTTTCTCCCCTGGCTATGAGTCTCAAATATCTGCAAACATGCATTGCATAATGAGCCTCTGGCAGGCTGCAAAATCACATCTTGTTGCCTTTCATGGAAGAAAAATGAAGAATTATGAAAACACAGTGACAAGATTTTTCTACTCCAGTATCTCTATCAACTCTGTGTCTGTATAAGGCAAAGGCAACTTGATGTCAAGGTAAACTTTTCAGGTCAAGATAAATCTGACTCTTTGTCAAAAAAAATGCTAGGGCCCCTGGCTTTCCTGATTTCTTAATTTGAATTGGGAAAACCTATTGCAGCTGTATTGACCAAACTGTATGTTTAAGGAGGAGATGGAGGCTTCATCCTCAAAACCTAAGGGTCTTGGGTTGATGTATCTGTTGTTCTTTTAAATCTTTCACTATTCAGATAGGGGTGAGGGAAGAGTGTCAGCAGACACTGTATTGGTTTTGTAAATAAGAGGCGATCTCATTAGAACCATGTAGACTGGAGATAAACTTGGCAGCTACTGCCTTTGTTAACTTTCAGTGACTAGCCTGGGACTTAGCACACCCTTCAGGGTGGCAGGAGACCTTCATCTGACATCACAGTTGGTGGGACCTCTGCACAGTCACTGTTCCTGGAATTCTCCTTTCCAACAACACAGGGAGCTCCAAGGCACAGGCTGACTCTTGGCTTCACTCCCATCTCATTGTGACCAGCACAGCGCAGAACACAGGTGCCAGAGACTATGCTAGACCTTCCTTTGGAAAAATAAAAAACGGAGACAGAAATCCACACAGATCCAATGTTCGTGGCCCAAATGGCTGAGGAGGAGGCCCTGAGGAGGCACCCCAGAGTTCTGAACCATGCTGAGGATGCACACACTGAGTGCGCCATGGAGGAGGGGGAGGCTGGGAAAGCACAATTCCTACAAATGCATTTTTGAAGCTTTTTAATTTTATAATTTCCCCATGTTATTTAGAAATGCAATAAAGATTTTCCTGTGTGTTCGTTCCTTCTCTGTTGTTTATTTTCCTTACAGAATGATTCCAAAGTAAAGTCCACTAGATGCTGTTGCAACACCAGAGACTCCGAGCCATGGTGTGTGTTTCTGTTATTTGTTTTTTTCTCTGCTCCTCTTTTTCTTTTCCTTCCTTGTGGTCTCTTCCCCTCCCTCTTTTCCATCTCTCCCTCTTCTTGTCTTTGAGCCATTCCTCTCTTAGTCTATTTGTGCTGCTATAAAAAAACACCTGAGACTGGGTAATCTGTGAAGAACAGAAATGCATTTCTCCCACTTCTGGAGGCTGGGAAGTCACAAATCAAAGCACTGGCTGGGAGTGCCCAGTCTCTCTGCATCCAAAAGATGCCTGTTGCTGCATCTTCTGGAGGGAACAAAGGCTATGCCCTCACATGGCAGAGAGTCCAAAGAGAGCAGACCCACTCCTTCCACAAATCCTTCTTATAAGGACATTAATCCACTCATGAGGGCAGAGACTTCATGACCTAAACACCTTTCGACGCTGTTGCATTAGGGATTAGGTTTACGACACAAGCATTTAGGGAGGCACATTCAGACCACAGAATTCTCTATGTCATCTCTCCCTGCTCACAGCAATTCTTCCCCACACCTATGCCACCTTCCCTAACCTTGCCCTCACTCTATTCTCTGTCTGATGATGAGCTAACAGACTGTCAGTTTTTCTATCATAAGCATGTTAGGTTTTATTTCCTTTTAGAAATAGGGCAAGTTGTTGGTGTTTTATCACAGCCATCATAAAACCATAAAGGTACCTTAATTCAGCTGTGACATGTACAAAAAATCATTCTTGCAATCAATCATTCAATCAATCATTCTTGCAAAATCTCTTCCCATCTTCCTAGCTTTTAGGTCCTCGAGACCATTTAGAACGCCTGGGGAGGGAGCAGCTTCCAAATGAACATGAAAGTTAGGGAGGGTTCCCAGCACAAGCAAGGAAAAAGGAGAAAAAACTGGAACAGGATATGAGATATAAATCTTCCCTCAGCCTGGCTGAAGCAACCTAGATGGCCCAGCATTCCATTCCGCGTCCAAGGTCACCTACATCAGTTTCAAAACAGAGTCACTTCCATTTTCCATGGAAAACAAAGCCAAAACAATTTTTTTTTTAAAGATTTTCAATCTTCTGAGGGAAGCCATAGCTGTTTCTAATATGAAATGAGAAAATTTCTCTCATCAATAAGTACTAGAAAAAGGAAGACTGAGGGGATGATGTGAGGGTCACCCACAAATGTGGGACCCCATGGGGATTTGCAGGCCAGTGCCAGCCACACAGAAAAGGCCCTTCCAACCACACAAGGACATAATCATCAGGATTCTGAGAAGCCTGAGAAGCAGACACAGCCTAAAACTAGAACCAGGCTCATCCCCAAATCAAACCAGGGCTGAGTGCTCCTGAAGGACAGCAGAGTCCTTGGAAGGCAGGTGACTCCAGTGGCAGGGCCCGGGGATGGGCTCCCTAGCAGAGCACAGCACTGTGGGAAGCTCCCCAGCAGAGCACAGCAGCCTGGAAAGGCTCGCCCTAGTGGGGGTAGGCAGTGAACACAGGGATGGGGGCGGGCAGTGAACACAGGGATCGGGGCAGAATGGGCAGACCACATGTGATATGGTTTGGTTCTGTGTCCACACCCAAATCTCACCTTGAATTGTAACAATTCCCACATCTCGTGGGACGGACCCAGTGGGAGGTACCCAGTGGAAGGTAAGTGAATCATGAGAGTGGGTTTTTCCCATGCTGTTCTCATGATAGTGAGTAAGTCTCCTGAGAAGCTGATGGTTTTATAAAGGGCAGTTCCCCTGCACACACTCTCTTGCCTGCCACCACAAAAGATGTGCCTTTGCTCCTCCTCCACCTTCCGCCATGATTGTGAGGCCTCCCCAGCCATGTGGAACTGTGAGTCCATTAAACCTCTTTCCTTTATAAATTACCCAGTCTTGAGTATGTCTTTATTAGCAGGGTGAGAACAGATTAATCCAACATGCTCTTCTGGGACTTTGCAAAGCTATGCTAATTCTGTGACCTGTTTAAGTCAATTTCAATTTCTGTATCCAGGCCCTCAAGATCCCCAACTCCACCTGACCATGTTGCCACTCAGACACTGAAATCTCCACAACACACAACCTGCACCACACTCCAACCTTGGTGTATCTGCACCTGCTCAGGACAGGGTCCCTTATACTTGTTCTCCCAAATATCCCTGCAGCCAGGTCCCTAACACATGCTCCTCCACACCCCAGCACAACCCAGAGAAGACTTTTAGAGGCTTGCCCAGCTTTTGGCACACCTCATGTGATGGAGTAGATCTGCTTCCTTGGTAGCACTTCCAGAGTCCACAGGGATCTCGCAGCCAGGGCATGGCTGGAGGTGATGTGCCAAGATGTATGGGGAAACCAGCTAGGCTTCATAATTAAGCACAGTTTCCTCAACTACCAAACGGGAATTATATTATTTACCTGATACTGGCCTCATGAGGATTAAATGAGATCACGCTTATAAAACACCTAGTATGGGCCAGATGTGGTGGTTCACACCTGTTACCCCAGCACTTTGAGAGATTAAGGTGGGAGGATCACTTGAGGCCAGGAGTTCGAGAACAGAATGACCAACATGGTGAAAATGTGTCACCACAAAAATTAGCCCTGGGTGGTGGGTTATGCCTTTATTCCCACCTACTTGGGAGACTGAGGCATGGGAATTGCTTGAACCCAGGAGGTGGAGGTTGCAGTGAGCCAAGATCATGTTACTGCACTCCAGCCTGGGCAATAGAGTAGGACTCAGTCTCAATAAATAAATAAAATAAAATAAAATACCTAGTATGGTGCCTGACAAATCTGTTATAAACATTGATGACTTTTATAATTGATGTTAGAGCTGAAAGGTAATCTCAGATTCTTTTATCCATATAGGAATATGCATATACATATGTACAATGTATAAACATATACGTACACACATGAACATGAAATACAGGTGGTACACTGATCTTACATCTATGGTATAACCTTTTTTTTTTTTTTTTTTTGAGACAAAGTCTTGCTCTGTCACCCAGGCTGGAGTGCAGTGGCATGATCTTGGCTCACTGCAGCTTCCACCTCCTGGGTTCAAGCAATTCTCTTGCCTCAGCCTCCTGAGTAGCTAGGACTACAGGTGTGTGCCACCATAGCCAGCTAATTTATTGTATTTTTAGTAGAGATGGAGTTTCACGGTGTTAGCCAGGATGGTCTTGATCTCCTGACCTTGTGATCCACCTGCCTCGGCCTCCCAAAGTGCTGGGATTACAGGCATGAGCCACCGCGCCCAGCCCTATGATACAACATTTAATTATGAGAAACCAAAGGTTCCAAAGGCACTTGATTAAAGCTTAAGAGAAAATAGAAATGCATTAAAATTTCATGAGCCATTTGCAATTTAAGTGTATCTTAAAATCTATAGAGTAGTAGTCCTCATTTATACTGCAATGGCTTGAAAAAAGGCTGAACAAACTTCTTTTTGCAAAACTGACTCAAAGAAAAACAAAAGGCAAGTGATAGGACAACTGAACAAAATAGCCATAACTTCCCCTTACCTTTGACCCAATGAGAGTATACAGCCACTGAATGGTTTCATTGTGGTTTATTACTCCATTCATTCCATCCACATACAACATGATCTGGCCCAAAGCTATAGAAAACAAGAGAAAAAGGAGACATTATAGGTTTATATAGAAATATAATCTTCAGTGATCATAATGGCAATCAAGGTTTTCTTTAAGTACACTTAAAGAAAAGTACACTGTGTACACAGTGTCTTAAGAATCAAAGCTGAGGCGAATCCCTGAGCTCTGAAATTAGCTAAATCTCCTTTCAGAGAGAAAGTGTCGAACAAGGGCTATGGAAGAAACAAGTGCTATTCTAGTCTCCTGAAAGATGCAATTAAGGCACCGATCCAGTGATCGTTGTTTCTGTGTGCCTTGATGTATAAATGCATGTTTTTTTGTTTCTATATCTGTGTGTAGTCCCAGACAGGACAAAGATATTCATGAGATGGTGTCTGGGTTGTGGCCTCCCACTGAGGCCACAAGGACAAATGAAGTTTCCAAAAGCAACCTGTCCAGGGTCCCAGTCTGTGGTCAGCAAGTCTCAGATTCTGTGGGATCATCCTGAGCTAATCCAATTTTATTCCAACAGGTCAGCACTGTGTAGTTAAGTATTACGTGTAATTCCCTTTAAAGATTTTCAAGTAGAAAATTTCAGGTATGATGAAAATACATGATATCACATGTTCATCATAACATCAAATCCTAAATTCTTAGTTTAGGATGATATAGTCACCCATACAATCATTATTCTCCAAAAAGAAAATACTAGCTATTGTTTTTGTAAACATAAACTTAGTTTTTCAGCTCCATTAGTATCAAAATAATCTGGATGACAGGTAATGAACAAACAGAAGTTATATGCCCTAAAGGAAGCATATTTCACCCATAACTAATTGTTAGGACATTCACTTTTTTTTGAAACAACATGTTTTATGCTTGTAATAGTAGGACATCCCCTCTTAGAAAGTTAGAAAAACACAAAGGAATAAAGTGAAAATAATTCATATTACCATAAAGATAACCATTCTTAAAATATTGATGTATTTTCTTACCTTCTTTTTTTATGCATTACACACACATACAAAGTTTATATGTAAACTGTAGGAAACATTCTACATGAAATATGTCGATTAAAAAGAGTGAAACACAAAACAGTATACACAAATTCTAAGTATATAAATATATATGTAATATTAGAAAACTGATCCTATCCAACAGAAGAGCAAGTAAGAAAACTGCATTGGTGGCCAGGCATGGGGGCTCATGCCTACAATCCCAACACTTTGGGAGGCCAAGGTGGGGCATATCATATGAGGTCAGGAGTTTGAGACCAGCCTGATCAACATGGCGAAACCCCATCTCTACTAAAAATGCAAAAATTAGCCACGTGTGGTGGCTGGTGTCTGTAATCCCAGCTATTTGGGAGGCTGGGGCACGAGAATTGCTTGAACTCAGGAAACAGAGGTTGCAGTGAGCCAAGATGGCGCCACTGCACTCCAGCCTGGGTGACAGAGCAAGACTCCGTCTCAAAAAAAAAAAAAAAAAAAAAGGATAACCACATTATTCTGAGAAAAACTATGCTCCTAAATATGTAAGAACTCAAAAACTTTTTAAATTATTTGGACATACCCTTGACACAATAAGCAGTATATTTTGAGAAGTAACAGATTCATATTCTACTTAATGGTAAAACACTAGAGATATTCCTACTAATCAGGAATAATTTCTAAATGATGCTCATTAAACTCATGTATTATTTAACACTGCTATAGACTCTCAGGCAAATTTAATCACGTATAAAAATAATGATATGAAATGGTTGGAAATAAATACATATTACAATAATTTGCAAGTAACATTACAGATACAATTTAAAAATTCACAGAATTTACGGAAAAGAGATTACAATTATAATCACATTTCTCATCCTAATGAGAAATCTGTATGTAGCATTTGAATGTAGCATACAAAAAGTTTGACATAAAAATATATTAGATAAGTGGATCTATGACAATAAATGCTAAAGAATAGAATTATTGCTTTTTTAAATAGTAAATACAAACTAGTAAGAAAATATTAAATGCCAATAGAAAAAAGGCAAATCTATTTTATATGAGAGGCAACAAATGTGTTTATAATAGCATGTAAAATTGTTCACACTCACTATAATAAAACAAATGCAAATTAAAACAATAATAAGGTAGTGTTTTCACTGAAATTGGCAGAGGTAGTTTTAAAATGAAAGATTATGTATCAAACAGTAGAGAGGTTAAATACTGTCATGCATCCCTGGTGGCAGGGCAAACTGGTAGAAACCTGCAATAAGGCTATCTAGAGCTCTAATTATTTGTAAAGTTGCCACGTATTTAGCACTCACTGTGTGCCAAGTTCTCAAGAGGGACTTTATAGGTATTATTGATAGATGAGCCATCTGCAGTGGGTATTTTTACACCCATTTGACAGAGAAAAAAACTGAGGCACTGAGAAGTGAGGAGCTGTGTCCAAAATTTCCATCACCGCCAAAGTAGCAGAGCTCACTTCCAGCCTTGGTGGGCAAGCACCTATATGTTTATACTAAGAGCCTGAAAGTTTTCTTAAAGTCTTTGCCCAGTCATCACAATTGGGAAACCTATTCTAAGGAAATAGCTCTAAGTTTAAACAAACAAAATGTTCTCACTCATAGGCTGGTGTTGAACAATGAGAACACATGGATACAGGGAGGGGAGCATCACACACTGGGGTCTGTCAGGGGAACTAGGGGAGGGAGAGTGGGGTGCGGGGAGTTGGGGAGGGATAAACATGGGGAGAAATGTCAGATATAGGTGATGGGGAGTAAGGCAGCAAACCACATTGCCATGTATGTACCTATGCAACAATCTTGCATGTTCTTCACATGTACCCGAAAACCTAAAACGCAATAAAATATATATTTAAAAAAATAAATAAATAAGGCCAGGCACGGTGGCTCACGCCTGTAATCCCAGCACTTTGGGAGGCCGAGGCGGGTGGATCACAAGATCAAGAGATCGAGACCATCCTGGTCAACATGGTGAAACCCCATCTCTACTAAAAATACAAAACATTAGCTGGGCATGGTGGCGTGTGCCTGTAATCCCAGCTACTCAGGAGGCTGAGGCAGGAGAATTGCCTGAACCCAGGAGGCGGAGGTTGCAGTAAGCCGAGATCACGCCATTGCACTCCAGCCTGGGTAACAAGAACGAAACTTTGTCTCAAAAAATAAATAAATAAATAAATAAATAAATAAATAAATAAATAAATAAATAAGGAAGCAGAGGTGTTCACTGAAGCATTATTTAAAATAGCAAAATAACAACTAAAACACAAATACCAATCATGGTTCTAGAACTCAGCGTACATAGTCATTTACCAAAGCTATGTCCTATCCTGTAAAATGTTCCCATAATATAAGTAAAAAGCAAGTATAAACATCGCATAATTAAATAAAACACTCAAATCTTCTTTTAGTTGAGATACGGTCTCGCTCTGTCACCCAGGCTGGAGCAGTGGTGGCTCACTGCAGCCCTAACCTCCCATGCTCAAATGATCCTCCCACCTCAGGCTCCTGAGTAGCTGGGACCACAGACACATGCCACCACACCCAGATAATGTTTTTTGGTTTTTTGGTTTTTTTTTTTTTTTTTGAGAGACAAGGTTTCCTTATGCTACCTAGGCTGGTTTCGAACTCCTGGGCTCAAGTGATCAACTAGCCTTAGAATCCCAGAATGCTGAGATTATAGGCATAAGCCACTGTGCCCAGTCTTAACACTCAAATCTTCATACCAAGAAGAAAAGGAAATCCATAAAACATTAGCCATTATGATTGAGTATATGTTCTTTGGATGTATTTTTCCTATTTTTCCCAGCTTTCTAATATGAGTATTGATACTAGAATATGTAATATGTAAAATATGTAAAAAAGTAAAATATGTAAAAAAAAAAAAAAAAAAGAACAAAAATGAGACTGAATAATGTAAGGTGTTCCATGCTTTTGTTTTTAGAATTTTTTTTACTAGTGTACCCCTTCTTAGCTCCCCCCTCCCTTCTGCAGGAAGGTGCAGCCCCCTGCTTCACGGAAGAGCTCCATTCTGAGTCCCACTGTTGAAGAAACCAATCCTTAGGTACATTTTAGCACCTGCCTCTAAATAAGCCTAACCACACAGGGAGAGAGGAAGTAGACTCTTCAGCCTTCTGGAAGGTATATCCACAGGGAAGACTCTCTCCTCGAGGCTGAGAAGCCAGGACTGAAAGACTCCACCCTAAGAGCTCAGGGCCTCTGGTACTGCCCAGCGCCCAGGGAGCCAGGACACTATTACAACGGGAGAAGGCAAACTAAGATTTAAAAGCTGACTTGATCTGTTCCCCACAACATTCTACTAACTGATCACATTGGAAAAGGTGCGTCACTAGAAAGTTCATGTCTAATGGAATTCAAGTGCCCAATCACACTAATTTTTCATATTTTGTTAATCAAATCTTCCCCACTACATCTTTTTTGTACCCTACACCCCCTAATACCAAGGCAATCCCGCCTGTAAACCACTCCAGACACAAGATGGCGCTAAATAGATTCAAGTGGGTTAATATTGCACTATGAGCAGCAAAAACCCAGCAACCTTAAACATAGGCCTGAAAATAAAATCCACACAGAAGAAAATAGATGCCCTGAAAACACATGTCTGGGTCACAGGAACCATGAAAATTCATGATTTGTGTTTTCAAGAAGGATTAGACTGTCCTTCAGAACACAGTGGCAGATGTCACCACACAGGTCTAGGAAGAGAGCATTTCCTGTGCTGCCACTCAAGGAACTTACTACACTCGAGGTATATTTATTCATCTTTCTGTGATTCAGTTTCTTCATGTCAAAAATGACACAGCAATACCACAGTCTTTATTTTTCAGGGGTATGGTGAGGAATGAGTTAGAACAGTGCCTCCACTGAACAGAAGCACGCGCTGAACAAATCTCAAAGACAAAAAACAGCGAGCAAGCCCTCCAGGCCAACCTTACCCAGCTGTGGGTCATGAGATGTGGTAGAAGAACTCCTTGCCTAACTAGAAGTCACAAAGATTTTCTCTTATGTGTTCTTCTAAAAATGTCTAGTTTTTCTCTCTATATTTAGCTGTTTGATCCAATTTGAGATAATTCTTATACAAAGAGGCTTAGATTCAGGTTCTTTTTTTTTCATATGTCCAACTGCTATAAGGCGATTTTTAAAAGAGACTGTCCTCTATTTCACTGCTTTGGCAAATTTGCCAAAAATCACTAGTTGTGTCTGTATGGGTCTGTTTCTGCTCCATTGGTCTATCCCTTTGCCAATACCACACAGTCCACATCACCATAGCTTTACAGCAAATGTTAAAATCAGCCAGTGTGATTCCTCCTATTCATTCTTCTTTTTCAAAATTATTTCAGCCATTCTTGTTCTTTTGCCTTTTAATAGAAATTCCGGAAGCAGCTTGTCTAAATAAACAGAAAAATTTTTCTGGAAATAATGTTAATCTATAAATTCTAGGAGAACTGACATCTTTACTGTGCTGAATCTTCTAATCTATAAATCTATTATGTCTATTCATTTATGATATACCTTCACAGGTTACTTTTATCTGTGTTCTATAGTTTTCAACTATAGATGCAATATATGTTTGTTTGGGGATGTATATTTTTGCCAGATTTATAAGTAGTTCACAGTCTTTGTAGTTACTACAAACGGTGTTTTAAAAACTTTCCATTCCCAATTGTTTATTATTAGTATATAGAAACAAAATTGATTTTTGTATACTGGCCTTATATCCTATAACATGGTTAAACTTATCAATTCTAAGAGTGTTTGATTTTTGTTTTGTTTTTGTAGATTTCCTGGAATTTTGTACAAAGACAATAACGCTGTCTGTGAACAAGAACAATTTTGTTTTTTCCTTCTCAATCTATATCCCCCTTTCCCATCCCTATAGCACTGGTGAAGACTTTCAGTATAATATTCAGTGGGAGTGGTGAGAGTGAACACCTTTGCCTTGTTTCTAATATTAGAGAGAAAGCATTAATGATCATTTACCATTAATTATAATGTTAGACATAGTTTTTGTAAATTACCTTTTATCAAGATGAGGAAGTTTCTCCAATTTCTAGTCTGCTAAGAGCTTTCTAAAATCATGAATGGATGAATTTTGTCAAATGCTTCTTTTACATCAATTGATATGATTGTGTTTTTTCTTCTTCAGACTGTTAATGCAGGTTACACTAACTGAATTTCAAATACTGAATGAGCCATGCATCCTTTTTGACCATAGTATATTTTTCTTTTTATATATTGCTGGATTTGATTTGCTAATATTTGTTGAGGACTTTTTGCATCTTAGTTCACAATGAATGTTGTTCTGTGTATTTTGTTGTCTGGTTGTTATCCCATGGTAATAACAACCTCATAAAATGGATTGGGAAGTGATCACTCCTCTTCTGTTTTCTGGAAGAGATTTTGTAAAATCGGTTTGGTCTTTAAATGTCTGGTGGAATTCACCAGGAAACCATTTGGGCTTGGAGATATTTTGTTCAGAAGATTAACTGCAAATTACATTTCTTGAATAGTTGCAGTAATGGGGCTGGTCAGGTTATCATTCCATCTTGGGTGGGTTTTGGTAGTTAGTGGTTTTTAAGGAAATGATCCATTTAAGGAATCGATCC
The DNA here is from genome assembly GCF_009761245.1 of Sapajus apella. Lineage (NCBI taxonomy): Eukaryota > Metazoa > Chordata > Mammalia > Primates > Cebidae > Sapajus > Sapajus apella. The sequence goes on from NW_022436997.1 coordinate 10,130,590, forward strand.
ATTTCATCTAACATATCAATTTTATGTGCTGAGAGTTGTTCACAGTATTCTAATTCATTTAAGTGAAGTCTTATCCCCTTTCATTCCTAATGTTAGTAATGCATGTCTTCTCTCTTTTTTCATTTGTCATTCTTGTTGGTCAACTTTATTTTTCTTTTCAAAGAACCAGCTTTTTGTTTCATTGATTTTTCTCTATTGTTTCTCTGCTTTCAACTTCATCAATTTCTACTTTCATTATTTTCTTCCGCTTATTTTTTACTTTACTTTTCTTACTCTAGTTTCTTACAGTAGGTGCTTATATTATTATTTCTCTTTTCTAATATATGCAGTTAATGCTAGAAATGTCCCCCATGTATTGCTTCAACCACATCCCACGAATTTGATATGCTGTATTTTCATTTTCATTTAGTATAAAATGCTTTCTAATTTCCATTGAGAATTCCTCTTCAAACACGGATTACTTAGAAGTGTGTTAATTTCCAAGAGTTTGGACATATTTATGTTATCCTTCTGTTACTGATTTAGAGTTTAATTGTATTATAGTCAGAAATTACATTATTTCATTTCTTTTAAATTGGTTATGGTTTGTCTTATGACCCACGATATGATCTTTATTGGTGAATGTTTTATGCAAATTTGAAAGTAATATGTATTCTCTGCAGTTGGGTAGAGTTTTCTAAAGATGTCAATTAGAAATAGTTGGTTGATGGTGCCATTCAGTTCCTTCATAGCCTTGCTGATTTTCAGTCTGTCAATTCCATTGATTACCAAAAGAGAAGTATTGAAGTCTCCAGCTACAATAGAATTTTTTCTGTTTCTTACTTTAGTCCTGTTTTTGCTTAATATATTTTGAAGCTCTAGTTTTCTGGGTGACCTGATCCTTTTGTCATTATAATGTCTGCTTTACCTCTAATTATCTTCTTTGCTCTGAAGCCTACCTCTCTTTTTCTAATAACTAATATAGCCACTTCACCTTCTTTGAAGTAGTGTTTGCATGTTCGCTTTTCCTGCATTCTTTTGCCTTTAAACCACCTATAGAATTATAATTAAAGTGGGTTTCTTGTAAGCAGCATTTAGTTGGGTCTTGTTTCATTTGTTTATTAATTTCTGTCTTTTAATTACTGTGATTAGACCAGTCATATTTAATGTAAGTACTAATGTGATTTAACTAAGGTCTTTCTGAGCCCACCTGGTAAGATTTTTACTTTGGTTATTGTATCTTTCATTTTTAAGTTTTCCATTGGGTTCTTCTTTATATCTTCTATTTCTTGCTGAGACTCTCCATTTTTCTATTCATTTCAATAATGTTCACTCTTACTTCCTGAAGCATTTTCATAATAGCTGTATTCAAAACTGACAAATCCAGTATCTGTATCAACTTGGCCTGGGGTGGTGATCTATCTTTTCCCATGTAAGTTGAGATTTTCCTAGTTTATTGTGTGCCAAGTAATTTTGGCTTATCTCCTGGACATTTTTTAAATAATGTTACGAAACTCTGGGTTTTGTTTAAATATTACAGAAAATGCTGATATTTTTGTTTAAGCAGCCAATTAACCTGGTTCAGTTTGAGCCACAAGTTCTGACCTGTGTTCTGTAGTTCCAATATCAGTTCAGTTTTCAGAGCCCTTGCTGGCTCATTTGGTTAGGCCCTATATGTGTACCAACAAGTGGACAGCCTGGGGCCTGGGCAGTATCTATGTTGTTCAGTTCTCAAAGTCATTGCTATGCTGTTTAGGGTTAGATTCGTGCAAACAGTCTGTGTGGAGCCCAGGGCTTCACATAAAACTTTGTGGGTCACATTCCTTCTCCTGCTCCATTATATTCCTGATATGTTTAAGTTCCCGGAGGTTCCTTCCATCACGCTTTTTTTTTTTTTTTTTTTTTTTTTTTGTGTGTGTGTGTGTGTGTGTGTGTGTGACAGAGTCTTGCTCTGTTGCCCGGGCTGGAGTACAGTGGTCCCACCTTGGCTCACTGCAAACTCTGCCTATGGGTTCAAGTGATTCTGGTGCCTCAACCTCCCGAGTAGCTGGAATTACAGATGCGTGCCACCACGCCTGGCTAAATTTTTTTGTATTTTTAGTAGAGATGGGATTTTGTCTGGTTGGCCAGGCTCATCTCAAACTCCTGACCTCAAGTTATCCATCTGCCTCAGCCACCCAAAGTGCTAGGATTACAGGTGTGAACCACCATGCCCATCTGAGGCTCCCCCTTCCTAGCCCTTCAGCCAGAGACTTGGAGCATTATTTAACCTGTTCAGCCACTTAATTTCCATGACTACAGCCACATCTGGGCCAAACAGAACACAGAAGGAGAAAACAGACTTCTGCGAGTGAATTTCCACCCCACTCTTCAGAGTTTTAGGTACCTATAGGCCCCTGCTGTCCTCACCATGGGGATTACCTGGTGGAAAGGGGGCAAGATAACAGAGTGAGAAACGTGGGACTTCTGCACTGAGTCCCTTTTCCTCCTACTCAAGCCAGAAACAGAAAGATTCATCTTGAATTCTCTCTGTCCACACCCAAGTCCACTTCTGGGTTTTGTGCTAATTTGAGTCCAGACCAGAGAGTACTAGAAGAAAAAAGTTAAAAGCACTGTCAGTTCAATATTTCAAGTTCTAGTCTTCTTCCCCAGATGCTTTGCTGGAAGCAGGACTGAAGGGTTTTGACTGCCTGCTATCATTTACTCTTCAGAGTCTTCAAACAGTTGCTCTGAGTATTTTCATCCTTGAATTTGTTGGGAAAAACAATTGAATAGTTGTCTTTGTAGGTTTTAGAGTTGAAATCATTCAGAAAGACAGGGTCTTGTGTACTTACTCCATCTTACTCCAAACCAGAACTCCTAGCTGTTTTTACAATAAGAAATCTAGCAGCAACGTGGAAGGTGGCCTGCATCGAGCAACTCCTGGGGCCAGGGTCCATTCACAATTCTGTGTCAGCATGCTAAGCCCATGGTTTTCAATCCTTTCTCTTTTTCTTCCCTTCTTCCATCTCTTCCTCCCTTCTTTCCTTCCTTTTCTTCTTCCTTCCTTCCTTTTTAAAGCTGGTAACCTTTTACTACAAGGAACCACTAAAAGGAAGCCTTACAGACAACAGCTAACTCCCAGATGCTTTGCTGGAAGGAGGAGTGAAGGGTTCTGACTGCACTTCCCCATCAGCGCTAGACACTCCCCACCCCGCCTACCTCAGTAAGTTATAAGAGGCTCTGTTAACAGGACACATCACCCCGTCACCGAGGCTAGACACTGGAGTTCACTGGATACCTGCATTTTCAAATACCACTAGAAAGTTGTGAAATCAACCAAATAAGTTCAGACCAGTAATGTATATTTTTCAATAAACAGAATAGAAAATGAAGTACGCTGCATTTATTAAGGGAAATATTGTTCTTACTTTCATTTCATATAAATATATATACTTTTTCCTGTAGGTCTCCAACCAAAAAAGTCTGGAATCTGCTCTTCCAGACTCCCTCCCTTTCCTCATCCTCCACTTTCAGTGAGTCACCCAATTCCCTTCATTATTCCTCCGAGACAGGCCTTTTCTTTCTCTCCACCACTGCCTCAGGTTCAAATTTCATGACCTCTTCTGGACTATAGCAACTGCGGGTCCTGGCTGGTCTCCCACCTTTGATACCCACTCCTTTTCAAATCTATAATAGATGTTCTTACCACTGACTTTTCCAAGGCATCAAATATGTCAGCTGAAACTGGAACACTTTCTGGTTCCCTCTTGCTTCTGACAAGGTCCAGGGTCCCCTTACACCCTCAACCAACCCTCTGGCCCTTCAGCTTCTTGCTCAAACCATCTGGGCTTTGTCTCTGAGCTGTTTGCTACCATCTCAAGGCTTTGACTCAAAGCTTATTAATTTTCAGTGAGTTAAACATCATTTACATTTAAGATAAGTCCTTACATATATTCATGCTACAAACAGAGCTACGCTTAATTTTTTTTTTTACACATTGGAGATATATAAGGATCTGATACCAAATCAGTTATTTGCTTGCTCATGTCCCGTCCTTTAGCCAAGGATACTGAAAATGCCATTGATGAAGTTGAAAGATTATCTCTTCCTGGCAAAATCACCTAACTTTTTGCATAAAGAGTTCTTAAATATTGCTGCCCTGTATAATCTTTAAATTAATCCTTCATCCATTCTTCCTTTTTCTACATGACAGTGAAATTAAGGTTGTGTGTGTTCTGTAAACAGGCACAGAGATCCAAGAGCTATAATCCTGTTTAAAGGAATTATCTAGTTTAGGTCTAAGTATTTTTAATGCAGTTTTTTAAAAGCATTATTATAACTATAGCTATTTCACAACTTTTACTACAAACCAGCCCTTTTTATGTATTAGACAAAGCTTTGGTTTTAAAAACCAAAGTGTCCACTTGCATAGCTGAGGCTACAGAGTTCCACCATGAAACGCGAGATTACTCTCACTGATGTGTGAGTGTTTTGGCATGTCTGTCGTCCCAGTCTTCCCACTCTTGACTTGATTTTCTTTTATCAAAGCAGTTTAAAGAAAACACTTTTCTGTTGCCATTCTATAAGATATTTTGCCATTTAAGAATGTGGCTGGAAATAATTCCTATTTATTTCTACCAAAAGTACAGAAAAAAAATGAATGAATGGTAAGAAAAAGTAAAGAAACTTACCACAAGGGCAACTTTCTGCTGTAAGCAAATATCAGTGATAACTAGGGTTTCATTTTGTTTTGGGAGGAATGATTTGTGATTTGCACATTGGGAATGAAGACGGAGATACGGTAGGGTACAATCAGTTCTTCCAGGAGCCCAGCACTAAGCACCAAGATAGGCACTGCTTTCTCCAGTTAGAACAGAGGAGCTCTGAAAATGTGCAGTGAGGCTTTAAATCAAAGTGATCCCCAGAGAGAAAAACAAAACACAACTGTTAATACTACTCACACCTTATCTTCTGGGAAGGGCTAATTCATCCTAAAGAAGGGATTTCAATGAATTTTAATCAGACCGTTAAAATTCACTCTTCCTAACTCTGGACTGGATTTGTCTACCCCTAATTTCCAATGTTCACTAGAGCCTGCAGTAAATATTAAAAAGAGGTTGATATTGTTGACATTCTTGGAACTAAATGAAGACCTTGGAGTCTAGTTATTATTCTTTTCCACTTAATTGTCTGCCCTAAATAACAAGCTCTGGTCCAGTTTTCCCCAAGGGCAACTGTCAAAGAAATACTCTTTCAACACCAATTATAGCATGAATATTAAGGAGAGTAAGCGCCAATTCTAGGCTGGAGACAAGAATTTAATCAGCACAAAGAGCTCCAACAAGGTGTCAAAGTTTTGAGTCCCTTGCTGACATTTAGCAGCATTTGCAATGCAAATTTTTCTAAAGCAGTTTTAGATTACTACCCTCTGTCTACTTTAGAATGACCATTTCCTAAGGTCCCCCAACAAAGTTGTTAAATAAATCAGATCTAATATTATCCCCTAACACTTGCAAGCTTAACTCTTAGTAACTTTCAAAGGACGAAGGGCCCGTTCCCCCTCCCTCCTCCCCAGGCCTTCCAAACAGAATCACTGACATTGATGTGCTGCTTTCTGATAGACCTTCCTTCCCACCAGGACATTACGTAACCGAGCTCTCTGCATTCATCTCCCATCTAATGCACACAGAAGGTTTGTTTCTGGTCTATTCATTCAACTTCCCAATAGCAGCAAAGTTTATATCCCAGATTCCCATACTAAAGATTTAAAAGAAGCCCTCACCAGCCACTTGTACAGAAACAGGTGCTTCATGACTGCTGGGCTGTAGCAGCCTCAGTCACACCTATGCTTCCCACCCTCTCCCGGTCTTTCCCGTTCTACATTCCCCCATTTTATAGATAAGGAGACACCAAAGGAATGAAGAAAAGTGTAATAGATTAGCAAGTTTTGAACCTCCAAAATTTTTTTGGCAGACTCCTAGTTTCTCTATGGAAAGAAAAACAGTCATTTTAATGATCTGTTCTGTAATGATCTTCCAAAACTTACATCAAATGAAATACCAGTGGAAGCACACAGCCTCTCCAAAGCAGGTCAGAGCCACAGGTGGAATGAACCAGAAATGGGCTCTGCAGCAGGGTCTGCAGTGGCTGGCCTGTCTCATTCACTCTCATGTGCTCAAATATACTCTGGCTCTTCCCACTGGGGCCTGGGGTGACACCAAGTCAGTGACAAGGGCTTGACCAGTGACCCTGAGAAAAGCAGCTCCTCCTGGCCTAGTGAGGGCCCACACAGGACACATACACTTAGGGCATCTGTCCCTGACTGACATCCCTGTTTACCAGGTGACAGAGGCAATGAACACCAGGCATAGAGAAGAGTAATTAAACCCAAGCAGAGCAAACTGGAGCTCATAAACACCCAGATTCAGAGAAGGGTGAGGCTGGTATGAGCCTGAGTAATCACAGGAAGATTCACAGAGAAGCTGATGAGAAACATACCTTAAAAGATGGGGCACACTTAGCTGAAAGAAGACACATGAGTTTCCAGGGCATGAGCAAAGAAAAGGTACCAGAATAGTTCCCCTGAGTTTTTGCTTCCAGGACAGTACCTCATAAAGAAAACTCACAGAACTTAGACCCATGGAGAAGCTGGTTTGCATGTTAGCTCCACCATTTCCTACTTCCAAAGAGTGCAAATCATCCAGCCTACAGAGCTTACACAGGCATAAAGTGGAAGACAAGTCCAACCTGGATCCTTTATGGTTAGGGTGAAATATGCTGATATATTAGCACAGCACGTGGCTGATGGTTGGCCGTTCTTGTTGATGCTGTTACGCTAATTAACCTCTCTGGACTTCAGTGGTATCATCCGAGAGACACAAGGGTTTAACCTGAAGACCTCCAAAACTCCCAGGTCCAAGGTAACATTATTAAAAAGTCCCTGCAGCGGTGTAATATGAAGCGTCTGGCACTAGGGAGCATGCTTTGACTAGGTGTTTCTCTCTGCAGTCTGAGGTTTCAGACATGATTCCACAAACCTGCCTTATTAATATACAACCCTTCATAAATCAGTCCTCTGTAACAATCAGAAATAGGTTTTGGGGTGTTAGCTAAATCAGTACGAGAATATGCTAGTATATTAATGCTGTACTTCTCTCTCTTTAGGATTTCAACACCTTTAGAATTTTAACTCTAAAAACCCTAAATTTACTAAACTTCCTAACTTACTAAATGTCACTAACCATGATGATTCTGTGTCTAGAAACACATACCTGAGGGGACTGGCTGCTGGGCCCCTGCAAAGGCCACAGAACCTTCGTCCTGCGAATACCTGATGGCTGGCATCCCAGGCACTGACTGACAGGCTCAGGATCTCAAGGCCTGGCCACAGGGGAGAATCGTCACGTCAGAGCCTTAAACGACTGCCCCTCCCCACCTCTTGGATCTCACTTCCAGCACCTAATTGACATGGGCGTGTGCGTGGATCGGGCATTGATGTTTGCCAGGACTCCACAGGTGAGTCTCCTCTACAGCCAGGGATATGAGCCACTGCTCAATGCTAAACCAAATTATTACTTTAAAGGTTGTGCTTGAGTTCGGGCTCTCCCCAGCAGGCTCAGCATTAACACTCGCTTCTCACCGAAACCAAGCACAAAGGTAAACACAAGAATAATCTAAGTTCCCATGTCCCACTCTCCAATGAGGCAGAGAACTATGGCTCGGGACAAGGTAGGAGGCACTGGTGCTCCCTTCCCTGCAGGCTCCAAATGGCTAGAAATGGCATCTGAGTGTCATCCATGTTTGATAGACACAGTTTCAAAATTTCAACTCTTAAACATTTTAAAATCCTATCATGCAACACAGTAAATAATGTTTTTAAATAAGACAGTCCCTTACTTTCTTCCCAGAGGACTTGATTACTTTATTACAGATCTCTACAATGGGACTTTTTAAAAATGAAGATCCAATGTAGTTGTCATGGCCAGGTACAGTGGCTTACCTCTGTAATCCCAGCACTTTGGGAGGTTGAGGTGGATGGATCATCTGAGGTCAGACATTCAAGATGTACTATAAGCACAAAAATTAGCCAGGCATGGTGGCGGGTGCCTGTAATCCCAGCTATTTGGGAGGCTGAGGCAGGAGAATCGCTTGAATCAGGGAGGCAGAAGTTGCAATGAGCCCAGATTACCCCATTGCACTCCAGCCTGGGTAACAGAGACTCCATCTCAAAAAAATATAAAATAAAACAAAATAAAATAAAATAAAAACGTAGTAGTCACTTGCCTACCATTTAGCAAAACCTATATTATTGGGAAGCATTAGAAGCCTGCCCAACATATTTTTAGTCATATTGGTTTTGTGGATTTTATGACCTAGAACAATACCAACACAAGCATATTGGTCAAAGAACCAGACATCTTCCTATTGTGACCACACTCAATCATCTTTATCAGCTCTAAATGACGGTATTCAAAGAACAAAGATGGAGTTGGGGTAAGGGAGGTTGAAGAGCTAGTGCCTAATGGGTACATAATTTCTGTTTGGGGTGATGAAAAAGTTTTAGAAATAGTGAGTGATAGTGGTACAACATTATGAAGATATTTAATGTCACTGAATTGCACAAAAATGGTTAAAGTAGTTTTATGATAGATCTATAATAAAAAAAAGTCAAAATCAAATCATATCAAAAATACTACTTCTCAAAAATCTAGCAACCTCATAGCCACAGGAGAAAATCATAAAAGTAACTAAGGCCTCCTGACTTGGACGTGTGCTCTAACAGTTCTGGGGGTGTTTCCCTGAGCACAAGCAGGTATGAGACAACCCAGCCCTACGCAGCTGAGCCATGTGACGAGGCTGAGTGTCCTCACCACCACCCATCCTGTCTCCTGGGCCAACACATTAGATTCCATGCATTTAATAGCTATTTCCCAGCAGCTGTAATTACATGTTCATTAGAACAGAATTGTTTTGCCATCCTAACAGTGATTACTAGCTTTAATGTCTAGTGTTTTGTTTTCATTCCTGTAATTATATACACATTTATCATGTTATCAGCTACTGAAATGGAATAAATACTCCAGATCATAAATTCTTAATAGGAGCTAGAAACATGAAAATTAATTTTTGGGAGCAAAAACATCTTAGATTTCACAACTGTTACAGCCCTCCTCGGGGCAGAGGACATAAATAGAATGTCCACAGAATTTGAATTTCATGAGGGTTGGGGTGCGGGGGTGATTCCGAAAAAAAATATATTAAAGACTCCTTAGGGGGATAATGCTGAATAGAAGGTTGACAAACAACTGCTTTATACACTATAATTAAATATTTCCTTAAACAAAAATAAAGAAAAAAACCAGCCCTCTCTCTCTCTCTTTCTCTCTCTCTCTCTCTCTCTCTCTCTCTCTCTCTCTCTCACACACACACACACACACACACATATACACACACACACACAACGCGCGGCTATGAAAGAAAGTTTTAATGAAAAACTGTTGCAAGGCTGTGCTGCAGGCCTCAATCCGCAGCAAACTGTGAGAGGTGTTACCCTCCATTTGGCCCAAACTCTCTTAGCTTTTCTGAAGACTGACATACACACTCATTTGTGCAAGCAGTTGCAGCATTTGTTAAGCACCAGGCCCTCTGCTAGGCCCATTTGGCAGGAACCACGTTGGCCAAATGGACAGAGCACTGCAATAGTTAGGAATGGAGAATGATCAGACCCCTCACTCCACAAAAGCTTTGAAGGGAAGACATGGGAGGTAGGCCAGGCAAGCGGTGGCAAGTACAGGCTCTAAAGCAAAGAAACTTCTGTTTGAGGCCATCCCTATTACATCTTACCAAACAAGCAATGTTTGACAAGTGATTTGACCTCTGGTACTTAAATTCCTACACCGAAAAAAGAGAGAGAGAGATGGGAAGATTTCTTAGGGGTCTGCAGTAAGAATCAAGTGAGAGATAACATTAGTCTCTCACAAGTTCAAGTGACTAACAGTAATGCCTAAGCAAGTGAAGTAATATGACAATTAGAAGGTAGACAATTACCTGACAGAAAAAGGCACTGTCCTCACCTGGTTTCACCAGTGGAAACTGTTTACCAACATCCTCAACAGTCCTCATTCTACGGCCCTGCAACTATCTTTTGAGGAAGCTCTGGCTTTAGTATGAGCTTGCATGAGAATGGGCTCCATCAGGTTAGATCCAAGGCCCAGTTCAACTACCCTCAGACAGAAAGGAATGGCCGTAAGCAGCTTTCTAAGTCAAAGGAGGAATTTAGGCAATGTGTAATCCTGTTTTTTCTGCTAATTCATCTAGCCAACAAGAGGCACATACTCACTCACTCACTCATTCTGGGTGCCCAAGAACATTACCTGAAAATTTGGACAAGCAAGGAGGTGAAAAATCCTGCTAACTCTAAAAATCAAATTTAGAGTTTGATTTCAGGGACCCTAGAAAGAATACAACTTCCAAAAGTATGCCTCTCTCAGCTTGCTGCAACTGCCTTTCCCAATGGATACCTGCCACAGAGAAAGGTAAGGGTCAAGAGTGCATCCTCTGGACACTTAATGTAATTCATGCTGTGGGACCCGGGGGCTGACAAAACTTATGCTTCAGAGTCCCTCACTCCAACGGGCTCTTTCCCAGACCTTGTGAGGGGCCCTAGCAATGTGTTTCCATGGTCCTATATTTTTATACAACTTGCACAGGGAAGTTATTTTAACAGTAAACACTTAAGGCCATGGGCTCTATCTAAGCTGATTTCCCTCCATCACTCTCTCTCAGGTCAGGATATAATGATGATGAAAACCAAAACAGACATATCCTCAGGGAGGCATAAACCTTACACATGGACGGAAAAACAATCACTGTGCAGCTCTGTTTAAAATGCTTGTGTGTCCTACCCAAGCAAGGTACTAAACTGTAATGGAGAGGGGTACAGAGGAAGAAGTTTTGGGAATGGTAGGTAACTAGTTAACAATAATTACATGCAAATGAAGCCTATTATTCAGAAAGGAGGAAAGGGCAAAGTCAGCTTGTCCTATTTTAACAGCTTCCTTCTGAGTGGAGGAGGACTGATGTTACCAGTCCTGCTGCTCAGTTCATCTTTAACTCATTCCTTTTTCTGCTGAGCCAAGAGAAGCAGCCACAGAGAGGAGTCTGGGAGTATAAACAATACTGCTAGGTAGTCAGTTGTAGGCCATCTTTCAATAGCAAGGTGATCAAACAATGGACAGTTTTGAAACCTTTTGGGCTTTTCAACATCATCATGCCCTGAAAACCTGAATAAGTCCCCAAAGAATCCAACTCAAGGATACTGTCAAGGACCATGAGTAAGTGATTGTTGACAGTGGTCTAAGAAGGTCAAGAGAGAGAAATTACAATAGGTGAGATGAGCAAGTTGGTTGTAACCAGGTGATTCTTCCTGTCCTGTGAAAACACTGGTACCATAGAATAGCTTGCCAGAGGAGGCAGGGCTGAAAGCTGAGCAGAGCACAGAGGTGTGAATGTGGGTGTGAGTGCAGATGGGAAGCATTGCGACTCAGCAGTAACACAGCTGAGATGAAGGCAGCCCATTCTCTTTGAGTTTTTAATCCATAAGAATGTGTAGACTTTTATAAAGTTCTAATGATAATATACTATGGACTATTTTAATATAATTTTAATAAATATAGTATTAGTGTTTCCAATGTTGAAAATCTCAGAAATTGTCATTTAAAATAAACTACTAATATTTCACTGCATAGATATGCCTTGATCTTAACCTCTCTCCTCTTGATAAACATAGATTCCTTCTAATTTCTCATTACAAATAATGCTGTACATAATGTTGTGTATATAACATCTGTTTCCTTTTTGGAAATATTTAAGATACATTCCCAGAGGTAGGATTATTAGGTCAAAAAGTTTTATATTTTTTGTAAATCATTGTACACTGTCAATGTATTTTAAATATAAATGTTTGCAAGACTTCTGCTTCTGGCCAAAAGAGGAGTAGGGATCAAATTTCCCCTTCTGCCTGAAACATACACAAAGCTAGACTAAATATAACTCTTTTCAAGACACTGGACAGCAAGCAATAACAGATTATATTCCAGGGAGTTGGAAAACAAAGGAGATGAGCCCTCCAGTGGCCCAGCTTACTATTATACCTTGAGAAGATTCCCATATCGTCGCACAGGGAAGGGGGGACCTGACATATCTCATCCGAACCTCCAAGTTGGGAGACCTAAGAAAGCAAGGTAGATAGAACTCACTGGAGACACTAAGACAGAATCACCCAGAAAAAAGAGCTTGAAAATCTGGGTAGTCAACAGAATACTAATCAGTGCAGGAATATACTTAAGGCAGGGAAAGAACCTTTCCAAAAGGATTGTTAAGAAAATTACCCAGCAATCATACACGGCTACTCCCACCAGCCAGACCAGAAAATCTCATAATTCATGGAGCATAGGACAGAGCAGTCAAAGGAACTTGTTTTAGTCATGGGGAAAAGTTAGCCCTAGATCCAATGTTTCTCTGGTTCCATCTAACACACCTTAAAAATAATACCTTAAAGGGTCAAACTGTTTACAAGTAACTGGGCCTTAGAACAAACCTGACAAATATTTATAAAGAATACAAAAATATCAGCATGCAATAAATTCAAGTTACAGTGTGTGAAAATCAATAAAAAATTACCATACATGCAAAGAAGCAGGAAAATGTGAAACTAGTTTGGAGAAAAATTAATCACTTAAAACATATTGGAATTATCAGATAAGAACATTGAAATAATGATTATAAAGTATTCTGTATATTCAAAAAGTTCAGTAGGGACATGAAAGATATTAAAGACACCGAAATTGAACTTTTAGGTAAAACCACAGCTTCCAAGATGAAAATGACACTGGATGAGATTGATGGAAGATTAAACATGGAAGAAAAGATTCAGAAAACTGAAGATGTAGCAATAGAAACAAACAAAAATAAAAACATAGAAAAATATTTCTAAATAAACCTCATCGGTGAACTGTAGCGCATATTGGTTATTGGATTCCCTGAAGGAAAGAAGATGGACAAAGTGATAAAAAAAAGCTTGAAGATATAATGGCTGAATATTCTCAAAATTTGCTGAAAGTTGTAAACCAACAGATCTAAGAGGTGTAAGTAACAAACCATGATTAGAAGAAACATGAAGAAAACCATACCAATTCAAATCATAATCAGATTGATCAAAACCACTGATAAAGAACTAAAGAACAGAAAATAGACACATATGCAATGAAACAAAGAATGGCATCAAATTTCCTACAGAAGACAATACAAGTTTAAGAGGAAACGAATCAACATATTTACAGCACTGGAGAAAAAAAAATGGTCACCCTAGAATTTTATACCAGGTGAAAAAAATATTTGAAAAACAAAGGGGAAATAAAAACCTTTTCAGATATGCAAAGGTGAAATAATTCATCAACAGCAGACCTGCACTACAAGGAAAGCCTTTGGACATATGCAAAATGGTGCCAGGCAGAAATACAAATCTCTAAAAAGGAATAAAGAGCACTGGAGGCAATGGAAAAGGTAACTATTAAGGGTAAATACAGGATTTTTTTCCCCTTGCTTAAAAAATACCTTTAAAAGGTCACTGGCTACTTAAAACAGAAAAATAACAGTGTTCTGTGGGGGTTTTAACACATGCAAAAGTAAGAGGTATGACAATAGGCACAAAGACTGGGAGGGAATAAGTGACACTGTTATTGTAAGTTTCTTGTAGTATACACAAAGTGGTATAATGTCACTAAAGAAAGCTTGTGATGAGTTAAAGATGTAAACAGTTGTTTCTCCGTATCCATGGGGGATTAGCTGTCTGACTACCCATGGATGCCAACTTTTTGTTCTGGTGGTTTAGCAGACCCAACTATGGAACTTGTGTATGCACACTCAAGTTCCATAGTTGGGTCTGCTAAACCACCAGAACAAAAAGCTGACCCTCTCTCCACGTGGGTTTCACATCCAGCATATATTGCATTTTTGATGCAAGTTTGGTTGGAGATGAGGAGCCTGCTGATATGAATGACCAACTGTATTTACTGAAAAAAAAATGCATGTGTAAGTGGACTGACACAGTTCAAACCCATATTGTTCAAAGGTCAACTGTACTATAAACCTTAAAGCAACCATGAAAATAATAGTATTACAGCTAAAAAGAGATTGTTTAAAAAATCCTACAAAATATTCAAATAATCCAAAAAAGCAGAAAAAGAAGAAAATGCAACAAAGTACAGATGAGACAAATAGCAAACACATAGTACAATGACAGGCTTAAACCTAACCATATCATTAGTCACAGTAAATATAAATGATCTGAACAGCCCAATTTAAAATTAGATTGGATAAAAAAGCAAAACCCAGCTACATGATTCCTACAAAAGTGATCTTTTCACATAAAGAGAAAGAAATTAGCTAAAATTAAAAGGATGAAAAAAGAATATACTATGTTAATGCTAACCAAAGAAAGTTGAAATGACTGTATTAATACCAGGCAGAATCTACTTCAGAGAAGTGAATATTGCCAGAGATGAAGAATGTCGTTTCATAATGATAAAGAGGTGAATTTGACAAGAGGAAGTAACAAACTTAAGCCACCCTAAGCTCTGTTTATAACAACAAAGCTTCAAAGTACCTGAAGCAGAAATTGATAGAACTAAAGGAGAAATAGAAAAACCTACAATTCTGGTTGGAAACGTCAACAGTAATCTCACAGCAATGTATAGTAGAAGGAGATAGAAAATATGTATATAGAAGGCTGGAACAAAGCTATCCATCAGCTTGACCTAATTGACATTTATATACTATTTCACACAAGATCAATAGAACATACATTCTAATCAGGTGTTCATGGACAGACCAGATTCTGACCCACAAAAATACTCTCAATGTATTTAAAGAATTCAAGTCACATAAAGCATGCTGTCTGACCACAGTGGAATTAAGGAATCAAGCTATAAATGAATAAAAAAGGTCTCTGGCATATCCTCAAATATTTTTATAAGTAACACACATCTAAATAACCCAGAGTTAGAGAACAAACCAAAAGAAAAATTAAAAGAATTGTGAAATGAATAAAATGAAAATACAATACATCAAAATACTGGGATGCTTCTAAAGAGAAGTGCTTAGAGAGAAACTTACAGCACTGCAAATCTACATTACAAACAAAGGTCTCAAATCAATGAATGCAGCTCCCACTTCCAGGAACTAGAAAAAGATCAGGTTAATCCTATAGTACACAAAATATAAGTAATAATAAATATTAGAGGAGAAATCAGTGAAATTAAAAAATGAAAACAATAAAGAAAATCAATTTGATTCTTTAAAAAGACCAATAAAAGTGATATATATCTAGCCAGATTAATCAAAAAAGAGAGAAGAAACAAATTACAAATACCAGAAATGAGATTATTACAACTACAGATTTAAAATAAGAAAATCTGAACTTTATGCCAAAATATTTGACAACTTAGATGAAATGCATAAATTCCTTAGAGAGGCACGAATTAACAAAGCCTCAAGCAAGAACAAACAGATAACCTGAATTAGCCAACATCTATTAAAAAATAGCAATTGTAGTTAAATTTTTACCAGAAAGGGATCACTAGGACCACATGGCTTCATTGGTAAATTATAATAAATGTTTAAAGATGAAATAATGCCAATTCTACAAAAACTCTTCCAGAAAACTGAAGAGGGGCAAATATTTCCTAACTCATCCAGTAAGACCAGCATTACCACAATAACAAAATCAAAGACATGAAAGAAAACTATGTACCAATCTCTTTCAGGAACATAGATGCAATAAAAAAAAAATTAGCCAATGAAATCCAACAATATATTAAAAGGAAAATGCAGCAAGACCAAGTAGAGTTTATCTCAGTTTAACAATTTTAAAATAAACAATGTGGCTCACTATATCAAAAAACAAAAAATGGTCATCTCAATATATGTAGGAAAATCATTTAGCAAAATCTAACATACATTCCTGTTCTCAGCAAACAATAAAAAAAAGGAAACTTCCTCAACTTGATAAAGGACATCAACAAAAATATAACACCATACTTCATGGTGAAACACTGAATGCTTTTCTGTTAGGATGGGGAATAAGACAAAGGTGTCTACTCTTAACACTTCTATTCAACAGTATTCCAAATTATAGCCAGTGCAATAAAAAAAAAGAAAGAAAAAGTCATTTAGATTGGAAAGGAAAAAGTAAACCTGACTTTATTCACAGATGACATGATCATCTGAGAAAATCCTATGGAATCTACAGAAAATCTAGTAGAACTAATAAGTTAGTTTAACAAGGTTGTAAGATACTAAATTAATACACAAAATTTTAAGTTACATGTCTAAACAATACAAATGAGCAATTTGAAATTGGAATTTTAAAAAATACCTAAAAATATGAAATACTTATTGATAAATTACATAAAAGATAGGTTTTATCAGAGTCTAGGATTACAACCCCTGCTTTTTTTTTTTCTGCTCTCCATTTGCTTGGTAAATCTTCCTCCATCCATTTTTTTTTTTGAGTCCATGTATGTCTTTGCATGTGAGATGGGTCTCCTGAATATAGCACACTGATGGGTCTTGATTCTGTCCAATTTGCCAGTCCATGTCTTTTGATTGGGGCATTTAGCCTATTTACATTTAAAGTTAATATTGTTATGTGTGAATTTGATCTTGCCATTTCGATGCTAGCTAGTTGTTTTGCCCGTTAGTTAATGCAGTTTCTTCATAGTGTTGAGAACACGTGGACACAGGGAGGGGAACATCACACACTGGTGCCTGTCAGAGGGTAGGGGGTCAGGGGAGGGATAGCAGGGGGTGGGGAGTTACAGGAGAGATACATTAGGAGAAATACCTAGTGTAGATGATGGGGTGATGAATGCAGCAAAACACCATGGCACATGTATACCTATGTAACAAACCTGCACATTCTGCATATGTATCCCACAACTTAAAATAAAATAATAAATAAAAAAGACAGAGGAGACAAAAAAGATTTGTAATATCTGTATACTGAAAACTATAAAACATTGCTGAGATAAATTAATGACCTAAATAGAGATATAACGGTCATAGATTAAAAGACTCAACATTTTGAAGATGTCAACTCTCCCCAAATTAATCTGTGGATTCAATGCATTCCCAATCAAAATCAAAGCAGGCTTTTTTTTTTTCCTTTAAATTAAAAGAAAAAAAAAAAAAAAAAAAAAAAAAAAAAAACTAAAATTCTTATGGAAATGTACAGGACTTAATAAAGGTCTTTGAAAGAGAAGAGCAGAACTGGAAGACTTATACTACCTACTTAGGAGTTATTATAAAACTACAGTAATTAAAACAGTGTGGTGCTGGCAATAGGATAGACAAATGGTACAGAATGGAAAGTTCAGAAATAGACCCATATATATGGTCTACCATTGGTTTGTGTGCCTCTCTTTCTCTCTCTCTTTCTCTCTCCCTCTCTCTCCATATATATACACACCCACATACAAATGATTTTTAGCAAAGATGTACAGACAATTCAGTCTCTGAGAAAAGGCAGTTTTCTCTAGATACTAAGAAAACCAGACAGTTTTTTCTAATACAAGATAGAAGAAAAGATCTTTTTTTCAACAATTGTTGCTAGAACAGTTGTTTGCACATAGGTCAACAAAAATGAACTACATAAAACTTTGATTCAGACTACATGCAAAGATTAACTCAAAATAGGTCACAGTTATAAATTAAAAAGCTAAAACTAAAACCTTCTAGAAAAAACATGGAAATAAACCTTTGTGACCCTGAGTTAAAGATTTCTTAGATATGATGCTAAATGTATGGTCCATAAAAGAAAAAAACGTGATAAACTGAAATTCTTCAAAATTAAGAATGTGTGCTCTTTGAAACACACTAAGATAATGAAACACTGCTAAGAGAACAAAAAAATTAAGCTACAGGCTGGGGGAAATATTTGCAAATTAACATCTGATAAAAGCCTTATATCTAGACCATTAAAGAACTCTCAAAACTCAATATGAAATAGAGAAATAAATATTTAAAAATAAATATAAGAAACAGAAAGCCCAATTAAAAATTGGCAAAATAAGTGAACAAACAGTTCACCCAAAGAAGATGGATGGATAACAAACAAACACATAAAAAAGATGTTCAACATCATTAGTCATTAGGCAAATGCCAATTAAAACCCCAGTGAGGTACCACTGCTCACCTAGTAGAATGGCTTAAATTAAACAGACTAACCACACCAAGTGTTGGAAAGAATGTAGAGGAACTAGACTCTCATACACCACTGGTGTGGATATGAAACAATACAACTCCTTTGGAAGTTGTTTGACAGTATTTTTTTAAAGCTAAACATATACCTACCTTATGATTCAATGATTTCATCTTAGGTATTCACAACAGAGAAGTAAAAGCACATGTCCGCACAAACAATTATATGCAGATGTTCACAAAGGCTTTACTTTGGATGTCCACTAATATGTGTATGGATAAACAAACTGTGACATATCCAGATGATGGAAAGCTACTCGGCAATGAAAAGGAATGAACTATTAAGACCACGTGATGGCTGGGCGCAGGCTCATGCCTGTAATCCCAGCACTTTGGGAGGGTGAGGCAGGCAGATCACCTGAGGTTGGGAGTTTGAGACCAACCTGACCAACATGGAGGAATCCTGTCTCTACAAAAAAATACAAAATTAGCAGGGCACGGTGCCGGGCGCCTGTAATCCCAGCTACCCAGAAGGCTGAGGCAGGAGAATCGCTTCAACCCAGGAGGTGGAGGTTGCAGTGAGCCAAGATCGCACCATTGTACTCCAGCCTGGGCAACAAGAGCAAAACTCCATCTCAAACTATTTGTTTTATTTATTTATTTAACAAACAAACAAAACCATGTGACGTGTGAAAGAAGTATGCTGAGTGAAAGAAGCCAGACTATAAAACGATATGTACTGTATGATCCAATTCATATGCAATTCTAGAAAATACCATCTAATTCATGGTGACAGAAGGTAGATCCGTGGTTGCCTGGGGAAGGCATAGGTGGCAACAGGGATAAAAGAGGATCCCAAGGAGTGGAAGGGGACTTTCTGGAGTATTGGATGCAGTCACTATCTTGGTTGTGATGACGATGGTGGTGACTGTGTGTACATATGTCCAAACATATCAAATTTTATGCCTTAAGTATATACAGGTTATTATGGTCAATTATGCCTCAAATTCGGTTTTAAAATATCAATGGTTGAACCTAACAAAAGAGAAAAATAAGTCCCCTACAAAACTAACAGGAAATATCATCACAACAAATTGATAAATTGCTGACTCTCCTATCTTTGCCCTCCCAGAGATAACCAGGGTGCCTGGCAAGTTGTTGATTATGAACCAATTCAACTGATGTTTGCTGAGTGAATGAACAAAATCATTTTGTTTAGTTTTGTTTGTTTTTGAGATGCTGTCTCGCTGTGTCGCCCAGGCTGGAGTGCAGTGGCACGATCTTGGCTCACTGCAACCTCTGCCTCCTGGGTTCAACCAATTCTCCTACCTCAGCCTCACAACTAACTGGAATTACAGGCATGCACCAACACACCTGACTAATTTTTGTATTTTTAGTAAAGGTGGGGTTTCCCCATGTTGGTCAGGTTGGTCTCAAACTCCTGACTTCAGGTAATCTGCCTGCCTTAGCCTTCCAACGTATTAGGATTACAGGCATGAGACATTGCGCCAGGCCCAAAATTGCTATATGTTAAACGTTCATTAAACCCAGTCTTACTCCTTTGCTTTTTGTTTTCCTCCCAGGCTTAGCTCAAAACAACCAACCTCAGGAAGGAACTGGCTGCCCAGGTGCCTCACAGCGGCAGTGGACAAGGTGGCTGTGGCTGCAGGGTATGAAGAACACAGGCTGCATCCAACCATCTGCGGGTGAGCAGCTCTCACAGACACTGCAACCTTCCTTCCCGAGTTTCTCCAAGGTTTCCTCCCTCCCGTGTTCTGTTCCCTTTTGTCTTATTATATTTGTGGAGATAAATGCTTATGTTCCTTATCTTTGGTTTTAAAATGCGATGGTTACAGCTGGGCAAGGTGGCTCATGCCTATTACCTCAGTGCTTTGGGGGCCAAGGCAGGCGGATCACCTGAGGTCCAGAGTTCAAGACCAGCCTGACCAACATAGTGAAACCCCTTCTCCACTGAAAATATAACAATGAGATGATTTAATCTATGACAAATCTACCTCACAGAAAACCAAGACTTTTTTTTTTTCCCCAAAAAAAGAAGAAAAATAAAACAAAATACTTTTCTGCCTTTGGTGGCTCTCCTGTCTCGGCTGTGGTGGTCTTCAACAATGACCTCAGAGAGAGATGAGAAGGAGAGGCTTTCCACTCAAGTCAGTGCCTCGAACCTGGGAATGCACCTGGGAATGGGCCGGCCTGGTGCTGCCAGGAGCTTGACTTCTCCCCACCCACACTCTCCTGTGTCCTTCATCCCCACAAGGATGCCACTCGGAAGCACGGGGCCCAGCTCCAACCTGCCCCTGCAGGCGGCGGGACACAGGGTCAGGATGCAGGCCCTTCCTAGGGAACAGCTTACGGCGATGGAGCCAACTCCACCCTCAGCGGGGCCGGCGCTGTGCAGCAGTGTAAATCAACACTATAGTCTGAAGCCATAGGTCATGGGCACATTGACTTTCAAGCCCCTAGATCTCACTTCTTGCTTCTAAGTTCTATGCTGCTGTCCCTATAAAGGAAAAAAGAATGGATGATTTGAGGGAGTCATCATTGGAGACTGTAAAAGCAGGATGAAGTGAGTGCTTCGTGTTACCATGAAATTCCTGCTAAATTCCTCACGCCGCCTATGCTGTGTGCCTCGCAGCCGGGTAACATTACTCCAAATGCATGATGTGCAGTGGGAATGCCAGAACATGAGACAAAGCACCCATCCATTGGAGTGCGCTTGAGATTCTGAGTGCAAGTTACAACATTTGCCTCATCTTGCGACAGACAAACCTGAACTCTCCTTAATTACCATTCCAGCCTGCCACCCTCCCTTCCTGGTGCTGGATACAGAACAAGGGGAACTTCTAGAGGTGCTCATTAACTCCACTGTCTCTGAAGAAAACAAAAGACCAACACCTGAAACATTAATATGCTGCTAAGATAGCCATTCTCTGTTGATTACACGAAAGCTTAAATTAGCCAAATACTGCAAACATACATAAAGTCACTTTAAGGTGATCCAGGTCAATCTTTTAAATGCAGTATCAAAACCCTAAAGCACACATGTCAGGAACTCTTGCAAAGAAAAGAACTGTGAGTCATTACACAGATGTGGAATAAAAAAGGCCGAGGTGCCATTAAGTACCTCAGCAGTTAGCACATCCCAGGGGTGGTAAACAGCCCCTATTTGTAGGAGCACTGAAAACAGAGGATTGCCAGAAACATCTCAAGAGGAACTGGGTGGAACGAACACCAGCCACAGCCAATGCAGGATGACAGGTATTTCTCCTTCCCATACACCTGTGAAAAGGGGTTTCCCTTAAAGCACCAGCACTTACTTCTCCATGAGGAAAAGCCTGCCTTGGCACACACCCACAGATTCGAGAAGGATTTCACACTGGTTGTTTTCCAAACGGCAAGCTGTACATTACATGTGGAGGGTTCTCTCTAGAAAGAAGTTTCCAAGGCAACTCCTTACAAACTGCTAGCTCTGTTAGCTGCATTTCTGATAGTGGTAGGGGTGTAAGCCTATTTTTAAACATCATTTTTTATATCAAAGTAGATTTTCTTTAAAGACCAAGAGATACATAAGGTTTTTACTCATTTCCACATGTCAATGAAGCAACAATTCAACAGTTCGTTTCAACTCCTACTTAATGGAAATCAACCATCAATGTCATTCAAATGTCTACTTTCCACTTATGTTCTGCTACACTGAGCTGAGCGTCTCAACAGTGTTATCATAGAGATAAAGCATAATCTATGCTGAGGAAAATACACTTTCCCTGCATATAACACACATACACACACAGCGTCTCAACAGTGTCATCATAGAGATAAAGCATAATCCATGCTGAGGAAAATATACTTTCCCTGCATATAACACACACACATACACACACACACACACACACACAGAGATTTAGAAGTTCTTTCTAGAACTTAAAAAGTTTCGAGATACCGCATGTTCTCACTCATAGGCAGGTGGTGAACAATGAGAACACATGGACACGGGGAGGGGAACACTACACACTGGGGTCTGTTGGGGGGAAATAAGGGAAGGATGGGGGGGTGGGGAGTTAGGGAGAGATAGCATGGGGAGAAATGCCAGATATAGGTGAAGGGGAGGAAGGCAGCAAATCACACTGCCACATGTGTACCTATGCAACAATCTTGCATGTTCTTCACATGTACCCCAAAACCTAAAACGCAATTAAAAAAAAAAGTTTCATGATAATCATCCCTTAGCTGATAACACTGATATGTTATCAGCTGTATTCCTGAGGATTCAGAAACTGCTTCGAATCCCTTAATCCACTGCTTTTTACATTTGGATGCAGATTTATCTACAGCTGGCTCCATTCTTTGGTGAAACATTACTTCATCAAAGAGACCTTCCTCATCCACCCTGTAGAAATCGCATCTGCCCACCTCATACATGCCACCTTCTAGAAACTTCACACCCTGCTTGATTTTTCTTCGCAGCAGTTACCACCAGCCATTATTATTACATATAGCCTTTATTGTTCCTTGTCTATCATCTTGGCCACAATGGAAAGTTCCATGAGGCAGAGCCATGTGTGTCTTGTTCGCCTCTGTAAGCTCAGTCCTGGATCACTGGACACAAAATGAGTTTTTATTGACTTAAATCAAAGGTGAGGAGAAGGGGAGAGAGGGGGAGAGAGAAGGAGAGGGAAGGAGGGCGAGCATGAATAAATTTTAAATTCTGAAGTTTGCACTACCAATGTAAAACAAGAAGATAATCTACAAGCCTTGCCTCATTGAATCTTCATGGCAACACTGGTTAGTCAGTATTAATACCCTAGTTTTAGAGATGAAAAAAATTATTGACAAAATATTTAATTTTCCCAGGATTTTAATGTAAGAAATCCCAACTTCTGAAGTTAGGCTGTTTTTTACCTAATTTTTAAAAAGTTAATATCATCTGTAAAATTTCTCTGTTCAAAGCCTTTTTTTATATACTGCTGGAAAAGTACCCACTGTTCAGTTCAAAGAAACACCCAGGGAAGACATTGAAAGAGGAGGAGGAGGAGAGGTCCTTGAGTGGTCCCACCGGAAAGGAGAGAGCAGCGTCTGGCAGCCAAGCCCTGGCTTGTGCACGCACACTCACCTGGTTTGCAGGTTTCCTCCAAAGCACACTGACTGCTCTGCATCCCAGGGTGGCTTTCCTTAATGCTTTCAGCCTATGGCCACCTCTCCAGCTCACCACAACTTTGGCAAGCCCAGAGGCAGTGAGGGAGCCGACTGCTGTGATGGGCGTCTGCAGCCACCCAGCCCAGTGACTCAAGTGCCCAGGCACCTCACGCCGTGAGCTCCCTGGATATGCAGCCTGATTCATTAGGCCCAGAGAATGCCTGGGCTTTGGCCCCAACTAATAAAGCATTCACTCACAGACCAGAGGCAATTAGACAGGTAACAAACAAGAAGTAAAAAGGAAAGTCAACACAGAGTGAGCAAACAGCACGTGCTCTTCACCCTTGATCACTCCAAGTGGGCCAAGTGTGGCCCTGCATAAGACACATGCAGGGAAGTGGAGCAGGGAGATCAGGTAGGTGGCACCAGCTCCCACCACTAACTCTGCAGAGAGCACCTCTCCTGTCAGGCAGTCTGCCCAGAGGCCCTACCTTCCTGTCTAACCCGCAGCTGCTCTAATACTCAACAATGATACTACCGAGAAACACATACACTCAGCCACCTCTCTAGGGAGCACTCTGAGAAGCTCTCACTCATGTGACATATTTAACAAACACATATCTTGTGCCAGAAGCCTATAAAAGATGTTAAAACCATCTTACATGTTTTGTCTGAAGATGTAACTTGCTGCGGCTACATCCAATCTCTACTGTCCACCCCACTCCAAGAACAATTAATCTGGGTTTTCAGACACGAAGTTCCTAGCTTCTACCGCAGAAATAACCGAAAGAGATTGTAAGTATGATCTTTTTCCATAAACATTTTTTATTTTAAGAAGTGGAACTATTTTGAAACACTCAGTCCTGGCCCTGGCAGTAGTACCAAATGCTGATTTGAAGAGTAAAGAGAAAAAGTTTTGGGGAAAACAAGCACTTCATCCTATTCTGGAGCTTAAATGGGCCTCAGTGTGAGGCCAACACACGGGACTTGCTCCTCTACCTCACATCCCCAGTGGGTGACAGGGATCCTGGGTCTGCAGGACCTCAAGCCAGCTGAGGTTTTTTAGCATCTGGAAACTTCAAGAACGTTCTATTTTGTAGGTGAACTAACTGACGAGTTTCTTCTTGGCTGTTCCCCCTGACTGTCCAGCACTGCCTTTTCTGGACAAAAGAAGGAGACATATATGACAGTGTGTGGTCCAACCAAGCCATCAAGGAAACACCATGCAATTAAGTTTCTTGACCAAAAATTTTAAATAACATGTCTCTTAGCAAACACAGGTGTCCCAGCAAGTCAGATACTGTAAACCTTCTATGGCAATTTGCAAATTCATCCCCTTTAAAAGGAAATCACATGGATCTCAAGTTTAAGAATTTGCTGTTTAAATATGCCATTTTTTTTTCTTGGAGAAAGCAATTAGGAAACTTTCGAAAACACAACAGTGTTTTAGGATAGTAAATGCTTTCCAACATAGTTCCTTTTCAGCAAGTTGATTCTGGGAAAACAAATAAAAAGATAATTCAGGGAATACCCTATATATTTAGCCAGCAAAAGCTTAAATGCTGGAGCCAGGAAACCTAATACAGAATACTCAATGAAATTGAGTGGCGTTTCCTTTAATTTTTTGTTTTTATTTTCAGCAAATATTAGTATTAAAAGGCCATCTACTGTTTTTGCTAGAATTTTACTCAAATTAATGCTAATTTTTTAAATCCCTATAAATAAAAATAAATTGAAGGGATTTGAGTTCATAAGAGAGCTAAAGGCATCTTCCCCACTCCCAACATCTATGAGATAAAAAGCACATTAACCGTGGACATCATGATGAATGATGCTTCCTGTATGGGATCCAGCTCTGATCCATTTAATTTGCCCAAGACATCTGCCTTCATAAAAAAGACAAGGCTGGTACTGACTCTACAAAGAGCTGTGGGGAACACATTAAAGTCATTTTCATCATAAATAGCTATATCCATGGTACATTGGCCTTTTAATTCCGTTGTTATAAACTGGGATCCAAATTCCCATTTGTAAAACAGCTTTGATGTGCGGCTGGTGAAGACTGGACCGGCAAGGGTGAATATTTCCTGGGAGCCTTAGATGCTGGCAAAAGACTACCTCTCCCTAGGGCTAGTATACCAGCAAAGAGTGCTTTAAAAGCATAAAGCATTGTTATCTGAAGA
Source organism: Sapajus apella (assembly GCF_009761245.1). NCBI lineage: Eukaryota > Metazoa > Chordata > Mammalia > Primates > Cebidae > Sapajus > Sapajus apella. Next base: position 10,156,143 of record NW_022436997.1, read on the forward strand.
TCTGAGTACTTAGAAGAAAGGGCATTAACTTCTCAGAATTCTCAAGGGGGATGGCCTGGAGATTTAGTTCAGTTCCATTCTGAGATTCATTCCAATTCTGCCCCATAGAGAAGCAGGTTAGATTAAATACCGTTTTTAAAAGGTTTTTAAAAGGTTGAACTTTTAAAAGGTTATAGGAAATCATAGACCCAGAACTTCAACTGCATAACAACCTCCCAGTTATCCTAACGTCCTGGGGCTCGTTCCAGATTTTACTGACTGTTCAATTCACTTTCCACTTTATTTGGAATGAGTAAACACACATATTCATATCTTGTTCTAGATTTTTGACTGCTAAAATTGAAAGCAAAAAAATAAACATATAGCATCATTTCTTTTTCATTTTTTGTAGAGATAAGATCTTGTTCAATTGTCCAGGTTGGAGTGCAGTAACGTGATTATGCTCAAGGGATCCTGGTGCCTCAGCCTCCTTAGTAGCTGGGACCACATTTTAAAAAATTTTTTGCAAAGACAGAGTTTCATTTTGTTACCCAAGCTTGCCTTGACCTCTTAACCTCAAGCAATCCTCCCATCTTGGCCTCTGAAAGTGTTGGGATTACAGGTATGAGACATCACACCCAGTCAATATTTCTTTTAATAATCTCCTTCTGGGGCTATGTTAACAGGAAAAGAGACAAACACATTTGCTTTTGGTAAGGATAAACCAATATGGGGAAGAGGATCAGGGGAAGTCAAGACTAATGTGAGTATGAATGGGATTAGGTGTGCCATCCCCAAAAACATAGGGCCTGGAAGCAGAGATGCCAGGTGGAATAACTACAGAGCCAGGAACTGGGATGAAGCACTTCCACCTTCTTCCTTGAATCATGCTTTCCAACCAACTAGTCCTACCTTTCCTCACTTTGTACAACTCCCCCTTCTCCCCCTATACTCCTCTATCCCATCCTCCCCCAATTACCACTTAAATCAGCTTAAATCAGTGGGTGCCACTGAGTTAAATAGAACCTGGTCAGGCGGAAGCAGACATAGCAGCACTGTCACATATATCACTTCAAATGCATTAATTTAAAAAGAAAGTCCCCTAGGAGCTCTAAGAGGCATTTGGCACCATGAGCATTCTTCTCCCCAACTGCACCTCCAAACTGTCTATGAAAGCCCTAGCTCTAGCTTAAGCAAGCCCAGCTTCTTGGCATGAGGATGTCTGACATGGAAACACATCATTGTTGTTCATAGAGGCATTTACTAAGTTTCAGCCACCACAGTTCTGAGAATCACTCCAAAAAGAAATGAAGGAATTACATTTGGCTACTCTGTGTGCTGACAAATATAAGGTAAATAATTAGATATCACTGCTTTGACACATGACATTACCACCCTAATTGGAACCTGGCTGAATCGGCCATTCTTGAGATGCAGAATTTTTCTCCTCTTAAAGGCCCTAAAAACCTGCCTAATATCTCATGTCACCTCCACCCCACGCCTGCATTTCTAAGGTGTGTCATCAAGGAATCTGCTTTGATCTCTGGAAAGTATGCTTGTTGGAACAACATGATGAAAGGGATTATGATTTAAATATAGGCTACATGAAGCCAGAGGCAGCAGAGAACCCACTTGATTCTTCAGGGCCTCTCTTTGTTGATTCCAAGGCTTCATAGGGATGTGTAGTGTGTTCCCTCAAGCTACTCCCCTATTGCCGCATCAGAACCATGCCTCTCCCAGGAGTTGCCTGCTCTGAATCAACACTGCTGTCCATTCTGGGGGACTTTAGTGAGCACATCATCCTCCAATCCTGCACTTCCTGCCCTGGAAATCATATTCATAATGGGTTCAAAAATACTCTCAGAAAATCTGGCTTTGGTTTTAATTTTCTCGAAATGGTGAAGATAAACAGCCCCGACAGGGTTTTGTCACCCCAATTCACCCGCCTAGTGCTGAATTTCTTTTATCACAACTTGGCCCAGAGCCTGGGTCTGCCATTGAAAGGTGCCACTGAATACCCATTTTTGCTACCACAGTGCCCACCTCCACAGCAGATGTTCACTCAGTCTCTGTTCACCACTCCAGCCACGTCTGAACAATGGAAGAACTGTGGCCGGCTTTCCTCTCTGGATGGTGACTGGGCTCCCATTTCACTCTGGATACTTTCTACACAATGACCTTGGTTTTGGCACCTGGGCCTTCACCCAGAATAACTCCATGTCTTCTATACATGTGAATTATTCAAATAGTTAAAGTCACAGCATGCCCTGCCTAGCAAATCTTGCCCAAGTTCCCCTACCTGCTTATTATGTCCTGGATTTCAGCCAGCTCAGTCTACAGAATATCATATGTAGTACTGAATAGAGAATGAATTCAAAAGTGGGTTTGATCATCATAAAAAGCACATGGACTGTGATATCACTTACAAATATATTAATTCAGCCTATACTAACTGTGTGGGGTTTTCTTGGGTTGGGGTTGGATAGTGGTCTTACAGAAGTTAAGCAACAGGAGATGCCTACTGATTTTTTTTTTTTTTTTACTTTTTATGTCGAAATATAAATACACAGGAAATTACAAAGGTAGTATGGTGACATCTCAGGTGCTCTTCACCAGTTTCCCCCAGTGATTTTATCTTACTTAGCTATATTACTATATCAAGACCAAGCATTTCACTTTGGTAAAATGTGCACCGATAGTTCCCTATCATTTTATCATGTGTAGATTCATGGAACTACAACCCTAATGAAGATAATAATTAAAAAAAAAACTATTCCATCACCACAAAAGTTCCTCTCATGTTACTCCTTCATAATCACATGCATTCCCTTATCCTGCCATCACTAACCCTTAGCAACTCCTGTTTTTCATCTCTATAATACTGTTGCTCTAAGAATGTCCTATAAATAGAATCATACAATATGTGACCTTTGAGAATGGACTTTTTACAGTCAGCATAATGCTTCGAGATCCATCCAAGTTGTGTGTGCCAATAATTCCTTCCTTTTCATTGCTGAGTTGTATTCCATGGTATGGATATATTGCAGTTCATTAACCTACTGAGGGACAATTGGTCCATTCCATTAAAGTAGACAAAGTTATATGTATAGAGTCCTTTTATTAACCATTTCATCCTGCAAAATGTGTAGGAATATACCCTATCCCTAATTATCCCCTGACATTAATGATTTGTGTCTTTGTGATTCATGCTACAGGTCTATCCATTTTATTAATAATTTTAAACAACCAACTTAGTTTGATTTTCTCTATCATAATTTTCAAAGTCAGTGATTTCTGTTTTTATCTTAATTATTCCTTTCTGCTTAGTTTGGGTTTGTTTTGCTCTCCTTTTTCAAGTTTCTGGAGATGAGAACTTATTCATTTGAGACTTATTTTCTATTATATACATTTAATTCTGTAAATTTTCCCCTCAGCACTGCTTTTGCTGCATCCCACAAGTTTTGATATATTGAATTTTCATTCAGTTCTATATTTTTCACCTCTAGAGACTTCCTCCTTGACCAATGGATGATTTAGAAGGGTGCTGTTTTGTTTCTAAATAATTGGAGACTTTCCTGTTATCTTTCTGGTATTGATTCATAGTTTGATTCTCTTGTGGTTGAAGAACACATTCTGTATGAGTTATTTTAAATTTGTTGAGATTTCTTTTCACAACCCAGTATATGGTCTATCTTGGTATATATTCCATGGGCCCTTTAAAAGAATGTGTGACTCTGCTATTGAGTGAACTGTTCTGTAGATGGTGATTAGATCCTGGTTAAAGGTGTTACTGACTTACACTATATCCTTACTGATTTTCTTTCTAATTATTCTACCAACTGTTTAGAGTGTCAAAGTCTCATGTTGTAACTATGGATTTCTTATTTCTCCCTGCAGTTCTATCAGTTTTTGCTTCACATATTTTGCAGCTCTGTTGTTTGGTGCATATACACTTAGGATTGCTGTACTTTTTAAGTGGCCAGAACTTTCCATCATTATATAATGTCTTTCTCTATTTCTGGTAATTATCTTTGCCTTGTTTCAAATGAGCAGGTGCGAAGGACCTCACTGTCTACTCGGCTTTTCTCTGACACCCACCCAGCAAGGAGGGGGAAGGGTATCCATTATCACCAGATGGAAGTAGAAGTCCAGGTTCCTCATGTGATCTCCACTGGCTCCTGGGCAAGGGGCGTGCCCTTACCATCAGACATGAATGAAAGTCCCAGCTCCCCATTTGAGAAAAGCATAGAGAACTGTTAGGGAGTGACCAAACATGGTAGTAGAAAATCCCAGAATAACAGCTGGACATGATAGTGACAAATAAGAATGCCAAGAAGGCTGGGAAACTTGGGGTATGTGGTGAACAGCAAGGGAGTGATGGGATGTCTGCAAAGACCTCATGGGCCTTTCACTCTGACTTAAAAATATAATGATCGGGGAGTCAGGGAGTTTGTGTCCTGTCTGGAGTGAAGACAGGCCACACTGACTACCTGGAAGCTATACCTGAAGCTACCCATGTTAGGCCTGATGCAACAGACAAGCAATCCAAGTGAGAGCTTTGGCTTTAAAATAAAATGAAACTGAGAGCCTGTACTTAGAAGAAACCAAGATCACATCAAGATTTCAGTCAGGTTAGGACGTCTGAATCAAACTCTACTGATTCTATAAGTTTATTTTTCTCTACCTTTGTTTTTCTTTCCTTTTTGCTATTTCTAGAAAAGTTTCCTTTTGAAAAATTACAGCATTTCAGCTGAACTAGGGGAAAAAAGAAATATTCTTTGGGCATTTGTATTGCGGCTAGGAATGCTAGCAGAATTAGTGTGTCCAGACTGGCTGGGTGTGATGCAGCCACTGCCTGTCACCCCTTGGGAAGCCTTCATGCAGCAAAAAAGGAGACAGGAGTGTGGGAACAAGCCCTTCCCTATTCTCCTCCCTCCTTTGATCCTAACCAGATGCTGTTCAGGCCCACTCTGCCTCAGTGGGGAGTCTGTGTTCAGGGCAGTTTCTCTGGCAGGTGGCTGCAGCAGCAAGGAAGGGGCATGTACACACGTGCAGAGCCAGCACAGAGCTCAGATGCAGAAAACACACAGAGGGGAGCTGTGCGCAGAGCAGGAGGAGCACAACAATGTGACCCCTGTCCACAGCCAAATACAGGATGCCTAAATGGGCACAGCGGGCACTGACTTCTTAAATCCATTTTTGTTAATGACAGGAAGTCACCAAGACTTATTTATAAAATTACACAAATACACAGAGCAACGGTTTAAAATCAAAGTGTCACAAAGTTCATAAATACTACGAGACTGTTTAATTGAGATGAAATTGTATTTGTATAGGTCCAGACAGTTACCTTGGCCCCATCCATGGAAAGGAGGGATGAATTTTCTAAACAAATAATTTGTATAATTTGTATAATATAATCAAGGTTGGTAAACCACAGTCTATAGGCAAAATCTGATTTATAGCTTGTTTTTGCACAGCCAGTCAGCTAAGAATGGGTTTTTACAGATAAACATTTATAGTCAATTTGATAACAGAAAACACTAACTTTGGACTCCAATTAAGTGAAATGTTATTTTCTCCCACCAAAATTTTATTCATATCATTGGTAAACCTGAGTTACAAACACGTCGTACTCAATTATACTTTCATGGTTTGAATTCAGTCAATTAAAAAAACAGCAAATTTTCTTTCTCTCTTATCATAGAAGTACCTATTTAATAATCTCAATTTTGGCTCTTGGACCAAAATGCCTGAAATATTCATTTTTTGGCCCTCTATGGGAAAAATTTGCCAACCTCCGGCATAAATTAATAATATAAACTAGCAAAAAGTTTATTATTTAATATAATTATTGAGTAGTATTAAATACTGTTAAAACTATCACACAAAATATTTAATATTTTAAGTAATTTAAGTAATTCTTTATTGTTCATTAAAGCACAACTAAGCCAGCACTCAATATGCCTACATGGTAATGCTATAACGTAAAAGTTGCAGGCGCATTTATTTTAAACTAAACTCTAAGTCAGACTTTCTGTTGTTGGAAGGGTCTTCCTCTCCAAAGTGCTTCTGGCTTCAGGCAAATCAAATAACACTGGACCTGATTAAAGGATCCTACTGAATGCTTCCTTCAGTGGCCCAGCTTTTTACTGTTGATGACCTTCCAGTCTTTAGACCTGAACTTTACCCTTTACTTCTCACATAAGAAATTAGGAAGTCACTGTTAGCGGGAGGGCTAGGAACCAGGGAAAGGGATGGAGGCTTTGCCCAGCCTGCGGGATACCAGCACGGGCTTGCAGCTCCAGGGGCAGACAGGGCGGAGAACCTCACTCTAAGGACTCATTCTGGACCTTCCAAACTGGGGTGACACTGTCGGTCTAGGGCATGCTATCTTCACTCTTAGAGAGTGAAAACTACACATATCACCTAAGCAACCGACCAAGCCACTGAGCCTCACATATTAGCTCACAGCCCAATGTCTCAGGCAGCACTGTTTTGGTAGTGCTACTTTTTTGTTGTTGTTCATAACAGCAATATTTTTTCATCTGAAAATGTGTGTCTCCTGAGATGGGGTGGCATGGAGTTTGAAGGCACAAATGGGACAAGTTAGTAAAACAACAAACAGAAGGAGAAGAAAAACATTATAAAGACATCAAAGTGGCCCAGACTGGCCCAGTAGGACCTCTGTGCTTCCTCCTGCCCCCATGGTGGGGTAAACTTAGGCAGATGTTCCCAAGTGTTTTGAATGGCCTTCTAAGCACAGCAAATTTACAGAGTCAAGTAAAAGCTAGACCTGGAGTTTACAAGTTAGCACCAGGGAAACAAGCCTCTCTTTTGCTGGAGTGTCTCTCAAGAGCCACCTGGTTCAGAAGGACTTTGTAAAACAGGGGAAAGGTGAGCCAAGCAGAATAGACTCAGTCCTCTACATCTATTGAATGTACTGATCAACAATAATAACTGAAGGCAATTACAGAGGCAGATGCTGGATTTAATGAGCTACCCCTATAAAATCCTACCTCCTGGGAGGATTGCTTGAGCCCAGGAGGTGGAGGCTGCAGTGAGCTGAGATCGTGACACTGCACTCCATCCTGGGTGACAGAGTGCAACTCTGCCTCAAAATAAAATAAAGTTCCATCTCTGCCAGTCAGCCTTGCTGGGGACCAGTTCCTCCCAGGACCAGCTGCAGGAACAGCCCTTGCTCCTCATCAGCCCATCCTCTTAGGCTTACCCTGTCCCCACCACAGCCGGCCATGAGACAATGTCCTGTTTTCTCACTCTTTAGAAACAACAGCACAGCGTTACCCAGGGGCAGGCAAGGAGACCACATCCTTGACTTAGCTGTGGTTCTATGCTCCCCTAAACCACATAGGAGAAGCAGCAGGGCTGTGATCAGTTTTTCAGACACCTGAAGGACTTTCACTGCAATAGGAATTAGAGTTGGCTGCATGTCCCACATTCAGGGCCAAGAGGAGGAAGTTAGGATGGCATGGACTCTGGGAAGGAAAGGCTTTTGTGGGTCAGAAGTGTCCACAAACTGGATGGGTCATCACCACTCTAAGGATGGTAAGCTTCTTATCATTGGAAGCAGGAGGTCCACTTGCACAGGAGGGAAGGAGCCACGGATGGGAAGTGAGTCCCAATAGCCTTTACACTGCTCTGCAATCCTGGCACACTCTGATTCTTAACTCTAATGTGGAAGATATTTCTCAACAACACACAGGCATTTTGGACATCACATTCCACGATTCTGTTTTCTCCTTCCCTATTCCTGTCCTCAAACAATTACAGACACACCTCTCCACTAGGGGCCTCTTTCATCAGGTTTTCTCACCTCCCAATGTGTCAGCCCGCCTTGGAGGTCAGGGCAGGCTGTTGTATGGTTTCCTCAATAACTAAGACATAAGTCATCTTCCCAGAAGGCCTCCAGATTACACAGTCCACCCACCTGCCCAGTTATCAAAGTCATTGTTCCTTACAAAGCTCATCTGGAAACCATTAAAAAGGCCCTCAGACCTTCTCAAGAGCAGCTGGGCACAAAGCAGAAGCCAGCCCCTCTGAGTCCACTCCATGCTACCTGCAGCACCACAACTAACCATCCACCTTGAGGACAAGCGCTTCTGGAGAAGGGCTGCTTCGGCAGCATGCCCTTGAAGAGCAAGCACTCAGGACACAGAGGAGGAAGGCCTCCAGGACCTGGCCGGCACTGCCTTCGCCATCCCAGCCCTGTCCCCTCTACCAATGTCAGTCGTAGGACAGACACTACCAGATCCCTCACTACGAGTTGCAACGAATCCAAGTGTGTCACATATACTCATCTATTTAACCCTACACCAAACTATCGGAGGATACTTTCATCATCCCTGGTTTGTAGATGAGGAAGCTGTGCCTCTAAGAATTTTGAGTTCCCAGTACTAACATCTGGCTGCCTATCTTCTATAAACAGCTTAACTCAAGTTTTAAGGTTGGACTAAGAATTTTGAGTTCCCAGCACTAACATCTGGCTGCCTATCTTCTATAAATAGCCCAACTCAAGTTTTAAGGTCCTCCAGATGTTGAAGCCCCACCATGTCTGTGGCCTCGAGGAAACACAGTACGGTGCAGAGGGCAAAGTGGCTCAGCTTCACCTGGGATCCTTACAAAGCCCCTCCCATTGTGGGAAGCCCAGACAGGCAGGCCATCCAGCAGGGCATCACGTTGGGGACACCTAGTCAATCAAACATGTAGAGACCACATTAGGAAGGGCCTTGAATGAGACATTGTGTTTCCTCTCATCTAACAATGGTGTCTTGCCTTTAAATGTTTTAACAGAACCTTTTTCAAGAGAACTCTCCATGCAATCCCAAAATATCAACCGGGTAAAACTGGAAGTTCTGTGGTTGAGGATAGAGGGTGATTTCTCTGCTTCCATGTGTGAGTGGGACTCTGTGGTCCCTCCGAGAAAGACCCCAGGATTTGTGGAAAAACACATGGTAACCACTGGTTCTTCACACAAAGAGGGTTGGAAAGGATCTGAGATGACTCCCAAGGGTTCTTGGAAGAGTTTTGGTTTCCATTCTCCTGCCAAGAGTAGAGTAGGCAGGAGACTCAGAGACATTTCTGATGGGGAAGGAAACCAGAGGTACCCTCTGCCAGGCTAAGCACATGTACCAGTAGCCACAGCAGCTCTTCCTATGGACATGACACCCCAAAGATGCCTCCACTAGTCCCCTGCCCCCCAGAAGCCACAGACGCCTCTGTGAATGTCCCTTTTCTTCCTTCTCTCTTCCAGGGAGGGTGAAACTGGAGGAAGTGGCCAGGGAAGACGAGAGTGAGGGCCTTGGAGTTTTCTAAACACGCAGACCAAGACTCAAGACTCTGGATGGTGGCAATCACTGCCCTGTGTGCCCCAAACACCCACTGAGAGAGAGATACTCCATACTTTAGTGTACTCCAAGTCTAGAAATCAGAGGGCCTTGCTGATGTTCCAAATTACAGTTATGGAGAATAAACATTAAGAGGCACAACTTTAGACCTGGGAGGAACTTAGGGTTTTCCTCCAATGGCATCATAAAAGCCATGTCACAGGGACATTTTCTCCAGAGGCAGCTGTGCAGAGAACAGAAGCCAGCCAGCAGTGAGGCTGAGGGCAGGCACGAGAGCAGAGGGAAAGAAATGGAAATGAGAGATATTTCAACAAGAAAGCACAAGACTTGGTGAAAGGATAAAGGGAATGCAGAGGTGCTGGGCAGGGCAGGGCAGGGGACAACGTGACATGCACAGGAATAGCCCAGGGAGGAGCCAGCCCGCCTGTGGGCAAACTGCTCTAGTGTCAGGTATCCCGCCTCTGAGAGGACCGCAGGCTATAGACAGCTGAAGATGTGGGACATGAGCTGAAGGAAGAGCCAGTCCCAGAGAGCTCCACGTTGGAGACAGTTTTCCAGACTTATTCAGTCTATGAGCTTTTCCTGTAAGTTCTGCTGTATACACAGGGCACTAAAGCAACCTTTATTTATAGCAAACAGACTCTTTTGAAATCAGGGAGTCCATGTAATCTTAGGTGCTGCAAATGCATCCTAGAGGCATTTTGTCACTCTGAATGAACCTCAGTTGAGCTTTTCTGCGATTTAGGAAGGGAGGTGAGATGGCACCAGGAGGCAGAACATGGAGGGGAGCCCAGGATAGGGGAAGGGTCTCAACCACCAGAGTGGTTTGGACAGGAACGGCTGTGACTGTGAAGGTTGAAATAAGGAGAACAGTTGAAACAAAAGGCAAAGTGACAAACTGCGAAGCCAAGGCTGCCAAAGAGAGAAGAAGAGGATCCCTCGGAAGGGAGCTAGGGTAAGTTGCAGGCACTGGGCCATGGGCATGTGGCAGGACCAGTGATGCACAGATGGAGAGAGTGGCCGCTTGTATCCTTCACAGCTGGGTCTTCCTTCTGTCAGTGATGCGGAAAGCACTCTGGCTGGGTTACATCCACGGCTCAATCACTGTCCAGCTGCAAAACCACCATGACCACAAAGTCACCAGAGCCCTCCAGACCTTGATTTCCCTATGTGTAAAATGAAAAGGTTAGACCAGGAGGCCTCTAAGGCACCTTCTGGCTCTAACATCCTGTGTCCAGCCAGGCCAGCCATTGGACACCGAACTAATTCAACCATGGTCACAGAGGCAAGACTCTTGGGCACCAGTGGAAATAGGGCAAGGAAAAGTCTCTTTCCAGCCCAAAGTCTCCAGTCATGTCAGTTACACAGTCACTCACCGCAGGGGCCTCAGGGAGAACAGGACTCAGAATAAAAGCCGCAGCTACTAAGAAGCAACCCAGGATGAATGCAAGACTCCTGTGTTCAGAAGTAGCCATTTCCAGGGCTAAAAAATACACAGTATGTTATGAGAACATTATGAATATCACCCCACGACCAGCAATTCTACTCCTAGGTGTATCCTAGAGAAATTAACACGGATACACAAGGAAATACAACAAGAATTGCATGCTGGCATTGACTGAAATTCAAAAAAACTGGATATTACCTGAATGTAGACCAATTAGAGAACTAATAAATAATAATAAATAATTGCAATACATCCCTACAACAGACTACTACCCAGCAGTGAAAATGGACAGGCAAGGGCCATGATGCCAGCATGGATGAATCTCATGTCATTACACTCACTCATTCTCTCAACAAGCACTCACAAACACAAGCCCTCTGTGGCAAGGTGTTATTCTAGGCAGCAGGGACACTCAACTGAATGGATGATGACCCTGCCCTAGTGGGGGTAGAGAGAAAAGAAACCACCATCAAGTAACACACATAGCATGGCAGACTATGTTGAGCCCTACAGAGAAGCATCAAGCAAGGAGAAGCCAGGTGGGGAGAAGGTGCTAGTAATAGTTTAAGAGGTGGTCAGGAAAGGCCAAATCACGTGTTGGTCATGATTTTTTTTTTTTTTTTTTTTTGGGGAGGAGTTTCGCTCTTTGTTACCCAGGCTGGAGTGCATTGGCGTGATCTCGGCTCACCGCAACCTCCGCCTCCTGGGTTCAGGCAATTCTCCTGCCTCAGTCTCCTGAGTAGCTGGGATTACAGGCACGCACCACCATGCCCAGCTAATTTTTTGTAGTTTTAGTAGAGACGGGGTTTCACCATGTTCACCAGGATGGTCTCGATCTCTTGACCTCGTGATCCACCCGCCTCGGCCTCCCAAAGTGCTGGGATTACAGGCTTGAGCCACCGCGCCACCAGGACTCACTTTGTTACTCTTTATACCATTTTCAAAGTCTGATACATTTCAAAATAATTTTAATTACAAACATGACTAATAAGGAAAGTCATTAACAATGAGAGTATACATTGTCTTCTACCTCGAACATAAATGTATCCCATGTTCATGAGCCCGATTCATGTGTCCACACCCTCCATGACCAACCCCCCCCCCACCCTGGAAGGCTGGTCTCTCTCAAGCAAGGTTTTCCACATTAAGCAATGTTCCTGGAATCCTCACAGAGCCTGTTGCTAACAAGCACAGCAGGGAACTTTGTCAGAAATCTGACTTTTGATGTTGAACAATGGGATTCTACTTCAAATTAAGTGGCTTTTCCAAGCTTCAGATCTCCTTAACCTTTTCGTTTTATTTATTTATTTTTTTGAGATGCAATCTCATTATCACCCAGGCTGGAGTGCAGTGGTGCAATCTTGCCTCACTGCAACCTCTGCCTCCCTGGTTCAAGAGATTCTCCTGCCTCAGCCTCCCAAGTAGCTGGGATTATGGACGTCCACCACCATGCCCAGCTATTTTTTGTATTTTTAATAGAGACCGGGTTTCACCAAGTTAGCCAGGCTGGTCTCAACCTCCTGACCTAAAGTGACCTGCCTGTCTTTGCCTTGCAAAGTGCTGAGAATACAGGCATGAGCCACCACACCCAGCCCACCTTAATGTTTTTACATCTTTAAAACATATATATGAAGAAAATCCCCAGAACCCTATGCCCCTTTAGATTTTCATATTAGAGAAAAAATCAGAGAGCAAGATGCACTTATTCAATGAAGACTCTCTTCCATGGAAATATGAAGTTGCTCAAGGAGACAGTTCCCAAATCTTAATCTAGAAACTGGAAAGAGACTTGGCCACTGCCTTGCTGTATAACACGAGCAGGCAGCTAAATGAAGAACATCAGAAAAATCACCATCACACCCTATCGGTCTGATAAGGAATTTGAACTTAAACCCATCAGTCTCTGAATGCTGCCATATTTCCTGAACAACCACAGGAATGCCCCATCAACAGCATATTCAAGTTAAACATGCCCGTGTTCAGCTACATCTACAGAGTCAATATCCACAACCAGTAAGCACATCACCAACAGCTACATCTATTTATACAACTCCAAGGGAAAAAGCTGCCATCTGCCCTCCAGACACCTTCTTTATAGCAAATGATAGTGATATCTGCTTGGAGTCAGAATCCTCTCCCAAGAGCACGAGTAGCTAGCTGTGTTGTGTGGCGTCCTGTCCAGCTAATGTCAACCCATCCCCAGGGCAGTGAGTGTGTGAGAAGTGAGATGGACAGTGATTTGGCACAGACCATCAGTACAGAAGCCTGTGTAAGAATAGGTGACGTGATGTGCACTGGTTCCATTTTCTAAAAGGGCAGAGCTGTACAATGAAGGTGTTTTGGCACTCAAAACCTTCAAGGCATGATCTGATAAAACAACCATATCCTTCTTTTAATGCTGTAAGGCTAATTAACAAAGAAAGCCCGTAGCATTTTGCTGTGCATGTGGCGCTGGCATTGTGTAAACACTAAGCAGATGAAATTGCCCAGTATCCAGAGGGCCACAGGGGTGAACTTACTACATTATCTGATGCCAAAATGGAAAGACATCAGCTCAGATGTATTCATGTTGTCATCTTGAAACAAGGGAACAAGGACATCATGAAATTGCCCTTTGGATCCCTCGGCATGATGCCCTTTACACAGGAAAAAGAAGGTGAGCCACAGAAAGACAGGCTTTATTTCTGAGAAACACAGGGCTTTCTGATCAGCTCTGCTCCCAGCAAACTATTCCAAATGCCGAGAGCCAAGGCAACTATTTCAGATCCTGTTATGCAGTATGGCAGCCTGGATGAGACAAGCCAAGAATGTCAAAAGTCCATCTAATCACCCACATTGTGCATAGCCTCTGGCTATGCTCAAGATCTTATTTGTGGGTCTTTCCTTCTAGATTTTGATTCTAAGACTTCTCTGTCTTATCCTTGTACCACAGGCTTGCTCTCCCCCAAAGATTCAGGACAACCATCCCCAGCTGATTATTTTACTGAAGGGCCTATCACACATCAGGCACCGTAAGAGGTGCCTGCTTGTGCAGAAAACAGAGGATCCACGTGCAAATAAGCTTGTGGTCCACTGGGAGAACACCACCTAGTCAGGTAGAAGGACAAGGGACAAATGGTTATGGATACTCTGTGAGGTGGGAAGGTCACATGCAGAGAGGATGTTTACAAAGGACGCCCCTGGAGATGTGTCATGGAAAGGGTAGAACAAAGGGTTAAGTCCTGCAGTTAGCTGAGATGGCAGAAGGCTCAACATACACAGAGATCAAGTGCACAGCAAATTCAAACACTTCCATGTCACTCAGCCTTAAATCTACCCAAATATAAATCTGGAATAGAGGGTGTTCTACCACACTGGTGGTATATCTTGTCAATTCCATTGCCACAAGCCAGGTTCACAAACCTCCCCATGGCCAGCCTACATGCTGCAGCTCAAAGGTGCTCAGGATGGCAACTTTCTGGAGAAGCCATTGCACTCCAGGGTCTCAGACCCAGAAGCTCTCAGATAACAGTGGCCCTATGTGCCCACCACCCTTGCTGCCAGCCACATGGGGAGTAAACAGTATAAAACCATTCCTCCCAGCAGTGTCTTGCTACCCAGTCATACGTCTGCAAAGACAAAAAGTGAAGAGAGAAGAACCAGTTTTGTTATTCGAGCCCATTCAGTTAAATGACAAGGTGCACTGCTACTATCTCTCATAATATGGCAGATTGGAGAACACTCACAAAGCACTTAGGGTGCTTTTTAATTAAACCCCTTCTTAGGAGAAATGATGCTTTTTTCTCATTGCATGATTAATCAGAAAATCAAATTTAGACCAGATGATTCAGATGATGATGCGACTCTCTCCCTTGGCTTTAAAGAGCACTACTGCAACAGCATTGCCCACAAGTTGACTAGACACAACTCCAGAGAAGGTAGTCAGAGGGGCTCCTGATGGATGAGGTTCCCAGGACCTCTCCACCAGGCACTGGAAGAACAGCCAGCTAGCAAGTGTTCCCCTGGTCCACGGCCTCCAGATGCAGCTTCCGTGGAATATCTGCTTGTCCAAGAAGGTGGGAAAACTGACTGTGCTTCTTCATACATCCAGAAGGTTAACATCTCAATTGTAATTTACAAAAGGTTCAGCTATTCTTGGTTCCAAGCACCTTTCACATGAGGACTTCGACGGATATAGAGGGAATTTGTGATCCACATGATTTCAGAAACAAAATCACAAAGTTACATATCTCCTTTATTTTCAAGCATGATAATGTCCAGAAACCTTTGTGCTGTCTTTTGCCTACATGAGAATGAGTGATTCAAGTATCAAATTTCCTGTTTTATGAAATTCCTGTGAAACACAATATGTTAAGCTGATTCTGTTTTTTAGAAAGCTGAATTATAGGCCAGGTGCAGTGGTGCATGCCTGTAATCTCAGCACTTTGGGAGGCTGAGGCAGGTAGATCGCCTGAAGTCAGGAGTTTGACCTCAGCCTGGCCAACATGGTGAAACCCCATCTCTACTAAAATAAATACAAAAATTAGCCAGGAGTGGTGAGGCACATTTGTAGTCCCAGCTACTTGGGAGGCTGAGGCAGAAGAATTGCTGGAATGGAGTAGGTGGAGGTTGCAGTGATTGTGCCACTGCACTCCAGCTGGGGCAGCAGAGCAAGACTCAATCTCAAAAACAAGAAAGCTGAATTATGAAAAGTTAGCACCTTGAGTGACTAAGCAAAGAATAACTATCTTTGAAATAAATGATATAGTATTGAACTACTTAAAATTTATCAACCACCTTTAGAAACATAATGCTGATGCAAACAAAATTGAGAGGAAAAATAAAGAACGATTTCAGGATTTTCATCCTAAACCTAACAAATACAGTGTTTTTGTGCCTATCCACTCTTAGATGACTCCTATGCTAAGCCACTGCCAAATTCCTTATGCCGAGGGGCCTGGACTGAGCCCTGGGTTTCCTGCGGCAGTCATCTGTAGAGCATCTCTTGGATGAGTCAGTGAGTAAACAGGAAATACAGAGAACAGCAAGATAAGAGTATCTGTGAAGAAGAGCAAGGGTGGCCCAGTGCCCATGCCTATCTTCACAGGTGAGATCATCCCAAGATCACCCAAGTGATCATCTTTTCCTAAAACTTGGCCCAATCTTGATAAGGCTACCATGTTCTCTCATGATGCTGGCATATTAGTAAACACTCAATTTCCTCATAAATTGCCTTCTCCATTGGTCACTCATTTGTGTGTGGCAGATAGTCCTTTATTAGAGTGGTCGTGGACATTATCAACAGTTGGGAGACCCACAGGAGAGGTCTGTGCAGACCGTGTGAGAAGATCATGCAGGAGACAGGGGATCAAAGGGAACTCAGCTTGAATGGATGGGATGTGTTTGCCTAAAAAGTGCAGAAAGAAAATTAAAAGTTGCTCCCCTCATGATACCTTCCCTGAGTCCCCTACAAAAGACCTCTGAGGTTATAGAGTATTCTGTATCAAATTTAGCAAGTCAAGATGGCTTTGTGTTATGATTCTTGGTATGTAACTGTATTCATTTTCTAACTCTCTATAACAAACTGCTTGGCGGCTTTTTATCATCTCACAGTTTCCACAGTGCAGGAATCTGGGCACGGCCTGACGGGGTCTTCTGCTGTGGGTCTCACAAGGCTGCAATCAAGGTGTCAGCTGTGGTCTGATCTGAGGCTTGGGGTCCTCTTCCAAGCTCATGTGATTGTTGGCAGAATTTATTTCCTTGCAGCTGTAGAGCTCATGGCAACTTGCTTCTTCGAGGTCAGCAGAAGTCTTTGACTTCTAGACCTTCTTTTAAGGGATTCATCTAATTAGGCCCATTTTACCTCGAATAATATCCCCTCTAACTGATTCAAAAATCCAAAGATTTAGGACCTTAATTACATCTACAAAACCCTTTTACCTTTGAATGTAATATAACTTAATCATAGTTCCATAATATTTATGTATCCATTATACTCACAGGTCTGGCCTAAACTCAAGGGGAGGTAATTATACAGGGTATACACCAGGGGAAAGAATCTTTTGGGCCACGTTAGAATTCTGCCTACCACAGGATTTAGTCACTTCAGGTACTATATTGCAAACTCCCTCTCCTTAGGACTTTATTCTTGGCTTTATGGCACAATTTCTAATTGTTTAGTTTGGATTGTTCTCTGCTACCCTTTACTCAGACCCCAAAGTGACTGACTCATATAAAGCAATGAAGTAACACTTGGTGATGAATGAATGAACCAGTCAGCCAATCTTTATTTAGAGGCCCCCAACCACAGAAAACCTGGGGCCCACAAATTGACAAAAATCAATGAAATCTAAATTTGGGGAGCAAGCGATATTTATCCAACCCTCCAGATTAAGATCTGGAAGAGCTGGGAAAAGACAGACAGACATATGTGGAGCAGCAGGACGTACACATGGATGGAAACTGTGGACCACATTAGAAATGTGGGTAGATACAAGGGAATCCAGTGAGTTAGCAAAGCAAGGGAGGGCTGCCTACGCACACTCTCCTCATGGACACCAATCTGCCTTGCCAGCCCTCCTTTGGTTTGATCAATGAGTCCAACTCCTTGATGTTTCTGTGAGCCTTCCTGTTCCAGTCCTCAGGCTCTGGAAAAGCAGTAAGCTCACCATTGTCTCCTATGCCCCTGGCTTCATCATGTACATATGAATTCCTGAATATAAACCAACACTAGCCCTGCCAATCCTTCAAAATTCTGTAGGTCACATGAAAGCTATCCCCACCCCACCCCATTTTTTTTCTCTTCTTTTCTTTTTTGAGGTAGAGTCTCACTCTGTCACCCAGGCTGGAATACAGTGGTGCAATCTTGGCTCATTGCAACCTCCATCTCCTGGGTTCAAGTGATTCTTCTGCCTCAGCCTCCCCAGTAGCTGGGATTATAGGCATGCACCATCTTGCCTGGCTAATTTTTGTATTTTTAGTAGAGACTGGGCTTCACCATGTTGGCCAGGCTGGTCTCAAACTCCTGACCTCAAGTGATCTGCCAGTGTTGACCTCCCAAAGTGCTGGGATTACAGGTATGAGCCACCACGTCCAGCCAAACACTAGCCTCTTAGTGATGAAAAATAGTTCACCCTCATTTTCAATAAATTGGCTGGGGTCTATGTCATGTAATGAGATGGCCTTATTTGAAGCTGAAAGAGGACAATACGTGCTTGGTAACAACCTGGGAATTCTACAGCAATTAACACAGAGGATGCAGAAGAGGGAAAGTCAAACCGCTCTGCTTTCATCCCTTCTGCTTTTTATATTTTACTTAGAATCACAGAATCTTAGAGGTGGAAGGGTCTAAGAGGTCATCAGTGGCACCTGACCCTAAGCCTAGCAGCCCTAACAGATCATCTGGCCTCTGCTAGAGCATTTCCAGGGCAAAGTGATGTGTTCTATGGCTGGAAACCTTGTTGCCACACACCTGTTTGAAATCAGCTAAAGAAACATGCTGAAAATGCCTAGTATTTTCCAGAAGAACCAAATCATGTCTAGTATTCCTGCCCTCACTCCTCAGCTCTAAAGCCATTGCCAGTCTTCCCTAATCAGCTGTGGCACTCTTTCCTGCTGATGCTGGATGTGGCCTCAGAATCCTCAGGAGACTGCTCCAGAAAGGCACTGCTGATCAATTTATGTTGGCAAGAGAAATAAACGAATTTTCCAACTCTGTTCTTGGATTTGTCTTCAGTCAAAAAACACTCTTTTAACTCCTACTTATTGCTTTTAATCTGATTCTAAGGGCAAGAATTTTGCCCCCTCCTCTAAAAACAACCGCTTATTTATCTAATGACATTTAACCTCTTCCCTCACTGAAGCCTTGCATACCCAGGACCAGCCCCAAGGCCAAAGTGACCTGGAGGAAGACAAGAGTAGAGCTGTAATTCTAGGATCAGCAGTCCCAGCAGTGTTTCAAGGAATGCTGGGGCCCAGACAGCACTGATGGCAGACACAACTCCAGTGTGGCTGGGAGGCTAGGGAGTGCTACTTGCCTTTGGAATTAACTCCAGAAACAAATCAGGCCAAACTCCCATCCGAGTGGTTTTAGAAAGGTCTGGTTTTAAGGAGCTAGGGATAGAAGAGACAGGGCAAAGAAAGCAAAGATGACGAGATAATGAGGTTGAAATAGTGAGGATACTGAAAATCAAATCAAGTGAAAGCCCTCTACATCACACTTGAAGGTGTGTCATATAATTGCTGTCTTCCCATTTCACATCTCCTGATCATGCACACACATTTCCTGGTATAAACTTTGTGTTTACCCACAATCACTCATAAAACACTGAACAAGATCAACACAAGAGCTCCATGGCATGGCTCTGGGGACTCCCCTCCCAGGCATTCATTCAGCTGTTTTCCTCAGCTACTGTTGAATATTTATGTGGCACTCAGGAGCAGGCTGGTGCAGCTGCGTACGGCTGTGATGACACTACTCCCATCTCCACAGAATCCACAATCCATCTACTTCAGAGGCAAGTAATTAACTCCTCCATATATAAAACTGGCTGTACAGTATAATGGTATTTGCATGTATTTTATCTGTGCAAATCATGTCGTATTTAAAATCAAGATATACACCCTAGTAGATATATATATATACAGACCTATTGAACTAGCAACATTATCAAAAAGAAAGTTTAGTAATTTGGCCTTTTTTGAAGAGTACCAAAACCAAATCAGCTTGTGCTCCACTGCTTCAGAAATAAGATCTGGTGAACGAAAACTTCAGATAAGCAAATTCTGGCTGTCTCCAATTATGAGTACAAATCAGCAGCTTTCTCACAAGTAGTGACTTCCCTTTCTCTTCAGACATTCTATCATTCATCTATTACCCCTGTCAGCCCATTTCCACTGAGCTCTTAAAAAATGCCTGGCATCCTAGTGTGGTGGCAGGCACCTGTAATCCCAGCTACTTTGGAGGCTGAGGCAGGAGAATCACTTGAACCCAGGAGACAGAGGTTGCAATGAGCTGAGACTGCACCACTGCACTCTAGCCTGGGCAACAGAGCAAGACTCTGTCTCAAAAAACAAACAAACACACATGCCTGGCATCAAGGATCTCACAGAACAAGGATGGAACCTGACTTGCAAGAAGTCTAATATGGTGCAGGGAATTTGCCTAGGGTTCCTAGTCCATAGTGCATGTTCACAAATATTTATTATCAGTGAGGTAAAATGTCAAGATCAGGGTATTCATAGAGGGCCAAAACACTGGGAAGCCAGGGAAGATCTCCTAGAGATTATGGTATCTGAACTCCAATCTAAGGATGAGCGGGAAGCAAAAGATAATGTGTGAACCAGATGAAGATGGTGAGCAAGGCCTTGTAGGCAGATGCCAAGGTCTGCAGGAGAGAACATCACCCTCACTGAGATAGCAGGGAGTGGCTGCAGTGGACTGCAGACACATGAGGGCAGGGCCAAAGGGGGCTCTACACACATGGAAGGCCTGGGATTTCATTCTGAGGATGAGAGGAGCCACTGAAGGAGTTGAACCAAGGACTGAGGAGAGCAAATCATGGTGCAAAGTCAACCCACGCAACAGGAGCAAAATGGGCCAAAGGGAGGCAGGACTGACAGCAGAGAGACCCATGTGGTGGCTGATAGAGCAGGTTAGGAGGGAACAAATGATGATCTGAACTTAAAAACTGGGAACAGACAGAAATAAAAGGACTTCAAAGGTAGTGAAGGGTAGAGAAGCCCTAGTCTGGCGGTTGATGATTACAAAGGATGAATGAGAGAAGGGGTTAGGGAGGCCCTAGGGTGGCTGAATTGAATGTGATGAATGATTATGCTTTGTTGGGATGATGAACAGAGCTGCGGAGGAACTGACTAGGGTGCAAAAACGTTGGTTTTGGGTTTGGGGATGGTGCAGTGGAGAGGGAGATACCCAAGCCATGGCTGGCTCCACAGGTCTGAGGCACTGGAGAGTAGCCTGGGCTGGAGGTCTTGTGGACATTAATGGCAGGGGCAATCACAGTGTTAGAAAAAGAGTGGTGCCCGCCAGGAGGCTGGCCTAATCTACCAAGACCCCTCAAGCCTCCAAAATGCAGAAATCCATGAATATACCAACAGATATTTCCCCAGAAAATCTTAGTTCCCTCTTACCAAAAAAAAAAAAAAAAAATTGTTTTATTCGATGCTTGGAGCTAGGTTTAAATCTTGCTTTTGACATTTTGTTCTATCATAAACCTGGATTCACAAATAGAAACCTTCTAAAAGAAGACCATGTGTGAGATAAAGTGAGAGCCAACGAAATAACAATCATGCTTCAAGGTGCACCTAGCCAGCAGCTCCTCTGGAAAAGTCTACTGAGCAAGGAGAGAAGAACAGAGTAAGGAGGCACATCTTTGGTATGAATAAGGTGGAAAAATTCCTGATGAACACAGCAGTGAGATTTGGTCGTGGAAAATTCCACACTCTCTGTGTAGGAGTGGCCAAATAACTTTTTCTCTCTTCCTTTTCATCTCAGATAAAAGGAAGAAGAGAACGAAAAAAGGAAGAAGAGAGAGACTTCTAGTAGAAACTAAAATTCTGGAGGAATCTCTCTGGCCAAGACTGAGACAACAATGGCTCTTTAAGGTGGAGGACTCAGAGGCATGATTGTAGGACATTGCCAGGGCTTTTTTTTTTCTTTTTTGGTTTGCAGAGTGGCCTGAATATCTGGAGAAATGTGATTCCAGATAGAATGCAGGATGAACTTTAAGAAGCATCTAATCAACCTAAGAAGGAGTCAGGTTAAGATTAAATTATGATACTAATCCTGACATAATTTAATATGGCATAGTAAGTTAAACCTACAACTTTGCCCTTTCTGTAGGTAAAAGTGGTCAAATATCAGCAACTTCACATGGGTTGGCCTAATGCTGCTCCATCTGGAGATGCTTGCCAGGGCTACCCAGCTGTCTATTTCTTTAGAAAGACTGCTCTACATGAAGTATTTCTGTTACAACTGAACACTTGCTATATTCAACAATATTCATAATTAACTTGTACTTTAGGAAAATTACAATTCGAAAGAAGCTGGGCGTGGTGGCTCATGCCTGTAAGCCTAGCACTTTGGGAAGCCAAGGCAGGAGAATCTGTTAAGGCCAGGATTTGAGACCAGCCTGAGAAACATAGTAAGAGCTCATCATTACAAAAAACAAAAAAAATTAGACAACTATGGTGGTACATGCCTGTGGTTCCAGCTCCTTGAGAGGCCAAGGCAGAAGAATCGCTTGAACCCAGGAGTTTGAGGCTGCAGTGAGCTATGATTACAACAGTGCACTCCAGCCAGGGTGATAGACTGAGACTACGTCCCTTAAAAAAAAATAGAAAAGGCTACTCATCATAAACTAAAGTTACCCAGAGACAAGCATTCTCTAATCATAGGAAAAAATACCTTGGAAGAAAGTGAGAGGGAAAACCAAAACCAACCTTAGAGCTGAATTACTCATGTAGAGTTAGAAGCTGATGGCAAATATTGCACTTGCTGCCCAATGAGGTGAAAGGCTCAGGGCTGTGGATGCTGCTTGCCCCACCCATGGAATAGCCCAGCTTTCCTCTCTCACCTCAGGACAGAGGATGTACAAAGGACACTTTGTCCCACCAGAGGTCAGGATCTGGCCCCGGCCTTTCCTTGCTTCCCCTGGCAGGAGCTCCTTGCCCACCTGACCCATGGCGCTCCTGTACACAGCACTAGGGGCTGACAGGCCATCAGGGCGCCAGCCACAGTGATGATGACTCGGATCATTCAGCACTTGCAAAAGCAGCACAGCGAGGAGCCTTCAAATCACCATCCTCCAAATCTACCCAAATGACCAACGAGACATGGACAAGAGAATCCTCAAGCCCTGAGACTAGGGGTAGGCCAACCACAGTAAGGGATCCCCACTGACCTTGGCAGATCCATCCAGAAACACCAGCAAGACTGCAGTTGGCCCCGGGAGAACCAGCTCCCTCCCGTGGGAAACAGCACTGCAGAAAGTCAGGCAGAAAGCTGGACA
Source organism: Sapajus apella (assembly GCF_009761245.1). Taxonomy (NCBI): domain Eukaryota; kingdom Metazoa; phylum Chordata; class Mammalia; order Primates; family Cebidae; genus Sapajus; species Sapajus apella. The sequence continues at coordinate 10,178,942 of NW_022436997.1, forward strand.
AAGACACAGTATCCTATGGCCTGGCAGGCCAGGGGAGAGCCATGAACTGCCCCAATTTCAGTCCATTTGGGGTCCTCTGTGCCTGTACAGGCTGGAATGGGGAGGACACAAGTGCAGGTCCCATATACTCTCTGGCCCAGTTTCTAAAGAAGGTGCAGGCCTGATGTACAGTGGCAGGGGGTGTCAAGAGGAGCCACAGATGGGACACACAGAGTACTCCAGGGAAGCATGTGTCATCGTGTACCAACAGCGGCAGGGTAACTCGGCCTCCCATCCCCTCCCAAGCAGTACAGGCCACAGCTTCCCTGCCCATGACCACACTCCTGGGCAGGGTGGCTGGTTCACCCTGGAGGCCACATCCCTAACAGCATGCCAACGGGACATGAGAGAGAGGCCAGAGGGAGGTCAGACCCAGCCAGGGCCCCAAGACACCTAAAGCAGAGGTTTCCACAACTACAGGAGGAAGAAAAAGCAAACACCATGTGGAGATTGCAAGGGCCAGCTTCCCCATCCCTCCCCAGTCCACATCCCACAAGCCAGGTCGGCTTAAGTTTTCAGTATTTCAAGAAAAACCAGAAAACTTATCTTTATGTCAAATCTCCCAGTTTTTAATGATTTGTAATTAAAAATCTTTACACCTATTAGATAGGGCACACAAAACACCTGCAGGCTCCATTAAGCCCCAAGGGCTCCATTTAGCTCCCATGGGCTGCCAGTCCCCACATGCTGTAGTGATTTTTTTGGAAATAGTCCTGTTATACCACTCAGCAAGAGAGACATCAATTGAGGAAGGACTCCATTCTCAACACCGGCCTCAACCCACCTGGGGCTGGAGACACCTCCAGGACTCATGTGTCATCCACATCAAAGCCGAGCTGTACAGCTACCATAATAATCCCTGAAGCCCAGACCCAAAGCAAAAAGCCCTCCTGGCAAGTGGCAGGAAAGAGCTTCCTCCAAGCCAGTTGCAGGGGACACAGGGCCAGTGTCATGAAGTTGCAAAGAATCAGGCTGGGCCGTTCTGTGGAAAATACAGTAGCCAAGGACCTAACCTTGATTAAGGAAGCAAGAAACTCTTTCCCTTTGCTCTTGTTTCCTCACCTTGGGGCCAGTTTGGTGCCTTCCCTATAGTCTGAACCCAACCTCTGCTCTTCTTTTTGGCATTTCATAAAATGCCAAAATACAAGCTTCAGTTTTTCTGACATGATGTTTAATAATCACATGATCATTTTGTGCCACTGCCTTCTGACATCATAAAATCTCTTTCCATGCTACCTATGATATTTCCATTTCTGGTACCGTCAATGCCAACAAGCCCATCTGGCCATATGTCCTGATTCTCATTAAGGGATCCCCTAATATGCATGGCATTTGGGGATTATTTTTCCTACAGTGTAATATAGTCAACTCTGGCACAGTTTTTTCCAAAGGAGCCTGAAATCTGGATTCTTAAAAAACACATCAAATCTTCCAGTGTTTAAATGCTGACAACCATTAAAACATTTAAAAATATATGAGGGCAAACAAAATCTATCTGCAATTTTCATCTGAAATGAAAAGGCTGAATTAAATGAGTTTTAAGATCTTATCCAGCTTTTAAAATAACTGATACCAACTGAGGCGTTTTATGATTAATTGGTATTTTGCTTTAGATGAAATGACTACATTAAATTTCTCCATGTAAAGCTAGCCCAAAGAGGTGGTTTCTCGAGTTACAGCTAGAAAGCGCAGCTGGTCTTACTGTTTCTACTTATCTCTTTCTCTTTTCTCCTCCAAAGCATATGACACATATGCAATTTCCAAGCTTACAAGACGCATTCAATTCAGCATATAAAATATGCCATGCAGGAGACCCCATAGGGGCCTGCTTCAAGACAAGGTGTATCTTGGTTTCATCGTCACAACCCTAGGGCCTGACATGGTGCACGGCCCATAGAGAAGGCTCAGGGATGTGTGCAGAAAGTTTAAGTTCCCAGGAATATACCACTCCAGGTCCTCCTTCCATAAGAATAATTGTGAGGTACAAAATTCCACAGTAGATTTAAATTAAATACTGGCTATCCTGAAAACCTTTAGATCATTAGCTACAACCATCCAAGAAAAATAAGTCAGATAAATATTATTCCTCCATGTTGTACAGTTAAGAACTCTTCCCAGCAGCCTGCCCGCAGCTTTGGACTGCACTTGCCTATACTGTAACTAAACTTCTTTCTACTGCTCAGCAGACACAGCCTCAAAGAAAAGCAGCGGACTCTTGGGCCTTAAAAAAAAAATGCTGAGAGGGAGCTGTGTATACAAATAAAGATAAATTAAGAGTTCTAAAAGCAGATCTGGCAAAGTCCTAGGTTCTCTACATGCTCTTGTTTCCTCTGGAGCCATAGGACTCCCACGTGGCCACACAGAGCAAATCTCCTGAGATGACTTCATGATGGGCACACTTTTCAAGGCACTAGGACAATTGGTTGGCAACGTCATTTTTAAAGATGCTATCTTGCCACAGCTTTTTAAAAACAGGGTCTTGCTCTGTTATCAGGCTGGAGTGCAGTGGTGCAATCATAGCTCACTATAACCTCAAATTCTGGGCTCAAATGAGCCTCCAGCCTCAGCCTCCAAGTAGCTGAGATGACAGGCATGTGCCACTGTGTCCAGCTTAACTCAGTTTTGAGGCCCTGGCTAGCGACCAGCCAGTTCCCCTTCTCCAGCAACAACTAAGCCCACGCCCAACCTTCTCTCCCACTGGGCTCTCACACCCTGGGCCACTATACACAGGCCCTCCCCACTCCAGGGCCACCCTGAGCCTCAGGGCCAATCCTCAGCCAGCTTGCCTGTCCCTTGGAAGGCACATGCAGGTGTTTGCCACAGTCTACCTCTCCCTCCACCTCATGACCGACATCTGTGCTTCCTGAATGGTCCTGCATGGGTGCCATGTCTTCTCCCCAAGGAACTGTGAATAAAATAACTGCAAAACTTTTCCTAGCCTCTTCTCTAGATCTGTCTCTGGCCTCACCAGTCTTCAACCAAGATAATATGGTTAAAACATGGATGGACAAATAAAGAGGCAATTCAAAGACTCTTGACTGCAAATGTCCAGTGGCTGCCAGCAGTTAGCACAACCTTAAAGCCTACATGAGAAATTGTTCAAAGTCACAAAGGAGTGACTCCACGTATGAGCTAGTGAAAAATCACAGCTTCCCTGTAGGAAAACAATGTCACATCCCAAGAAATGTGTCATTTCCATCCCTTAGAAGTTACTTTCCTGGTATGGGCTTTGGTCAGACACATCAAAATGTGGTGACAACTGGGCCCAGTGTCCTGGTGACCAAGTCCTCTGAGACACAGGCATGCAAAGGCACCTCTGTTCTGTGAAAGCAAAATGTCTTGCAGTAGCCTGAATAGAGTGCTCATCTTTCAGATAATGCATGATGAGCCTTCTGGTCACCATTAATGAGACACTATTGGAAAGGAAAATATGAACACAAGGCTTTGGTGGTGATGATGGAAATATGAGGTCTTCTCAGGTTTTTGGAAGAGCTGTCTGCAGCTAGGTCCTCACCTCCCTGGCATTTTCTCTAAGGACAGGCAGAAAAGCTGGATGAGAGAAGCAGCAGCTGGTTGACAGGGCTCTCCCCTGGTCACAGGTGGGCATTCTGAGAACATTCAGGAATTGCCTCTAGCACCTTTCTGATTCAGGTAAGAACACTGTAAAATTTACTACTGTAAGCTTCATGGTAAATATTCACTAAGGTAGAGGATGTGGATAAAGTTCCCTGTATCAACACCATCTTTCATTGCCAGCAAGTACAATTCACACTGCTGGCAACCAGGACCTGTGTTTAACCTGCACATGCACAAGGATTCCCTCAGCAGCCTGCAGACCGCCGGTGGGAAGGGCCTCACTTGCTCACCAGAAAGGGCTTTCTCAGCTATGCTTAATTTTCTTTCCAAACTCCCTCTAGGCAGCTGGGACTCATGTCCATGCCTTTCTCTCTCTGTTGCCTCCCCTGTGAAGTCTAGGAAGGCACTCCATTTGCCAGCCTCCCTTGCAGCTACAGAGGGTCATGTGATCCAGTTCTAATTCATATGAAGTCTAGGGAAGAGGAAGTGAGTTTTGACCACAGCAGACAGGGCTGCCCCCCTCGATCAGGCTTGGATGTAAACACTTACACTGATGATCACATAATAGAAACACACAAGTATGCTCCTAGATAAGGGTCAGAAGAATGGGGATAAACATGAAGATGGTTACAGCTCTCCAGAGGTGTGTCTGTGTGTGTCGGAGATAAATTATTTTTTGGTAAAGTTAAAGCGATGTACACTTTAAACATGAACAAAATATATATTGTCAGTGTGGACTCACTATTCAGAATTAGGCAATTTTAAATCTATCTCCTAACATGTGGTTCAACATATGGGCATCGATATTATACTTGGAAAATAAACTAAAGGAAGCTCTCCCACCCTTATCTCTGCACCTTCCTCCTGTCTAGGTGTTAGCCCAATGTGAACAGACACACAAGGGTAAGAATCCAGGCCTGCGCTCGTCTCTTTAGACACACAGTTGGCTGCATTTGAATGCCCAAAAACATAGCACAACAGCTTTGATATAAATGTTTACATTATTAAGGATAGAAATCACAAAATTTAGTAATAAAGCATCTCTGCTGACTACTTGTAATGGAGGATCTATTACAAGCCCAGGAAAAGACTGAGGGTGTACAAAGAGCCAACTCCACAGCCCCACAAACACTGCTGCACACACACCATGGGACAGCAAAGTGAGAGGCTCAGGAACTCTCACTCACATTTGCCATTTATCAGAATCAACAAAGACAGCACTGACTTGAAAAGACAACCTTAAAAAAATGTTTTAATGAGCCCTAAGTTCTCTCTGTTGCTTTTTGTTACAGTGACGCTACAGAAGAGGGGAAAGAAGGAAGGACTGAAAGTTCTGATTGGCTGGAAAACACCACAGAACACAAGGGAGCATTCTCAGGGCAAAACCAAACAGACGAGATGACTGTCAGCTTCCTTGTCTCATTCAACTCCAAACACGGACATCTGACATTAAATCATACTTTTCATGTATGACTTTCATTCTTCTTTCAACCAACCAAAAAAGAAAGGAAGGTTTGGGTGGTTTTATTTTCTCCTATGAGTGCTGAACATGCAGTTTGTGGAGTCACAGGCATAGATACAGAGGGGATGACAGAATCTTGACCAGCCTTGACATACCTCAGTGCATGGGCACAGCTGCTGCCTGGTGCACTATGGGAATTGAGTTTATTAGATAAAAATCTTGGCTTCTTTAAGTATCAAGTTGTTTTCAACTGCAAAATGTAGATAATATTAAACTATAAAAGTTCTTTTTTAGGTCAAAACTGTTGATAGCAGCAGTTTCATATGGTTCAACCTAATCATTCCTGCCCTGCCTTTTTTTTTTTTTTTTTTACAGGTTGTTTATATAAATGAAATTATTTATATAAAGATGCACAAAAAAACCTATGTCTATAAAAGCACCATTAACTTCATGAACTGGAACAGGAGTAAGTACTTCAAACTCCACATTTGCATTGCTTTGTAATGAAATCAGAATCATTCTTTAAAAGGAAAATTCCCAGACCCACTCAGAACTATCGAATCAGAAATAGGAAGACAAGGTGAGAAATGTGCACTTTGACAAGAGCCCCAGGTGATAACTCAGATTGGGAAGAATTTTTTTTCCCCAATAAATAAATTGGCCCCTTTGGTTTGGAGTGGCTTTCTGCTGAGATGCAGGCTTTTATCCAAGGCCATTTAGTATGTCTCCTTCCTCAACAAAGAAGAGAGATTATAAAGAACCCAGTGAATGGTACATTTTTCCTAATAAGCTGGTAAAATCACTTCAGGTGAAAGTCAGTAAAAATTAGCACAGTCACCAATTACTAGGAATTGATAAAACCTGATACAGATGTTTTTTGCCATAGGGTATCTTTACCACTTTACTCTCAAATCGAAGTCTTTTAAAAAGCTCTCAGTAGTTAAGCTCCTGAAGGTAAACCCAGATTCCCCATGCAGCTGGGGCAGCTGCCGCATGCCCGGTCATGACTTACCTCTTAAGATGTAGTTCTGATAGTTCTGATCAGCCTCAGCTCCCACCTTGATCAAACATGTCAGACCTTCAGCCACTACAAATTCATGCACCAAATCCTTGTCATCCTGGTAGGAAAGAAAAAAAAAGACTTCAAATACTGTCTCTGTCCATCTTCCATCCCATCTGTGCTGCTAAAACTATGTAAAAGCCTTTGAAGCCAGAGCGGCCCCTACAGATTGCTATGCTCTATTCAAATGAAGCATCTCAACTGTTGCCAAAAGAATTTTACAACCAGTCCTCACATTGTCCTTTGCCAAAGACCAATTATTGCCTCCTGGGCAATCTAATAAAGATAAAGCAAATGAATCTCCTCACTGCTAGAAATATTTACAGTGTCATTTTTTTCATTCTTCAAAAAACACCAGGCCCCCCCCCCCCCCCCCCACAGGTCCTAAGGGACTGGCCACGTGAAGCTTGCTGGTTTTTAACTACAGGAAACATTTGATTGCAGCAAAGACCATCAGGTGAAGAACTGAAAGCCACTCCTGTATTCTAAAAACAGTCCTTGGGGCAGTGGTTCCAGAAAAGGGTCTTGCAAAGACTGAGATCCAAAGGAAGCAGTTTATCCAACCTCCAGTAGTTGTGCTGCCTGCAGGACAGGCATGGAAGCAGGATGCAGGATTGGGCATTAACCTGGAGCAACCGTGCCATCCCTCGAAAGGACCGCCTTGGTCGGCTTGCAGACCTGATCACAGAAGGCAGGACATGGAAGAAACCTCAGGGGTCATCTCACTCGATGGTTCTCAGACAAAAGTCTCCAGACCTATCAGCCAACAGAGACTAGGAGCAAGTCCATCTCCTGGGAATTTGTTAGGCCCCACCCCTGCCTCCTGAATAGGAATCTCTACAGTGAGGCCCTGTTTCTCAAGCTCAGAAGTGGGTGATTCTGAAGAGGTCAGACGGTTCTCACCCCAGACTCCTTCACATTAGAATCATCTGAGGAGCTTTAAGAAGGACTAGAAAGCAGGACCTTACCCAGATGGAAATAATCCAAACATCTGGGGTGGGGCCAAGGCTCTGCTATTAAATTCACCAGGAAATCCTCAAAGGTTGCCTTTTTAAGAACCACTGATTTAATGCTAACTTTTCTTTACAGATAAAGACACTAAGACTCAGGAGTGGCAGTCACTCTACTCCATTTAGCCAAGATCACTTTGCTCCATTCAGCTAGACCCGAGCCCAGTCATTTTTCCGTAGTACTAAGCTCTCTGGAGCTCTCTGAGACGGATTTTTCTACCATTGTTTTCATCAATTGAGATTAGGAGATTCCTTCAATTGGACAGGGCCTTGTCTCAAACGCATCTAGGATAAAGCTGGAACATTCATCTTAAATTATCACAACAGAGCAAAAATAAAAAACCTCAGTGATGTAAATGGTAGAAAGCTTAATGGAATAATGAAAGGTTATTATTATAGGAAAAGTCAGAAACCATGGCTTATCTCCAAAAGAGAAAAAATAATGTAGATGAACTGGCATAATTCTGTTCCTATATGAAATCAGCCCCTTGTTTTGATTTTTATGGTGTTTTCCAATTATATGGATGGTGAACCAGGTAAATGTGGGCAGGCTCAGCAAAGGCTCCCTTTGAACCAGGAAAGAGCTCTCCAGGGTCAGAGCTCACTTGGGGGGAAGGGTGGGTGAGTGATGCCTGCGCCCTGAATGTAATGAAAGACAGCTGTGTTAACTCAGACTTCAAGATAATCATGGCTTTGGAAGAAAGAAAATGGGACAATATCATGAGTTTTTGGAAAATTACTTTACACTCATATGTATAAAGGAAATAAAAAATAATTCTCTCTCCATCCATATCCTTTTCCACCAGCATATGTGAAAAGTGAACATTTAGATGAGCTCATGTCTAGTCAGAAAGTTTTTCCAAGCATGTAACAAATGTTTATTACTTTAACTAAAACTAGATTCACACATGACTTCATGGTGAAGAAGTGAGAACAAGCTCTCAAGAAACCACTCAAGCTAATCACTAATATTAATATACCAGAGAATTGACTGTCTGGCAAAGGCACTTGGAAAAAACACTGGACAGGCGAGACAGTGTTTATAAAAATTGTTCAGAACTTTAACCGAAATTTATGCACATATGTAGATAAGGCACTTAGGAAAGAGAAATTTATTGATAATAAATGTGGAGAAAACCTTCCAAATTGGCAATGTGCTAGATTTTATACATATATCCTAAAATATATGAGCGTTAAGAAATGACCTTTAAAACACTGGTTTCAGAATAGGATGAAATCAAAATGTTAACACTGATAGGTGCTTATTACTGCATTTCAGAATTTTCTATAATTGCCATATATTAACCTGGGATCATTTTTTTACATGCCTATTGGTGAAGGAATATTCAACTTAAAGAGATGACCAATGCCTCTGTTTTTCAGACACTTACAATCTAGTTTGGAAAAGAACCTCCACATCTAGAAAACGCGAGAGATGATGGAGACTCTGACCCACGGGTATGGAAGGTGGTGATCCATGCCCAGACAGCACCGCTGCCTGTGTAATCCAGTTAATTCCCCACGCGTTGCTGCCCTGTAGTCGAGTGCTGTTTTGTGCACACGTGTGTGGTCTTCCAAACAGACTATAAACTTCTGGTAACAAGCACCTTCTTCCTTGCCTACACAGTGCCAATGAGGCTGCTCAAAAATATTTGTTTAATGACAGTTCTGGGAATTCAGAGAACACACACTACAGAGTGAACTTGGTTAAGGGATCTATAAGAGTCCATGAATGTTTATTTTTAATGTTTTCAATTGAGAGGATTTTAAACATATACAAAAGGCAACAGAATAGTCTAGTGAACCCCACATGCCAACCAATGCATACCAACCCTGTTTCATTGATCATGCTAACCCTTTCCCTGCCACATTAATCTGAAGTGGGTCCCATATATCATATCATTTAATCCATAAACATTCCAATATGTATCTCTAAACTACAGGAACTCTTCTTAAAAACATGTACTCACAATTAAAAATTAATACTTTTCATTCATTATCAGATGTCTGGTCAGTGAGCAAATTTCCAGCTATTTCATAAATACTGTTTTTCACAGTTTTATTAGTATCCAAATAAGACTCATACATAGCAGTTAGTTGATATGACTCTTGAACATCTTTTAATTCAAAGTTTGTTTTGTTTCTTCCATTGGAATTTATGTGTTGAAGAAACTGGATCATTTGTCCTGTAGAGTAGCCCACAGTCCGGATTTTGTTGGTTACACCCCTGTGGTGTAGTTTAACATGTGCCTCTTGGATCATTTACAAATAGTTTATTGCATATAGAGGCATGCAGATTCGGAGGTGATTTTTTTGGCTTGACTGAATCATTGATGGTAGTTTGTATTTCCATTGGGAGGTACCTAATACCTAGCTGAATCGCATGCTCATCATGTCAGCAGTTCTTGAGGCTTACCACATAGATCCCTTAAATCATTAGGGACTGCAGAATGGTAATATGCTAATTCTGTTACTTCCTCTTACTTATTATCTAGAATATTTCTACAAACAAGACTTCCCCTCAACTATTTGATTATCCTAAAGTTCATAAGTGACAAGGCAAAATAAATGTGAGATACTGAAACTTAATTCATTTGCAAAATAGTAAGCTAGTTCACTAGCATTTTCCTATATTGAGCTAGTTAGCTAGCATCTTTCACCTATTTTCTGTCAATCCATTGTTACTGTGTAGTATCATTATGAACTCATCAATACAAACTTAGTTTGTGTGTTTTGATCCACTGCAATTATCACCTTTATTGATGTTCACTGTCTCATCTTTGGCAAGCCAGTGGGAGACTCTTCAACTTACTTCTGAGTTCTTTTGGAAATAATCCTAGACTATCAATAGCTTTCTTGCTCTCTGTATGACAAGATATTCCAAGTTTATTAATTTATTTTATTATGTTTCCCACTCCAGACTTGGAATCAGCCATTTCTCCAAGGAGTTCTGGTTCCTTTTGGTGTTTCAGACCATAATCTCATTGCTAGTGGTGCTTTTTGCTAATGAATTGATCATTGCTTCTAGCTCTTTTTTAAAAAAATGCTTATTTGCTTCAGATAATATACATGGATTCATTCTGATATTTCCAATTAAATTCAGAGACACAGAGTTGTTAAATTTAAGAATCTTAATTATTAAGAATGCTTAGAATGACAATTAGAATCTCTCTCATGCATACCAGTCTCAGAATAGTAATACCAATACTATCATCACCAATATGATCATTGTAAACAGTTTTGTTGTGGTTGTGGATTTTTGGGTGGTTCTTTTCATTCTTAGGGTACATCCTACTAACAGTGCACAAATTACAGTGTTTTGAAGTCACTTGGAATAGTTATTAGCTGTGTGGCTCTGCCACCCGGTCTCAATCAGGTGTGAGAGAAGTCAAAAGCTGAAGAATGGAGACAGGAGGCAGGCTGACAGACTAAATGAGGAAGGGGGAGGAGTGGTCTGAGCACGGCCAACTGGTGCCATAGGAAGAGTCTATCCCAACTGCAGTTGGGGATCTCAGCTTAAGAACAGGACATAATCTGAAAGGTGAAGAAGTTTTGTTTTGTTCAGCGAAGTATCAGGAAGACACATGTGGATACTCTGAAGTGGAGCTTTGGAATAATTAATTAGTTAGCATAATATTTATCATATTAGAGACAGAAAAGACTGAAGACAGAGACATCTGCTAGAAGACAATTCAAGTTACCCAGTCCATTTATTTATAGTTTAAGTGGTACCAGATAGTATGCTAGGCACAAAAGGCCTGGTGACGAAACCCAGTAAGTTCACAGACTACCAGACTCAAGACAACTGCTCTGAAGCATCTTAAGTTCTATACAGGTTGAGTATCCCTTATCCAAAATGTCTGGGACCAGCAGTGTTTCCATTTTGGGGGGGGAACATTTACATATACATAATGACATATCTTGAGAATGGGACCCAAGACTGAACATGAGATTCATTTAGGTTTTGTATACACAATTTACATATACGATGAAAGTAATTTTATACAATATTTTAAATAATTTTGTGATTGAAACAAAGTTTGTGAATACTGAACTATCAGAAAGCAAAGGTGTCACTATCTTAGCCACCCATTTATGTGATCTGTGCTAGCTTGGTACCACCACCATTCCCGACACTGAATTTAGAGACCACCAATATGCAATCATTGTCTTACACTTATTCACAGATAAGTACTTAACAGTAAAAAAGATGACACGCCATTTATACAATGAAAAATGATAACACGTTCTGGGTAACTAAGCAGTACAGTGGCATCCCCAGAATATCTGTCTCTGCTGCTAAACAACAGCAGGCTTTCAGTCTCCCCCTACAATGTTGTGTTTTGATTAAAAGGCTGCTATACACTATATTTTATTTTGGGGGTGAGACTAAACAACACAAGTCATTGAGGGACTAGAAGTGGGTACTCTAGGGACAAGGAAGCATTCTTCTGGATGGGTTCTTTAAAATGTTTTCTCCATCATCTGCCTCATTAACAAGAGTTTTTGTCTTAGAAATCTTTGATTTTATAAACTAACATGATTTCTTGTTCTGAGTGCACACTGCTCTACACTTCAATAAGCCATCAGATATTTTTGCCGTGTCATCTCTTGGCACGTTTTCTACAGTGTTATCATCTTCATCGTCACTTATATAAGAGTACCTTGATTCAGAAACATTTTAGCTATTTCAATTCACCATTGGTTCATGAATGAACAACTGGGGCCTTTTCATCAATGTTAAAAACTTCAATATCCACTTCTTCCAGCTCACTGATAGACTCTGAAGATAAACATTCAAACAATGTTTGTATTTACAAGGAGATCAGACATCATTTTCTTCTCACTTGACGTTCAGAATCCCACAAAGTTACCACTTGTTCATCGTCATCACTAAACACAGTCACAGGTTAGAGGTTGTGCCAGGCATGCACAGCTGGGTCTTAGTCGCTGTGTTTCCAGTGCTGGCAGCAGTATATCCTTCATGCTAAACATCGTTCATGCTAAACTGCTTTTGAAAACTTTCCACACCCATGCCTCTGTTCACTGCTGCTAGCATGCTGTTCAAAAAACTGTTTTTAATATTGATTCCTCATTGATCTAAGAATACCCTTTATTAATGGATCTAAGAATTGATTCCTCATTGACCTAAGAATGCCAGAAATTAATGAAGTCACATTTGAGGAAAAAACATTATTTTTGATGAGAATTTCAGCTGGAAGATGAGAAGAAAAGTTGTTGAGGAAAAAATCTTGCCATCATTATCTAGTCCAGCTTCCCTGAAGTGAGCCCAAGCCCTCAGTACAAAATATTTATAAAACTAATCAGAAAAAATGATACAGTGATCCATGGCTTTCTGTTAGTGTGATAATGGAATGGTAAGAAATTCACTCCTTTAAAATGGTGAGGATACATTTGCTTATCACAGCAAATTTTCATTTATGTGTGCCTGCGGCATTAGCACCGCCCCACAGTTATTCTGTCCTTGGCATTTGTAATTCCCTTAGGAGCTGTCTCATCAGCTCTAGTCGGTGTCTTTCCGGGGCTGTAACTACAAAACAGTAATGTTTTTTCATACACATGTTCTGGCATCAAATTTTCATCAGTCGTGACCTTAGCAATCTTGTCAATGAATTTCTCCACTGTTTTGTGATAGATCAGCGCAGCTTTATCACTACAAATCTTTAAAAATGTAATGTTGTGTCTTTTCTTAAATTTCTTCAAAGAGCCTATTGAAAATATGCAGTTCCCTTCCATTTTCCATTTATGACAGATCTTCGCTTGTTTCACAATCAGCATACATTACATAGCATGTGTTCACTGCATTGCTGACGGATCCACTCTATACGCAGTTGAGATCTTCACTTTTAGCTTCACAAAATGTTCTCCTATTTTTCAGTAACTTCTGCTCATTGCTTTCTGCAAAGAACTTCAACAGTTTATCCTTCTATTTCTTCAGGTCGTCTGTGGTGATCTTCTGCAGGACAGTTCACACTTACACCACTGCCCAATTTCTCCAACAGCTTCACTCTGTGCTGCAGATAAACATAAATGACTTCCTTTTTTTTTTTTCTTTTGAGACAGAGTTTTGCTTTTGTTGCCCAGGCTAAAGTACGATGGTGTCTCAGCTCACTGCAACCTACACCTCCTGGTATTTAAGCAATTCTCCTTCAGCTTCCTGAGCAGCTGGGATTACAGGTGCCCTCCACCATACCCAGCTAATTTTTTTTTCTTTTTCTTTTTTTTTTTTTTTGTTTGTTTTTAGTAGAGACGCGGTTTCATCATGTTGGCCAAGCTGGTCTCGAAGTCCTGACCTCAGGTGATCTACCTGCCTGGGCCTCTCAAAGTGCTGGGATTACAGGCATGAGCCACCACGCCTGGCTGACTTCTCTTTTTTGTCACTGTTACCCAAGGAGGTATCTTCAGGCCTTTTTGACATTTTCAACAATACCTTTATGCCGCAGAGCACAGAATAAGCAAACACACACAATGAGTAATGCACGTACATCTTGGCCCACGTGGGCATTGTGGGGAAACTGCCACTGGTGTGTCCGGCCTGCACACAGGCCATTTCATCGCCCTTTGTGGGCATGCTTGCATGGAGGAATCTGGGCATGTGTGGAAAATATATATCATAGCTGAAAGGTGGTGGGAGGGTCTTTTTCCTTGAGGATGCTGAATAAATCGTGTGTTGTGAGCCTGCCCTTTGACTGTGACCATCATATGAGATCAAGTGTGGAATTTTCTACTTGTGGCATCACTCAAAAATTTTCAAATTTTGGAGCATTTCTAATTTTGGATTTTCAAATTAAGGACACTCTACCTGTACAAGAGGTAAGCACAGGATATTTTTAATGGTATTTGGAGGGACCTTAACTAGGCTAAGGGATCATTCTGAGAGAGGATCCCTAGCAGGAAGAGATACCAGAAGGAAAACTGAGAGACAAACAGAGTAGGTGTGGGGTAGCAAAACATTCTGGGATAGAACTTGTAGGTCCAGGCCAGACGTGGAGGCTCACACCTGTAATCCCAACATTTTGGGAGGCCTAGGTGGGTGGATCACCTGAGGTCAAGAGTTTGAGACCAGCCTGGCTAACATGACGAAATTCTGTCTCTACTAAAAATATAAAAATTAGCTGACCACAGTGGCGGGTGGCCATAATCCCAACCACTCGGGAGGCTGGGTCAGGAGAATTGGTTGAACCCAGGAAGGAGAGGTTGCAGTGAGCCAAGATTATGCCACTGCACTCCAGCCTGGGTGATAAAGCGAGACTCTATCTCAATAAACAAATAAACAAGTTAGTTAGTTGCAGGTCAAGGGCAAAGGTATAGAAGAGAAAGGGCATGCCTTACATTTGGAGTACAACTGCAGGAGGAACTCAGGATGTAGCCAAGGACAGAGAGGTAGGCAGCAGAGGCCAGATCAAGAAGGACTTCCATGTTATGCTGAGAAATTCAGATGTAACCCAGAAGGCAACATGGAACCAACAAGAGAGTAACTCCCTCTGGTGGGAAGCTAAGAATGGACTGAGTTAGAGAGGACCAAACACACTCGGATCCATGCATAGCTGCTGCAGTTTTCCAGGTGAGAGGAGGACAGGCGTGAACCGAGGCAGACCTATAAACCCCAAAGCATTTCCAAAGTATGAAGTGGGGTGGAGCAAGGGTGCACCAGGTTCAAACCCATGGCTACCAGAAGAAAAGAAAGAGGATTTGTCTCCAGAAATGTCAACACAGAGAAGGAACTCTTTTTGAAGAAAAATAAAAAAAGATAATGGTACAATTGAACACAGTGAAGGAAAAATGGGACAAGAATGTGTGGATGGGACAGATTTGGGTCCCACCTTTTTGCCTATTCCCTCTCAAACAGGGAGAAATCCACTCTGGCTATCACTGACAACTATCACTGACAAAGATAATCTTTCAAGGATGTAGATGAGATGGGAACTGAAAAGAGGTAGGTTATAAACTAGAATCCAAAATTCTAACAGAAAGAAACAATGAACCTAGACAGACACAAGTTCAGTGTGAAGGCCATCTTCTCCATGAACCCATCTCCTGACCCTGCCCTCTGCAGGGTGATCACCTATGCTTTCACATGGGTGATCACCTTGGGGCTCGTCTGCACCCCAGTCTTAGTCCTCTTCATTATGCTGGTGACTTTCTCAGCATAGGAATGGAGGGAAGGCCTAGGATGGAAGGATATTATGGAATCCAAGACAGATTTGCACAGGTACACAAGGTGGCATAGTCACAATAGCATGGTTTACAACAGCAAAATACTCTAAATTAACCAAACCATCTGCCGATAGAAGAATAAACAAAACAACTTGTGTTTTATTCATCCAATGCAATCCTCAATCAGAGCTACATCAGTTATGCCTACAACTATCCCACTCTCAGTAAGCAGAAGTAGGATATATGCAACATGATTATATGTGTATACAGCTCATAAAAAAAGAATGTCACATATTGTTGGTGAATATTTACCATTAGGAAACGTGCATGTAGGGGTAGGGGGAAAAGAGATTGTTTGGGAATTGGGAGCAGAACACAAGTCTTCAGTTATAACTCTAATAGGCTTTGCACACGCATGTTTATTGCAGCACTATTCACAATAGCAAAGACTTGGAACCAACCCAAATGCCCATCAATGATAGACTGGATGAAGAAAATGTGGCACATATACACCATGGAATACTATGCAGCCATAAAAAAGAATCAGTTCATGTTCTTTGAGGGACATAGATGAAGCTAGAAACCATCATTCTCAGCAAACTAATACAGGAACAGAAAACCAACCACATGATCTCACTCATAAGTGGGAGTTGAACAATGAGAACACATGGGCACAGGGAGGGGAACATCACACACCAGGGCCTGTCGGGGGATGGGGGGGCAAGGGGAGGGGTAGCATTAGGAGAAATATCTAACGTAGATGACGGGTTGATGGATGCAGCAAACCACCATGGCACATGTATACCTATGTAACAAACCTGCATGTTCTGCACATATATCCCAGAACTTAAAGTATAATCAAAAAAAATCTAGAAGTAAATATGGAAAAATGTTACGACGTGATAAAGTTGTCTTTACTTTTTATTATGTTTGAAACATTTGACATGGTAAAAATATTCTCAACTGATAGATACTATGATCTAATTTATATTATAATCTAAAGATAAATATTGTAATCTAAATTTGTCCTTCCTTTTCATAATAAGTTCAGGTAGAAGCTTGTCTGTATCTAATTTCACAGCAATGTGAAAACAGGTAAATGCTTGTTTTTTTTTTCCTATTTACCTGAAATATCTGTTTCAGGGAGAAAAGGGCCCTTCTCAGATCTCGTCCACTGGAGTTGTACAGTTTTTCTGAAATAAAGAATACAACACACAAATTAATTAAACTGACTCAATTGACAGTGAAAACAGAGAGGATATGAATGATAACAAAACTACCCCTGGAAAGGTAATGAAAATCTATTCATTTCATTCAGGGTGCAAACCTTACGCCCAACCACAAGAAGAATGTTGCATATACATGTCTGGTATGTGACAGGTGTCACAGTGAGGGGATGTGTGACTTGTAGAGAAGGTACCTAGGTTTTTAACCCTCATCTCCCATCCTTCCTCTCTCAAGATCTCTATTTCCAGCTGTTTGCAGACTCTATTTTCCAGTGTATAGACTATTTCCACTTGATGGCCAACTATACCCAGAAAAGTCCATGCAGCCAGAATAGAATCCACCCTTCTACCTCATGCCTCCCTTGCCTTACAGGCCCTGCATACCCATGCTTTCTACACCTCCTGTTTCTGGGGTGTGTGGGCTGCCTTGAGCACTCTTCTGGTCCCAGGGTTCCCTAGACAGCATGGGAGACCCAAAGGCAGCATGGCAGCTTTGCTGACTAGCTGGCTCCCTCTAGTTGCATAAGGGCCTCTACGCAGGAAGCCAACCTTAGCTCTGCCTGGCTGTGGGTTTTCACTCATGTTCAAGGATGGTCCTGGCCATGGGCAAGCCAGATGAAAGATCCCAGTCTTGGAATTCTCTAGATGAAGACAGGCTGACTTCCACAAGCTCACTGTTGAGCTGGTCGCATTTCAAGTATACGAGTTAGGCCAGGTTTCATGAAGAAGAAGGTGAGCTTGACATAGGGCCCATCCTCCAGGGGTTGCCATACAGCCGGTCAGAGTTACTAGCTGGCCACAGTTACTAGCTGGCCAAAGTGATGGTGCTACAGGTGCTGAAGACACACAGGAGGGAGTCCTGTTCTGGTTATGCAGGATGCCAGGGAGCACGGATCCTGCTCAGCCCTCCCAGCACCCATTCTTGGCACTGATCCAGGTGGCTCACGTGCATAGGGTTATATTCCTAGCACCAGCTGCCAAAGTTCTCCAAAAGAATCACCAAACATATTTACTGAGCGCCTGCTGGGCACAGTAGTGGGCACTAGGATACCACAGTAAAGAATGCCATTATCAAGAGCAAAGACTAAGTAATCAGACTGCCTGCATTCTAAACCTGGTATCACCACTTACTAGCTATGTGACCTTGAACAAAACACTTTACCTCTCTAAGCCTTGGGTTCTCATCTGTAAAATAGGAATATAAATATTAGAGGAAAATGGGTTCTGTGTTAAATTAAGCATGTATATTATAGAGTGGAATGCAAAATACCATTTAAAATGTTTAGATAGAATAAAAGCATTCAAAGCAATGTCATGTTGCTTGCCAGCTACCCTGGGCTTCAATTCTAGCCTAAAGGGATTCAGGGCAGAGCCACATTCCCCTCTTGTGCAAGTGGCATGAAACACATGGCCCCAGAAGAGTTTGCAGAAGTCTAGTGACAGAACAGATATGCTAATTTTTCACAGTGGCCCAGGAAGTGGATAGGCCCCATCTTACAGAGATTTAAAAGGACACAGGTATGTAAAGCTCAGTATTTGCTTGGCAGTCGTTTCTTCAAAGGCCTCCCTACCAGACGTATTGCCTTCTGGCAAAGAACAGAAGGACCCTGTGGAAACACCCACTTGATGACATCACTTCCCCATTTAAGCCCTTCGTGGCTGCCCACTGCAGCCAGAATGAAATCCAAACTCCTTTGCATGGTCTGCCAAGCCCTTGGTCATACAGCCCCACTCCCTCGCTGTACTGCAGACGCTGTGGTTTTCTCTCACATCCTGAGGTAGTCCAGGCTCCTCCAAACTCACAACTTAATACATATTGCTGCTAAGGAGCAGTGGCAAGATGCTGTGAGGTGGGAGTCTGGGGGGTGGTATGCGACTCCAAAGATTTCCTGTTGTTTGACCACTTTGGCATCTACCACCTCTAAACATAACATGCGACCCACAAACACTTGCTAATTATGAAGACTTCTGATTAAGAGAGAATGCACCACCTTCCTAAAAAGTAAGAACCTAGAAAGCTCCAGAGGAATCAACCATCCCCAATCTGAACATCTAATTCATCTCTGACCCTAAGAAACAAGGCCCTGGTGACTCTCAGGCTGACCTCTAAAGAGTTTGTGTGGTCCCAACATATGAGTAATAGAGTGAGTTTCTCACTGTATCATGCCTGGAGTAGAACCCTGGTCTCTGGGGTGATCACACTTCTTCCAACTTTCACAGCTAACATCTGAGACTCCCCAAGTATCAGTGAAACAGACTTTGTTTTTTGTCAATATGACTTCTAATAAATAAGAATAAAAATATCAAGTAAAAGCATGGGTCCCCAAACAAGTATACCCCCAAAGAAGTGGGCCAGATTTATCCTACCCAGGAAGAACATCAGTAGAATTGAGTCAATTCCAAGTAACTCTTAAAAAGGCAATAGGCTGGTGGGCACAGTGGCTCAGGCCTGTAATCCCAGCACTTTGGGAGGCCGAAGCTGGCTGATCACTTGAGGTCGAGTTCAAGACTTGTCTGGCCAACATGGTGAAACCCAGTCTCTGCTAAAAATACAAAAATTAGCCAGGTGTAGTGCTTCACGACTGTAATCCCAGCTACTTGGGAAGTTGAGGCCAGAGAATCTCATGAACCTGGGAGGCAGAGACTGCATTGAACTGAGGTCATGCTACTGCACTCCAGCCTGGGTGACAGAGCAAGATGCTGTCTCGAAAAAAAAAGGCAATAGACTTGCATTAGACCTTGTCACCAGATGACAAGCAAAAATGTGTCATAAGTAGACTCAAAATATCACAGTTAAAGTCTCCTTTAGTTACTAGTGATATATCATTTTTGATTCATCAAAATGAAGGTTATCATTAGTTGTATTCTGATAGTTAAGGTTTTACTACTTGGTGCTATAGTGAAAAGAATCAGTTTTTAAAATACAAACTAAGTATTAGAAAAAAAATCAGCTGAGAATGCCTGCTAATATTTTGTTGAAGATTTCTGCATCTATAGTCATAAGGAATACTGGTTTATAGTTTCTTTTTTTTTGCAGTGGTGTTGATATTGAGACAATGCTGATCTCGTGAGTTGGGAGTACTCCTTCCCCTTCTGCTTTCTGAAGGGATTTCTATAGACTTATTCTATACAAACAAGTCTATACAAATGTTATTTATTCATTTCATTCGTGTTATTTATTCAATTTCTTCATTAATACAGGGCTATTCTGATTATCTCTTTCTTCTTCAATGAAGTTTGTTAATTTGTGTCTTTCAAGGAATTTGTCCATTTAAGCTGTTTAATGTGTTGGCATAAAGTTGTTCATATTCTGTCATCCTTTTATTAACTGTAGCAATGTCCTTTTATACCTGGTGTTGGTAATTTGTGTCTTCTTTCTATTTTACTTGATCAGTCTGACTAGAGCTCTACCAATTTATTAGTCTTTTTCAAGAATCAGCTATTGATTTCATTAGAGGTTTTTTTTCCTATTGCTTTTCTGATTTCTATTTCATTGATTATTTTCTTTCTTTTGTTGGCTTTGAGTTTAGTTTGCTCTTCCAGTTTCTTCAGGTAGAAATTTAAATGACTTGAGAACTGTCTTTTTTCTAAGTATTTAATGCTGTAAGTTCATTTCTAAGTACTTCTTCAACTGCTTCCTGTACATTTTGATATATTGTTTTCATTTTAAAATTGTATTAATATTGAATTCAGGGTGGAATAACTTAACCTTGTGATTTTTTTGACCCATGGTTTATTAAATTGTATTGTTTAATTTCCAAATATTTAGAGATTTTCCAGATATCTTTCTGCTACTAATTTCTGATTTAATTTCTTTGTGGTCAGAACATATACTTTATCAAATCTTTTAGACTCATTAAGGCTTATTTTATGGCCCAGAATGTGGTTTATCCTGGTGAATGTCTAATGTACACTTTAAAAGAACATGTATTCTGCAGTTATTGAGTGGCTGTTCTATAAATATCCACTAGATCAAAATGAGTAATAGTGCTGTCCAGGTCTTCTATATACTTACTGAATTTTCTATTTACTTGTTCTATAGATTAGTATGAAAGTAGAGTTGAAGTCTCCAACTATTACAGAGGATTTGTATATTTCTTCTTTCATCTTTATGAGTTCCTGTTTTAGGTGCTTTGAAGTTTTGTTGTTAAGTATGCTTACATTTGGGACTGTTGTGGCTTCTTGGTGTATTGATCTTTTATCACTATGTAATGTCTCTCTTCATCCCTGTCAATATTCCTTGTTTTAAAGTCTACTTTTCTGATAAGAATATGACCATTTTGGGTCAGTGATTGAATGGTGTATCTTTTTCCATCCTCTTATTTTTAACCTATCTATGTAGAATTTCTTATAGATATAGCTGTATCTTGTTTATATGCAATCTGACTATCTGTCTCCTAATTGATATGCATTCATTGTGGTTGTTTTTTTTTTTTTTTTTTTTTTTTGAGACAGAGTCTCACTCTGTTACCCAGAATGGAGTGCAGTGGCACGATCTTGGCTCACTACAATCTCTGCCTCCCGGGTTCAAGCGATTCTCCTGCTTCAGCCTCCCAAGTAGCTGGTATTACATGTGTGTGCCACAATGTCTGGCTATTTTTTTTTTTTGGTATTTTTAGTAGAGATGGGGTTCCACCATGTTAGTCAGGCTGGTGTCAAACTCCTGACCTCATGATCCACCTGCCTCAGCCTCCCAAAGTGCTGGGATTATAGGCGTGAGCCACTGCGCCCAGCATTCGTTTTATTTTTAACTTCTCTGACATCACAACTTATTCCTCAGTGGCACTAGAACCAGACCATAGGGAGGCTCTGATGCCATCTCAAACTCTTAGATAAAAAGCATCCTTCTACAAATGCCAAAGATACTCCCAGCAGTGCCAAAAATGTCTCCTTTTTGCCAAGTGTCATTTAATTAAAACAAACTACAATTTCTAATCGAGGAATAAGTACTTTCCATTCCAATTATGTTTAATTTTCAAAGCAAAACCTTTACAGTAATTTGTTTAAATTGTCTATTTCAAACAAAACTGAGTAAGAAAATATGTAGTACAGTTCCCAAATAATGACTCTGTTGCTTTAAGCAAGAGAATTCTCACTACAGAACTTTAGAGATTCACAAATGTTAATGTAGTTTTGTTTTTCAATATCAAAGCTCAAAAGAACAGCTAATCTATATAAAAATATGACCAATTTTGGCTGAAATGTCTCTTAAAATGCTTTTCTTTTTAATTCCCTATGGTATAAAGCACCAGACAAGGTCTTGATCAGAAATCCTACCATGTGGCATCTGTTACGTTGTAACTTTTTTTTACCCTTCATACAAATGTCTGGCAGTGATGCTTCATTTTTTTGACAGATACCTTCTCCTGAACTACTGCATATCTTTAATATTTATAAGAATTTAATATTTTAACAAATGTTATGCATTAGTCCCTATATATCACATTAGGGCAATACAAGGGTCATCATTATGGTTGAAATAAAAAGAACAAAATATTTATTTAAAGGAATATTACTCTAGAGTACTGTCTTTGGAAAGACAATTCAATAATACATTCTCTTTCTACCAACAACAATAATGTGGTTTAAAATGAAATCACAGTTCTTTATTAAAACTCAAAGTTGCCAGCTATGTTTAAAATAGTGGTACCAAAAAGCCTCTCTTCCTAACTTATCTTATTCTGTTGATTCATAACATACATTTTAAGAGATACCTCAGTCTACCTAGAGGCTTAGGAAGGATTAGGATGCAAGGATGTTTTAAGTGACATATAATTTGTCATTTTACAAGAAGTACAATTTATGCGGTAAAAGAGGATCCAGCAGGCATTTCACTATGTCAGACATCATGCCCAAACTAGCAACTAGTGACAGCCCTTTGATGTGGCACAAGAGAGGCCCAGACAGGCCAAAGGAGAATCACTTCTTCCCACAGTGCAGGTCCTGGGTTCCTTGCTGCAGGACTAACAGTGCCATGGGAGGTGTGATCTGGAGCTTTATCTGCTGGGTAACATTCCAAGTTCAAGAAACCAGGCACTCCACTTGTGTTGCACCCAAGTTTTAACATACAGAAACTTCACCAAGGCTGTGCGGGCCTCTCCTTCAGCTTAGACTAGAATGTGAAGGGCTCACCCAGGAACGGTACCTGGCCTGCCAGATTCCCAAGGATATTCTTTACCTCACTCTTGGATCCATTTCCTATGGAAGTCCAATCACCCCTTCTTTAAAAGCAGCCTGTCTATGTAGATTCAGGTATTTTCAGTCTGGGTTACATGGGTATGTGCAGGGTTTCCTTGAGGCAAGATGACTGACAGACTTCATGCTCCCTAGTTCTGCACCAATTCTCTATTCTGCAGACTCTGTGCTCGCTGTGAGGGTCTCCTACATGTTTATGTGGGTCTGTGTGTGTGCAGACGCATGTGCACATATGACTTCAATCTGTGGTTAGTACAGACTATTTGCAGGTCCACTGACCCTCTAACTATATGCAGTATACTGTATAGACTGTCCTAACAGCTGCTGAATCTCAAGGAAAGGAACTCCAAGTGTGCCCACTGCCTGAAAATCAGGCAAAGCAAAAGAAAGTAGATTCCACATGTAGTGCAGAAGAAGTAGGTTGGAGCCCACCCTACGCCAGCAAGAGGGCAGCTACAGAGGCTTCATGTATATGCAAATATCAAACTTTTCCCATGAGCTCACAGAGGTTCTCCTTGCTCCTCTTTGTTCACCTTGGCTATGAACACGTCAGTGAGGGTGGTACAGCCCCTATCAGGGGAGGTTGCAGGGGAGCAGATGGTTCCTGCCAACTCAGACTCAGCTGGAGAGCTCTAAATCAGAGCATCAAGGAAAACGAGGTGCCTGAGCAACCAAGAGGAGACATATAGGAGCCTTCCTGATGAATGTCAAAAAGGCATAAAAAGGCCAGGCACAGTAGCTCACACCTGGAATCCCAGCACTTTGGGAGGCCAGGGCCAAGGTCAGCTTGAGCCAACAAATTTGAGATCAGACTGAGCAGCCTGGTAAAACCCTGCTTCTACCAAAAAATACAAAAATTAGCCACATGTGGTGGTTTGCACCTATAGTCCTAGCTACTCAGGATGCTGAGGTGGAAGGATTGCTTAAACCCAGGAGGTCAAGGTTGCAGAGAGTCATGATCATGCCACAGTACTCCAGTCTTGGTGACAGAGCAGAACTCTGTCTCAAAAAAAAAAAAAAAAAAAAAAAAAAAAAAAAAATGTGTAACAGCAAAACTCAAAGCAGAAATGCAGGGCTGAGATCAAACTGGAGTCATTAAAGACTTGCCTTTCTCCTGAAGCTCTGGGACTGCCAGGTGGGAGATGTGCAAAGAGGTTCCCCAAGCACAGCCCCGAGAGGTGGCCAGCAGCCGATGAGAGCTAAGGCTGCAGAAGGTCCTGGGGAAGAAGCAGTGCTGATTGCTGATTCCGGCAGCTGGGGAAAAGCTGGGGGCAGACTGATTATACATCCCTTACTTTTAGGTCAAGTACAGCTTGTGCATGGCCAATAAATAAATGAAGAAACACGTGCATCTATTCTCCTACCACTTCCAAATTAAACCTGCCTGGGCTATAATCATTTGGGTAGCATTAGCCTTTGAGTAAATGCAATTAGAAGCCTATCTTTAGTAAGGACGAGGAGGTGTAATCAGAACATTATTTGTGGAAATCTTTGGAACTGCCCCTCCATCCTTTCTTGCCAATTTTCTCGCCTTTTAAAATGAACTATGTCCCTTTAATAGGTGTAATCATGTATTATACTGTAAACTAGCTTGTAATAACAAGAGTGGAGGGCACAGTCTAGGAGACTACTGGGGATCATTCCTGCTTTGTCTCGAAAGCCCTGTGGGGCTCACAAAGATCAGTGCTGAAAAGTACAGCCAAAGGGGTGCTATGATTCCGGTTCAGTGAAGAGCACGATGAAGAAAACTTCAGTGTGTGAAGAAAGAAAGACCAGAACATTAATTAGAAAGGCCCAGAGAGAAAAATGAGTACCAATTTACATCAGTGAAAGAATATGCAGGGGGAAAAACCAAAATCCCCTTCAAGAAGGGAAGTACGGGAGTGAAAGATACATCTAGAGTATCACGCTTTGGGGCCTATAAAAATTGCTGGCTGGGAGACTAATAATTACAGCACAAGCTCTCACCAGGTGTCAAACACATTAACCAAGCTCCCGGTGGGAAAACCTGGACCATGTCCCCAGAGCCTCTTCTCTGCTCAGGGAGCACTATAACGTTCCTTTCTCCCCTGGGCTGCTGCAAAGTTTACCACATTTCAAAAGGAGATTTATTCATAGGCACAATGTTCAGGCCTACATTGAAAGTCTGTTTGCAGCAGCTACAGACAATACAACCATCATGATTTCTCAGGCACAGCCATGAGAAACGAGCTCCTGATCCACCAGGCATTTAGCTGTGTGGCATTTGCTCTTCAGATACCAGAGAGAGTTGGTGAAGAACAGTTCTGTGAAATGTGACCAAAGACAGCTTCTAGAAAATGAGTGGCTAAGCTTGGGCGATGCCCATTCCCCTAGCTAGAACACATGCAACCCCAGTTACTGTCAGCACTGAGTGAGGCAACAGAAGTGTACTCTAGACCTTCTTCTTGTGAATTCAAATGTGCCACATGACAAACGAATGTCCAGGCAGATGGCTCATTTCAACCTGCAGCCTCACTCCATTATTACTTGCTAATGTTTTAAAGAGAAAATGTGGCATAGTGGATACTGTATTTTGCAGTGAAAAAAATTGTTTGGTTGGACTTTGGAAATCATATTTTCCAGTGATTTTGAAGCTTGTTGGAGTTATAGCCTCCAATATACAAGTTGTGGGAAAAAAAAAAAAAAAAAGCTTATCCATCACAATCAAGTAGGCTTCATTCCAGGGATACAAGGCTGGTTCAACATATGCAAGTCTATAAATGTAAAAGCCCACCACATAAACAGAACCAAAGACAAAAACCACATGATTATCTCAATAGAGGCAGAGAAGGCCTTTGACAAAATTCAACAGCCCTTTATGCTAAAACTCTCAATAAACCAGGTAACAAAGAAACGTATCTCAAAATAATAAAAGTTATTTACAACAAACCTACAGCCAATATCATACTGAATGGGCAAAAACTGGAAGCATTCCCTTTGAAATCCAGCACTAGACAAGGATGCCCTCCATCACCACTCCTATTCAATATAGTATTGGAAGTTCTAGACAGAGCAATTGGGCAAGAAAAAAAAATAAAGGGTATTCAATTAGGAAAAGAGGAAGTCAAATCGTTTCTATTTGCAAATGACATGATTGTATATTTAGAACACCCTATCATCTCACCCCAAAATCTCCTTAAACTGATAAGCAACTTCAGCAAAGTCTCAGGATACAAAATCAATATGCAAAAATCGCAAGCATTTCTATACACCAATAACAGACTTAAAGAGAGCGAAATCATGAGTGAACTCCCATTCACAATTGCTACAAAGATAATAAAATACCTAGGAATACAACTAACAAAGGATATACAGGACCTCTTCAAGGAGAACTACAAACCACTGCTCAAGAAAATAAGAGAGAACACAAACAAATGGAGAAACATTCCATGCTCATGGTTAGGAAGAATCAATATCATGAAAATGGCCATTCTGCCCAAAGTAATTTATAGATTCAACACTATCCCCATCAAGCTGCCAATGACTTTCTTCACAGAACTGGAAAAAATCACCTTAAACTTCATATGGAACCAAAAGAGAGCCCACATAGCCAAGATAATCCTAAGCAAAAAGAACAAAGCCAGAGGCATCACACTACCTGATTTCAAACTATACTATGAAGCTACAGTAATCAAAATAGCATGGTCCTGGTACCAAAACAGAGATATAGATCAATGGAACAGAACAAGGCCTTGGAGGCAACACTACACATCTACAACCATCCGATCTTTGACAAACCTGACAAAAACAAGCAATGGGGCAAGTATTCACTGTTTAATAAATGGTGTTGGGAAAACCGACAAGCAGTGTGCAGAAAGCAGAAACTGGACCCTTTCCTGATACCTTAAACTAAAATTAATTCCAGATGGATTAAAGACTGAAACATAAGACCTAACACCATAAAAACCCTAGAATAAAACCTAGGTAAAACCATTTAGGACATAGGCATAGGCAAGGACTTCATGACTAAAACACCAAAAGCAATGGCAACAAAAGCCAAAATAGACAAATGGGACCTAATTAAACTCCAGAGCTTCTGTACAGCCGAAGAAACAATCATTAGAATGAACTGGCAGCCAACAGAATGGGAAAAAAATTTTGCAATCTACCCATCTGACAAAGGGCTAACATCCAGAATCTATAAAGAACTAAAACAGGTTTACAAGAAAAAAGCAAACAAACTCATCCAAAAGTGGGAGAAGGATGTGAACAGACACTTTTCCAAAGAAGACATATATGAGGCCAACAAACATATGAAAAAATGCTCATCATCACTGATTATTAGAGAAATGCAAATCAAAACCACAT
This sequence comes from Sapajus apella, assembly GCF_009761245.1. Classification (NCBI taxonomy): domain Eukaryota; kingdom Metazoa; phylum Chordata; class Mammalia; order Primates; family Cebidae; genus Sapajus; species Sapajus apella. Next base: position 10,206,017 of record NW_022436997.1, read on the forward strand.
TGAGATACCACCTCACGCCAGTTAGAATGGCAATCATTAAAAAATCTGGAGACAACAGATGCTGGAGAGGATGTGGAGAAATAGGAACACTTTTACACTATTAGTGGGAGTGTAAACTAGGTCAACCATTGTGGAAGACAGTGTGGTGCTTCCTCAAGGACTTAGAAATTCCACTTGACCCAGCAATCTCATTACTGGTTATATTCCCAAAGTATTATAATTCATTCTATTATAAAGACACATGCACACGTATGTTCATAGTGGCCCTGTTTACAATAGCAAAGACCTGGAACCAATCCAAATGCCCATCAATGATAGACTGGACAGGGAAAATGTGGCACATATATACCATGGAATACTATGCAGCCATGAAAAACGATCAGTTTGTGTCCTTTGTAGGGACATGGATGAATCTGGAAACCATCATTCTCAGCAAACTGACACAAGAACAGAAAATCAACCATCACATGTTCTCACTCATAGGCGGGTGTTGAACAATGAGAACACATGGACACAGGGAGGGGAGCATCACACACTGGGGTCTGTTGGGGGGGCCAAGGGAAGGACAGTAGGGGGGTGGGAGGTCAGGGAGGGATAACATGGAGAGAAATGCCAGATGTAGGTGGCAAGGGGGATGGAGGCAGCAAACCACATTGCCATGTATGTACCTATGCAACAATCCTGCATTATCTGCACATATATCCCAGAGTCTAAAGTACAATTAAAAAAAAAAAAAGAATAACATACACAAAAAAAATGTTCAGATACACAAGATATTAATACAACTTCAGCGATATGGATGCCCAGAAACTTCTTGTGGTCTTTCAGGACATTCCATGGACCACAAGGTAAAAATCATTGCTCTAACCCAACATCTTCATTGAACAGGTGCAGAAACATAGGCAGAGAGGTGCCATAGATGCCGGCCCCAGAGCTGGGACTGGAGGCTCGAGGAAACACAGAAGAGTAACTGAAAATGGCAAGCAGAAATTGAATTGACCGTATGTTCTTAGCTTACAGTAAAAATAAGGTAAACAACTGAGCCACCGAAACTCACTCACATCCATGACATTTATGCTACCCTGTAAATTCAGAGAGAAAACACACACATGCTAAAGCAAAGGCTTTGCTTTTGAGAAATCTGACTCGTCCCTTTTGCCTGTGGGAATGACCATGAGTAGTGGAGGCTTGAGGTACGCCCCAGTCAGCCTGAGGATGAGGAAGCTACACGTCAACAATGACAAGGTCATAAGACCTGGTAAGAAAGAAGATTGCTTAAGAATAACTTAATGAAAGTCCAATTCCCTTGGATTACAATCACATTTTACATACTTATAAGTACATAAACCCTATAATAATCTTAATTATTGATTATCTACTAAGTAGGTGCTATGCTGAGCATGAGGTTATACATGTAAATGAAGACAGTCTCAGCCATTGGTTTATCAGTCGTGACAAATGTACCACATTCATGCAAGATTTTACTAATGGGAAATTAGGGAAGGTTGAGGGGGTATATGGGAACAAATTTTTGCCCAGTATTTTTTTCTGTAAAATTTAAACTGCTCTTCCCCAAAATAAAGTCTGTCTAAAAAATTATATCTAAAGGCAAGCCCACAGGACGTGGGAGAGGCCATGAGCCTGGGGCTTACGGAGGACACAGCTCTTTGCAACCCCTGCTGCATGCACATGCAGTCTCAGGCCTGGGACTTGGCATTTTCTGCCATGAATCATTGCTCATCTGTCCATGCATGCTTCTGTGATCTCCCCATGCCAGGGCCAGCTCTCAATCACAGTGGTTTCTCCCCAGCCCCTGGAAGTGTCTGGCTGAATAGGTTCCTGGTGTATGTGACTGATGGGCAAGTGTGTGTGTTCTGTCTAAGGCCTGGGTTAACCTGAGATTCCATACATGAGTTTCAGACACATCTGTACCTACTCTGAGTTCCCAAAGGGAAGGGCATAGGTAATTTTTAGGACATTGGACATACCAGATGCTTCTTTGTCACCTTCAGCAGGAAATCCTAACTTCTCCTGTCTTTCCTTCCTTCAAACAATCACTGACCATTTATTCTGCAACAAGGGCTATGCCAGACAGGAGAGTAAAATGATGCATGGGGCACAGCACAAGCTTCCAAGAGGCTTGTAGTTGGTGGAGAAGATGATTTGTCAACAAAGAGGACAGCCCAGTACTGTAGGAGCTGGAACCCAGAAAGGTACCAAATGAAGGAGCCCTTCCCACTTACTGTAGGAAGCAAAGGATCTTCAAAGAGCTATTGACCAAGAGGGTGCAAAAGATTTTAAGTCATAAAATGATGTTATGCGGTTGCTTGTCTGTCATTACCACGTGCTGAGCCCCACCCATCTCCACACCCATTTGGTCTGGTTACCTTGAGACCCACTGGTCCCATCCTCCTCATCTTCACTGAGAAAGAAAGCCTAAGCAAAGCCATTTATACCTCTATTCTGAATTAATTCTTAGGAAACTACTTTTCCCTCTGAATTGGAGGGAATGGGTCAGCTTTGGGGCCCCAGCAAAGTATATATCCATTTGCTCCCATCTTCACATTTCCAAAATGGTCCCTTCGTGGGGGCAAAGGGCCCAAGTCAGCTGATGAAGGTCACTTAATAGGTCAAAGTCCTGTTTCAAACCTGCCATTTTCCTTCCCAGGATCAAAGAATGATAGAGAGAAAAGGGTCCTCGGAGACTTCCCTCTGCAGAGAAGTCGAACTGCTCACCCAAGCCATAGAGGACCTGTGCACAGGTGCCAGGAAGAGGCAGCACCATGATGCTGTTCCTCTAAAAAGGTTGCTGACCTGGATTATCAGATCAGTGACATCTCAAATGCAGTAAAACTGCCCTGAGGCAACCAGCAGTGTGAAAAACAGGTGACCAGGGGCTTACTTCAGGTCTCTCTCTTTGGTCTCTATCTCAGGGCCCTCTCTCTGGGCCCTGAAAATGGTTCTCCTCCCTTCTCCCTCTTTCTTTCTACATTTCTTTTTCTTTGTTCTCTTCTCCCATAATTAGGGATCTGGAGAACCTTACGGTATTTTCTTTAGCGATGGACTTTTATAATTCCTTTTCTTAATTTCCAAATTAAGTTAAAATATTTGCATTACATATTTTCTCAAGACTCATGTATTTCTTTTTCTATGTCTATTTTTTATATTATTTATTTTTTGAGACAGGGCCTCACTCTGTCACCCAGGCTAGAGGGTGGTGGTATGAACATGGCTCACTGTAGCCTCTGCCTCCCAGGCTCAGGTGATCCTCCCACCTCAGCCTCCCAAGTAGCTGGGACCACAGGTATACACCACCATGCCTGGCTAATTGTTAAATTTTTTTGTAGAGACAGGGTCTCATTATGTTGCCAGACTGCTCTCAAACCACTTGGCTTAAGCAATCCTCCCATGTCGGCCTCCCAAAGTGTTGTGATTACAGGAGCAAGCCTCTGCAACCATCCTGGTTCTCTTTTAAAAACAACAAAGAACACATATTGCTGAGTTGGTTTTGCTTGTGGGCAGGGTGTCCCTCTCCTGAGACAGTCATGGTACAATGGCTGTCACTGCCCTGCCGCTGGCCCTACTCACCCCCCTACTGGCAGGGCACAAAAAGAAGGAAGGCTTCCTAAACAAACAAACCCATTCTTTCTCACTCTTCTGGAAGCATCTAGGGCTCCTGGTAGCACCCACAGGAAACCATCCCTTCCAGTTGGGTGTGAGGCCCACCTCTCTGGGGAGACCATTTACAAGACAAAAACCACCCTAGCTCAAGGACTGGAAACCACAACCACGTACCACCCAGCCAGCCCCACACAGCAAAAACTACTTAGCCCTCTTACGGAGGCACCCATGGCAGCCAGGACTGACTTAGTGTTGGCCTCTGCTAAGCGCCCCATTCCCTAGTCTCAGCTCAAAGAACCTGCCACCCTCAGCCCCTGGTCCTGTCTCCCACCTGCTCTTGGGGGACATCTTCTCCCCTTCACCTATGGCACCAGCTGTCAAAGTCCTCATCCTGACACTGTACCTGTGCCTGGTTTGCACTTTGACTTCAGGCACCATTGTGCTATGGCCTTGGACAATACCACCGCCCAGACTCCTAAATCCGTATTTTCATTTCAGAAGAAATTCCTCTCTGCACCTCAGTTTTCTGATCAGTAAAACAGGATTTAAAATAGACATTCCACCATTCTGAAGCCATGTGATTATGAACATGATCATGTTGGAAAAGCGCCTGGCACAAGTTAGGTACTCAGTAAAGACTACTTTTTTTTCTCTTTCAAGCCCCTAAGGCCTCCATGACATTTCTAAATAATATCTAAAGCCCTCCATACAGTGAATAGTTAGTCCTTTCCTGGGCACTGCACTCAGGGCCATGAGATGCCTCCTATCATCTGTCAGGTCTTCCTAACTGGGTGGTGAGACAGTCTCCTGACTTCAGACATCCCCAGCCGGGCCCTGGGGATCCCACTCCAAGGCACAATCACTACCCCAAAGAGAGTGCCTCTTCCTTCCCGGGGTCAATGCCTGTTGACAGGGAAAATGCTCACCCTCTCTGCCCTAAACACTTTGAGAAAAAAGAAATGGGTTTCTACTCCTTGGAGAGAAGATAAGGATCATTAGCTGGGGTCAAAAGGGAACAACCTAGCATCAATCATGTCACCGCGCAGAGATGGCAAAACTCAGCAGTTCTGCCGCCCCACACCATGGGTCCTTTCAATATTCTTCAAGACAGAAACAGCCAAGAATCTATGGCAAGTATCATGTAAAGAAAAGAAAATTGCATCAGAGAAAAGAATGGGTATTTAAGACAACTGTTTTGACAGGAGTTTATTAAGTAACAAGTAGGGAAAAGAAGAACAACAGTAAAAGAATATACAGTGGCATCTTTACAAGTTTAGTACAACTTAAACAGTGGTTTTGTCTCATAACAAATTCACACCTAGCCTAACGTTTTCACATATTAAATGGACAAGCTACGTCTGGATCCTCCGTGGCCTCCTGACACACTCCTCTGTATTTATTTCCAGGTCGTGTGTCCTGTGGCAAGGAGAGCTAAGCCAAGAGTGCCATGCAGCTCTAGCAAGCTGTTTCAGTGAAAAAAAAAAACGCAAAATACCAAACATAAGGTCTCTTCCCCATTGTTGTGACAGCTTGCTGAGTCCAACACATTTGAGAACATCACTAGGAAACAATGTGGATGTAGCTTCAAAGTTCTTTGAGACTTCAATTGCAGAAAAGAGAGAAAGAGAACCTGGGGTTGGAACCTCAGCTGAAGAAGTATTTCTCAGCCTAATACCTAATCAGGGTGTGTTTCCTAATGAAACTGACCATTCCCCTCTGTCATCTTCCATGGAATAACAGAGTTAGTTACAGAAAGGCCCATACAGAGAAGTGGGCAGGATGCAGTGGGAGGACCACCAGCAACAGGCTCAGGGGCCCAGCGGGGTGACCACAGCTCAGGCACTTATGGCCTGCGTGCTTGTAGGGAAGAACCTTAATATCTCTGGGCCACATTTTGCATGTTACAATGTTAGAATGGACAACCATAAAAAGAATGGTCATACGCGCTTATGGAGAACCTGGAACAACAGGAGCCTCATGCTGTGCTGCTGAGATGTGAGATAATGCAGCCTCTCTAGAAAGCAGTTTGATAGATTCTCATCAACTGAAATACAGACCTACTGTTTGACCCAGGAATTCTACTTCTAGGACTTTCCCCAAGGAAAGTGAAAATTTACACACATAAAAACATTTCACCAAGATCTATAGAGGCTCTATTCAGAATGGTTCTTAAAAACACCCTACTGGAAACAACTCAGATGTCCATCCGTTGTCAAACAGATAAACAAACTGTGGTATATCGATACAAGGGCGCACTAATCAGCAATACAGACTACTGATGCACGCAGCATAGATGAATTCTAACGACATTATGCTAAATGAAATAAGCCAGATACAAAAGAGCAGACACTGTATGATTCCATTCATATGAAGCTTTAGAAAAGACAAATCTGATCTACAGTGACAAAGCAGACCAGTGCTTGCCTGGATTGGGAATAGTGGAGATTGATAGGGAAAATGCATGAAGGAACTTATGGGAAAATGTTTTTTGTCTTGTTTGCAATAGAGCATATAGTTGTCAAAAGTTGAACTGCATTTAAAATGTGTGCATTCTATTGTATGTGAATTATTCCTCAATAAAATTGATGGAGAAAAGGAAGGTTGATTCTAGAGGGTCTTTAATTCAGTTATAATTCTAACTCTTAAATATTGACCTTAAATAACTTGCTTCCTTTTAGATAATGCCATTTATAATATGTTATGCAAACTTACAAAGGGGTCACTATAAAACATCCTTTGGGTTGGGCACAGTGGCACATGCCTTTAGTCCCAGTTACTCATGAGGTTGAGTTGGGAGAATGGCTTGAGCCCAGGGGATGAGGCTGCAGTGAGCTATAATTGCACCACTGCACTCCAGGCTGGGAGACAGAGCAAGACCCTGTTCAAGAAACAAAAACATCCTATGAATATAAAGCAACACAAAAATTATTACTGTCCATGAATGCATTGAGAGAGAGTACAGATAATGTGAGCTGGTGACACAGAAACTGAACATCAAGTGTAGACTCCACGTGTCGTGACTGGGAGAAGAGAAGCCAGCTGGGGCCAAAGTGGTGGGTGTAGTCAGAGCCATCCAGGGGAGAGGCAGTGCTGCACTCAGTGGCCTTGATGTGGCCAATGGGAAAATGGAGGAAGTTCTGTTGTGTTCACTGACAGGTGCTAAGTATACCAAGATAAGCAAGATGTGGTGCTGTTGAGGAGCTTAGAGTCTAACAGGAAAGACAGAGTCCCTGGTAGATATGTTCAGCCTAATGCAGGAAGTGATGCAACAGAGGAGGGCCCTAGTCATTTGGGCAAACTCTGGAGAAACGAGTCAGTTATTCAGGTGAATAAAGGCAGGTGCAGCTTTCCGGGCTGAGGGAACACAGACAGTAGACACCAAAGAGTGAGACAGCCTGGCATTTCTAGGAACCTTTGCAGTCCTATGATGGGCAGCATCATTTCTTTCCTCTGCATGAGACCCAGGCTGACTCCTGGAATAGTTGATAATCACACTCACAGTAGGTCGGCTGAGCAACGCTTTCCTGATGTTTCCTCAAACAACACAATGTTGCCCATTATGTATCATGCTCTGTGCTAGGCTTCAGGTTCACCTAGTATACAGTGTCTTGACATAACAATGCCATTTGTCACTAAAAGGAAGAAGTCCAAGGGCACTCTTCTCACAAGCTCCACTGGTACTCCGTTAGGGTCTACTTGTTTCACTGAGTCAGTTCATAGAAAAACTGCTGGGGCAGCCCCTGGACTTCCATAGAATGGTGGGGAGCAAGGGCTGGGAGCTGCTAAGAGAGACCACCACAGGCCCCACGGGTGGGTACATGCTCACAGGCTTGCTGACACATATGCTCGCCCTCCTTCCTTCCCTTTCTGAGTGGCTTCATCACTTCACACTGAGGTCTAAGCCAAGGGAGCCTTTGCAGGAAAGATTCACAACCACAGGCCACTGACAGGAGAAGACAAGCAAAAGAACGCCCTATTCTAACACCATGGTCACCATGGATCCCAGCAGGCTCATCACTGGTGGAGCTATTTCAGGCAGGGAATATGAACCAACCTCTGACTGGTACATGGGAACAGCTGGGGCATGTGGGTGGGAAGGGGGAACTTAAGATACATTCACAAGAAATGAAGTTCTTATTGGCTGTGAAGACCTACCACCTACCCACCACCAAATGCCCAAGTGGCAGCCCCATTCCCCCACTCCTTCCCAGATCATTGTGGAACAGAGAGGTGCATGTGATCACCGGGAATGAGGTTGGCTTGACCATACCCCCTGGGTGGGCCACAGTCTTGGTGGCAACTCAGCTGTGGAGTCCTGAAAGTGAGGAGCACAGCAACAGGCCAGGAATGGGAAGCCAGCTGGGACAATGCCTTTGCTGCCCTAGTGAGTTCCCCTTAGGCTTCCCCTTCCTCCACACACACCAGAGCCACAGGCATGGAAAATGTCCTCAGTAATCTTTGTGGTCCGACAGCAGGGCCCCAGCCTTCACCACACCCCCCGGGGGCTGGAGCTTTTCCTGTGTCTACATATGGCCTCAGGAAGAGACATGCACACCCGTCATTATACCATACTTAGAGGCTCCCTCAAACATCGACTGCAGACAAAGGTGCCATTAGGACTAAACCAAGCACCAAGCTGTTGCTTTGCTTTGCAAGGAAGCAGAATTTTGTTTTTTCCTAGTCTGAAAATTATGAGGAGGCCTGTTTTTATATTCTCATTGAGACTTCGGGCTACTAGATTTTTAGTTTTATTTCACCAGTTAATCCGTATTTAGGAAATATTTAAGCAAAGTCAGTCTAAGTCAGAGAAGCACCTTTAGCATCTCCATGAATCAAACAGGGAATTTTAAGAGCAACTCCTCCCTGGCCAGTCTGGTATGTGGCATGAGAGGGACATAGAAGGAGTCCAGGCACATCCTACCTTGTATTGCAAAGCAGGTCATCGGAGGTTCAGGTGACACATTTTCTGAGACATATATTAAAGGAACTGGACACTTGCACAGAAAAAGGTATCAAGAATTCAACAAAAGAGAAGCAACAAGTGTCACAGGTTGCCTATATGAAGGAGCCCTCACAGCTAAGAATTATCCACAGCTGGGACTGTCACACAGGATTTTTAAATAGTCTAGCATAAATGTAAGAGTGGATGTATGTGATATATTTAATCATCTCGTACTTGAATGTGTACAGCAATCACTGGGGAACTTGACAAGCACAGATTTAGCTTTAACAGATCCGGGGTAGAGCCTGGGATTCTGCATTTCTACCAAACTCACAGTTGGTGCCCCCATGGCTGGCAAATGGTCCTGGGAGGACACTCAGACAACCACTGGCCTTGGGGCATGTAATTAACACCTGCAGTGCTTGAAGGGGTGGCCAATTTGAATGTGAAGGAGTCCATGCCAGCGGTGGCTACTATGTGTGCTTCTAATCCTGCTATCTACATCTGCTCTGGAGGGCTCATTAACCAGCATCAGAAATGGCAAAATGCTTCTCCAATGGCAAAATGTATGGCATTTGAGATATGTCATTGGCCAGAAAGGTTGCATCCACCCTTTAACGACAATCAATCTACACCAGCTCCTCATATTAAAAAATGGGGTAATATAAAACCTACCCCGTTATTGTGAAAATACTTGGTAATGTGCTTTACTAGCATTAATTATGGGCTTTTTCAGCTGGAATAAAACATAAATAGCTAGTAGAGAGCACACGTCTCTGACATATACAGGTTCTTCAATACTCAATAGATGGAAAAAGTAATTGACAGCAATACACGAAAAGATAGTGGGCTAGCAAGAGTAAAGAGGGGGTGGGATCTTATCACCAATTCTCCTTTCCCTTCTTGGTTCCAGGACAGTGGTTGGCTGTACTGAGTGAAGCAACTGGCTGAGACTGACCGTTGCCTAGGAGCTTTGCCATCCATCTGTCAGTGCCAACCGACACTACTCCTGCCTCTCCATCAGCGACACTTTTCTGCTGGCTTAGTCCTGGGCTCAGGACACACCATAAGACCTGGGTCATTTCTAGATTATGCTACAAAGCAGAATCTTTGTGACTGGCCTTCAAACACCAGAGGTCAAACTATCTGGCAAAAATCCTAAAAATCCCCAATTTTTCCAATTCTCCCACTCACAAAGCAGTCCTCTCGGCTGCTCCAGAGCCAGGATGGGGAGCCTTGGAGCTGCATTTGAAGTGAAGTTCCATCTCTCTTCCCAGTGTTCTGAGCCCATGCATGCATGGGTCTGACTGGCTCAGAAAAGATTTCATCATGACCCTTGGCTATGATTTTTAACTGCAGGTGAGTCATGTATTGTCAACCTGGCAGGTAGTCTACAATGCGCTCGCTGTCGTGCGCTCTGGCTCTCTCTCTCTCCCTCTGTGTGTGTGTGTGTGTGTGTTTACAGAATGATTTTGGAATAAAGTCAATTCCATTCAAGTCAAACAAACATTTATTGGCCTCCATGAAGTGTGAAAAAAGAGAAAAGGCTTTCTCTCAGGGAGTTTGCAAACTAGTGTGAAAGCAATTATACAAAGTATAAGACAGTATAAACCAGAAAGTCCTAGTGACTCTGCTTTGGAGACCACAGAAGAGGAAACACAGGGTCTGCAGCAGTTGCTCAGGGTAGAACTGTGGCTAGCCTTCTTGCCTCTCTTTACTAAACCCCCAGTCTCATCTGGCAAAGAATCCCATGTCCAACCCTTTCTTACCACTGCCTTGGTACACTCCTGGCCTAAGGAATCATCCTTCAGGGGGTCACACAGTAGCCTCCTCCCTGGTCACCCTGCTTCTCACCTTGTCCTCATATAACCCTCATCCTCCAGATCCTTCTGAGTGAGACTTCCCCGGCTATCTAAAATCTCAGGTGTGCACCCAAATACATACTCTCCTTTCAGAGGCACGTGCCTGTTTTTTTTTTTTTTTTTTTCTCATAGCACTTATCATTATCACATTATGTATTTTACTGATTTACCTTATGTACTGTCTCCCCCACTGAAACATAGGCTCCACAAAAACAGCGATTTGTGTCTGCTTTACATGCTGCTATATCCCCAGGACCTTACACAGTGACTGACACATAATAGGTAGGGTGAATGAAAGAATCAGTACCCTCCCCCTCCTTCTCTCTGCCTCCTATCTTATGAATAGGGTGTTTGAAGTCTGTTTCCACCACCTTCATTTTTTTATAATTTGAGAGCTTGAAATTATTTTCAGGATCTTTAGGACAGATAAGGTGTCAGACATATACACCTTCTGCCTAATTCCTTAAAACTCTAACCTGTAACAAACTCCATTTACATCACTGTTCAGAATTGAGGAAACATGAATTAATTTGTTCTCACTTTCAACTAGATTAACAGCAGAAGCCACAGTTTCAGAAAGACTGCCTCTGATTCAATAAAGATTTTCTTTTTAGTGGGTTAGAAGCAAAGGAATGTCTTTTAAAATGTCAACCATGAGAGAAAAACACCTTTGTCTTTGATGGTTAATACCAAAAAATGTGTTTAGCTTACTTCCAACATTAATTCCCATAGTAATAAAAGTCAAATTTTTGTCATTTGTATTTTGTTTATTTCAAGTGATGAGACGCTATCTCAAAACATCAAGAGAGAAAAATGTCTGCATGGTATCTGTCCATGGTACCAATGGAACCCAAATGTCCCTGTTTTCAGAACCATGTAAGAAAACTCTGTTGTAACCAACTTGGGTGGGGAGGAGCTGAAAAAGAGAAAGAGGGAAGAGGGAGGGTAGTGACTGCTGCCCTAACAAAAAAAGGAGTTTTCTGCCTTTTCCCCAGCCCCTTATAGCAACTTAAGGAAATTTTGCAATCCCACTAGAAGGACCATATGGTAATACTCCCTTTCTTTTCATTGTCTTCTGCCAAACCCTGCAGTCTTAGGGAGAGTTTTGGCTCACTTGAAGAGCTGAGTCCAAAAGAAGGCCTTTCAAGAGTAGATTATAGCTGCCTGCAGAAATTCCTGAGGCAATTTACTAAGAAAAGAGATGCAAAGAACAAACACAGAAAGCAACAATGACTCCACCGCTCCCCTCCTTCCTTCAGTCCTGTTGTTTTTCTCTCAGTAAAAGAGAAAAGCTGAGCAAAATTAAGGTTTATTTCCAACACCAGCTGGAGAATGCCTTAAAAGCTTTTTTAAAATGAGTTATCAAAAAAAAAAAAAACCTCCCAATATGCCCAGCCTGGCCCACAGCACTGCATAAGAAAACTTTGATTGGAAATGGCTTGAGTTTCCAGAGAACATGAATACTTTCCTAATGCCATGAAGAAGGAAGGGCTCAAAACAAGGGAAAAACTGCTGGAATCCCCATTTGGAGACAAAGGCAAGAAGAATGTGGAGGCAATTCTTGATGTGGTGATGAACCTTAATTGAGGTCACTACTGATGTCTCCTAATGCACATGCAATGCAAATTATTTACAAATATTGAGGTTGGTCTATTCTGCATTAGACTCCTACGAAGAATAAATTGAGAAGAAAATATGAACTCAAATGCTATTTGCCTGCTGCAGTTGGTTTTATATATAATATCTTAGTGACAACAGTGGGCAAGATGGCTAAAGTTACTTTCCCACTTTTCTAGAGCCTTACATAAACTGCAAACCTTCAGAACAAAGCTTAACAACCCGTAAGTAAACAGAAAAAGCCTTTGAATAACTAAAGTATTTTTCAGTGTCAATCATGCCCTTGAGGGTGTCGGCAAGAGCCTCATGCTGCATATTCCTAGGCCAAAAGGACTGAAATTAAGTCAGCATTCCCGCTTCTGGGCAGACATTTCAGCTACCCTCAATTTTCCACTAGAGAAACCTTACATGGATATTGGACAATGGCCATCTCCCTGTATGTGTACAAATATTTCTGTACAGATTTAAATTTAATTTTGGCCATGATTATAAGGTGCCTGGAAAAGGGATGCTCCAATGCAGCAAATCAAAAACAGTGGTCAAGACAAGGTGCGGGGTGGGCATGGTAGACCCCTAGAGCAGCACAGAGGAGGAAAAGGCATGTCGACACTGGACCTCAGAGCTGGCTGAGGCCATGGGATAAACCGTCTTATACAGGGTTACCAATGTGCCACTGTATGGAAGCAGGCCAGTTTGCAGAAAGTATATTTACCTAAACCAAATTTGCAGAATTTACTTGTTTCTCTTTATGATTTACGAAGTCTTAACAATTTGGCTGTCAGTAATTGTTTTAACAATTCTGCCTAGTTAGTTAGCTAGTTCTGCCTAGTTCTGGGTGGCCAGTGTTTAGGAATGGTTAATTTGTTTCTGACTCTGCCCCCCTCAGCTGCAGCTGAAGAAGAGCTGTGGAAAGAACAGGTTGCAGGAAGGGGGGACCCTTTTTTCAGGGAAAATTCAGGACAGGAATCAGTGCCAGCCTACCTGGGCAGTAGCATGGAGGGTAAAGCGGAATGAGAGGTGTCAGTCCATTTTACACATTTATGGATCTATTGATTACAGACATTCCCTCCTGACATAAGCTTTTTCCACATAAAGAAATATATCTAATATATTCATTCTATGTAGTCAAAGAGTTGTTAAAATATACCTAAGAATAATGGCTATTCATATTCATCATATATTAATATATTTCTTTGAAATATATATGTATACTTTATAGTATACATTCCTAAAATGGCCCTGAGCAACTGAATATTCCTTAAATGCTACTATTAGGACAAATTCAAACCAACTACAAGGTGGCAGAAATTTTCTTTTTTTTTTTTAAATTATACTTTAAGTTCTAGGGTACACGTGCAGAATGTGCAGGTTTGTTACATAGGTATACACATGCCACGGTGGTTTGCTGCATCCATCACCCCATCATCTACATTAGGTATTTTGCCTAATGCTATCCCTCCCCTAGCCCCCTCCACCCTGCTATTCCTCCCCTAGATCCCCACCCCCCAACAGGCCCTGGTGTGTGATGTTCCCCCCCATGTCCATGTGTTCTTATTGTACAACACTCACTTATGAGTAGAACATGTGGTGTTTGGTTTTCTGTTCTTGTGTCAGTTTGCTGAGAATGATGGTTTCCAGCTTTATTCATGTCCCTGCAAAGGACATGAACTCATCCTTTTTTATGGCTGCATAGTATTTCATGGTGTGTATATGCCACATTTTCTTTTTCCAGTCTATCTTTGATGGGCATTTGGGTTGGTTCCAAGTCTTTGCTATTGTGAGCAGTGCCATAATAAACATACGTGTGCATCTGTCTTTATAATAGAATGATTTATAATCCTTTGGGCGTATACCCAGTAATGGCATTGCTGAGTCAAATGGTATTTCTAGTTCTAGATACTTGAGTAATTGCCATACTGTTTTCAAAAGTTGTAAACTTATGATAGTACCAGCACAGATGGCTATGCACTTAATATTAAACAAGCAAGGAAATCTGGACAACTGATCGCTGGACAAAAAGGATCAGGGCCCCACTGTATTGCAGCTCACCCTGGGACCTGGGTTCATCATGACACAGAAAGGGTTACATTATGAATAAGTTCAGTGTCCTTTAACAAACAAAAAGGCAATGTATAGTACCTGTCAGACTTACACTCAAACCAGATAAACTTCTTTAAAATTGTTCATATTTAAGGGATAATCTTTCATTTTCTTAAGAATTCCTTTATGCATACGGCTCATTCCCATCTCTGTAAAACAGAGGTTACCTACTTTATCTGTAATACATGTGAGCAACTAAGCAAAACAAACACACAAAAATGGCCACTGGGAAGGGACAGACGGGAATTGAAGAGATGCAAACGAAACTGGCATGCTTATGATTTGCACTCGACTGTCTGAAGTTGATAAAAGTCCATAAAATCTGTTCATCGTACATGTTGTATAAGCTATATTTAGAATCCTCTCTTTGATATTTATACTTTGGCTGGGGGGAGAAGAAAATAAGAACTCAAGTCTTAATCTAGAAGGCCAGAATAACAAAGTATCTTCAATAGCTTGAAGGAGTCGGGGAGCAAGTTGGGGGGATTGGGGGGGTAGCAAGAGTTAAGAGTGGGAGATTACCAGGAGCAACTTGGCGGGGACTAAGGGTAACAATAAGTAGAAGAAAAGATAAATGTGACAGAAAGTCACCAAGTAGTTTTAAGTAGAGAAGTGGGATGCAATCCAATGTACATTTGAGAACAATCACTGGCTGCATTCAATGTGGAAACCATTTGGAGGCATAAAGGTCCTTGATGAACATCTGTTAAGTGGACAGAAGGAAGCAGACCTGTTTAAGAAGAGGCTACACTGGCAGGGGGAGTGGGGATGGTTAATGGGTACAAAAAAATAGAAGGAATAAATTCTAGTATTTGATAGCATAACAAGGGAATTATAGTCAATAATTTAATTGCACATTTAAAATAACTAGAAGAGTATGATTGGATTGTTTATAACACAAAGGATAGATGGTTGAAGTGATGGATACACCATTTACCATGATGTGATTATTACACATTGCATGCCTGTATCAAAATATTCCATATATACTCCATAAATATATACCTCTACTGTGTACTCACAAAAATTAAAAATTATTTTTAAAAAGTGTGAAATTCATCAAAAGAAGATGTGACAATGGCCTGGATTAAGTATTTTGCCAACATCACAGGTGACAGGTAGACCAAGAAAAGTCACATTAAAAATCTTTAAATATTTAATTAACACCCAAGCATTACAGCAACCAATTACTGCTCACTTTTCAGAACCCTCTGCTCAAATGACACCCCCACTACTATCCTTCACTGAACAGACCCTGCAATCTAAGGTATCATGTTTTGTCTCCTGGGGCCTCCCACCTCCTTTCCCAGAGCTCGTTCTTTTGGGCTGTCAAAATCCTGCCCACCTGTCGAGATGCATGGAGCACACATGTGGGGCCAGGACATCTTTGCAGTCCTTTCAGCATTGCATGCCACGGTTCTTTGTCTCCCCTGACCATCCCGGTCCAGAGATTCTGCCATCTTTGCTCCTCACTCCCTGTGCCAAGAACCACACCTGCTGGGTAAGCTCATTGCCTCTGTGTTGCCCACTTGTCATGCATTTGTACCTTTAATTGGGTTGTAACATCTCGGGGCTATCGGGGATTTAAGACTTGTGCTTTTATGCCTCCCATAACATCTGATACAGTGCCTAGTACCTTCCTTTTACTATTCCATGCATTTTTCCAGAGACTGGTGAGATATAAGAAAGGGGGAGAGAGAGAGAGAGAGATTGATACACACACATACTCTCTCTCTCTCTCTCTCTCTCTCTCTCTCTGGCTACTTCCCTGTCACAGGAAAGGTCACTTGACTTCTTGGATCTCAGTTACCTTTTCTTGGACTTTAAGCCTAAGATTCAATGAAAAGTGATTAATATTCAATACCAAGCTAATCTCTAATATTTGTTTCATCAGATTATCCCCACATTATAAACCATCATTGACTGTATTTCCTGCCCCAGTCTAAATGCCTCCATTCAGCTTCAGGAACTCCACCATCCCAACCTCATCTCCTTCCTGCCCTAACTGAGGAGACAGATCTGATTACCCTCATCAACACCCCACCTGTTACCTCCTTCCTCACCTTCTCCTGGATGCCCCTGTCCTCCTTATCTCTCCAAATTAGATACAACTTCAAGGACCTGCCATGAAATCCACCCTCACCAGATAACTCCTGCCTACATGGCTCTTCCTCCTCTTTGAGGTCTCGCGGCACATTAAGTTGTAAAACCCCATTTATCATTTAATTATGATGCTGTATGACAGTTTTACTGTGTGTGGGTGTTACTACCTCAATTCATGGTTAGTACTTTTCTGACAAAATCTTCATCCTATGCTTCTTCCATATTCCAGCAGCTCCAAGAACATTCCTTGGAAAAAGGGCTCAAAGAGTCACTTTGCTTAATTGACCTCCATGCCCCCACACCGAATTGACTATATCCAGTTTGGATCTTTACACTTAAGAACAGTTGATTTGGGGAAGAAGAAAGGTCAAAAGATTGCTTTCCTTTGATGTATAATTCAATTTACTTCCAGATTCCTAATTTTTCCCATGACTTGCTTTGAAGTGGCTAATCAACGTGAAATTACTGCCTTTGATCGTGAGGATTCAGTGACTCATACTGGCTTAAGAGCTGACTTCAACATAATGAGCACCAAGTAACCTACAGCCCTTTCCTGACTATGGGGGACCAAAAGACAGATAACTTGCACCCACAGGTCTCAGGGTGGTGTGATGTCTGCCCCCACTCCCAGCTCACTCATTCACTCTGCTGCCCTGCCTGGCCTCTGTGGGCATGAGGAGCTCCCCTGGTGCAGCCTAACAAGACCCATCCCACAGTCCTGAATCCTGTGGCCAAGGGATGTAAGTTGGTAGAAAAAAGAGATTCCTTCCTGCCTCCTGATGGCATCACCTTCCATGCCCCTGGGAAAGATGGTCCTGCTTCTCAGGCCCTCTGGCAGCCTGTGAGATGTTCCTTACAGCAGCACCCAGCAGAAGAGCAGCTGTCGCAGTCAGTAAAAACCATATGCCTTGAGAGGCCAGGCACCAGGGCGCTTCAGCATCCTTGTGACGCACTCAGCACTGTGACTGGCAAGAACACAGGGCTCAGCAGAGGAGTAATGGGTTGATGGAATGAATCAGTGAGCAAATGAACAAGCTTCATAAACTCAATATAAAAATAATCACTATATTAGTGAAATGCACTTATTTATTTTTATTTTCTGAGACGGAGTCTCGTTCTGTCTCCCAGGCTGGAATGCAGTGGGGCAATCTTGGCTCACTGCAACCTCTGTCTCCTGGGTTCAAGCGATTCTCCTGCCTCAGCCTCCTGAGTAGCTGGGATTACAGGCTTGCACCACCATGCGCAGTTAATTTTTGTATTTTTAGTAGAGATGGGGTTTCACCATGTTAATCAGGCTGGTCTCAAACTCCTGACCCTGTGATCCGCCCACCTTGGCCTCCCAAACTGCTGAATTACAGGCGTAAGCCACTGTGCCCGGCCAAAATGCTTTTAAAAATACATTTCTTGACCAATCTTTGGGTCATATTTTTCCTAAAATACCTAGTAATTGTACATTCTGTCAACCTTTTTTATAGCTCATAGGTTTTAGATAACATTTTCTAGAGCATTATTTTATATGTGCAGTTGTTCTTGATTATGAAAGTAATACATTCCCACTATGAAAAAAATGCTGCAATTTACAGAATGAAACAATAAAGAACTACAATTATATATGCATGTATGCATGTGCGCACGCACGTGTGTGTGTTTGCGTGTGTGTGTGTGTGTGTGTGTTTCTATGAAGTAAAAGTCTTCTGTAATCTCACCTCTATAGATTTTGGTACATGTTGCCCTATTTGTTAAATGAATAAATTAATATCATATACACATTTAAGCTAAGCAGCATGAATAACAGTTTCTGTACCTGATTATGTTAGGGTACATTTCTCCGAAATTGTTTTATTAGTCTTGATTTTGATGGCAAGTCCTTCCCATTAGAATTCTCAATTCCTTTTGTGTTTGAGTTTTTGTGACCAGTGTACCGGCCTCCCACCCTGCACCCAACCCCTCAACAGGGAGATTAAGGCTGCTTGGCCTATCTATTTAAAAAGTCAGCAGCCAGTGAGGAATGGCAGTCACAGCCATCAACATCCCTGGTGGGGGCCTCCGAAAGAACCACTGGGTGGCCAAAAATGCTGGCAGCCAAGCTAAGGGTCCTGCAGGACACCATCTCTGCATGTGACTTAGCCATTAGGGTGACACCAAGCTGCTAAGAGCCCTAAGGACAAGTCAGCACCCAAGTCCATCAAAACAAGGGGCACAGCCACATCTGGGCAGAGTAGGGAGATGAACCAGCTGGGGCTGCTGGGGTAGGCAGTGACCCTGCCAGGAAATACACAATCTTCCTCTTGTCCTGCAAGCAAGAACACTTTACAGATAAAACGCCAAGAAAGAAACAGTCCAAGCTCTTCCGTTCTCCAAATAGAAGGCATTAACCTTGTGTTTTTGTTTTATTGAGATACACTCCACATACCATAAAATACGCTATTTTAAACTATACAATTAAGTGTGTTTTATTATATGCTCAATGTTGGGCAACCGTCACCATTATGTAATTGTGAACATTTTCATCACCCTAAAAAGAAACTCCATACCCATTCCCAGGCCTCCCCCACTCCCTACTCCCCCCAAACCCTAGCAACCACTTAGCTACTTTCTATCTTAGGCATTTGTCTATTGTGGACAATTCATATAAACATATTAATTAAACTATACAACATGTAGCTTTTTATATATGTCTTTCATTTAATGTTTTCAATGTGGCATGTATCAGTATTTCAGTACTTCAGTACTTTTTATGCTAATATTCCATCATGTGGACAGACTACATTTTGTTTATCCATACAATAGACATTTGGGTTGTTTCCAGCTCTTGTGAATAATGCTCCAATGAACATTCACATACAAGTTTTGTGTGTATATAGTTTTCAGTTCTCTTAGGTATAGATCTAGAAGTAGAACTGCTGGGTCATATAGTGACTCTATGTGTATATAATCCTGGTTTTTAAGGACTGACTTGCCTCCAACAAATTTCTGTAGTCCCTTCTTCCTCCATCTCCCACATTTTCCATTATCAGTAGGCTTAGCACATAAGATCCTGGCAATTCACAAAATGCAGATGGATTGAGATGCCCAGAAGAACCAACCCTTGAATATTTAGAGCCTTGATATACTCTATATATAGAGAGAGACAGGGTTTCACCATGTTGGCCAGGCTGGTCTCAAACTCCTGATCTCAGGTGATCCTCCGGCCTTGGCCTCCAAAGTGCTGGGATTATGGGCAGCTGCTGCATTTCTAGCGAGCTCCCAGGAGAAGCTGGTGGTGCTGGCCCAAAGACCACAAATGGAGTAGCCAAGATTAAAACATCTCATTTCATTGAGCTTGTGTTCTGCCTTCAAATGGAGGCTGAGCACGGGCTTTGGTCATGTCTAAGGAACTGCTGTAGAATCTTACCTGTTACTGTAAAATTCTACCTCTCTTTGGAGTGGATGCAAAGTGCTCACAATAATCACATGCAGACAGCAGAGAGGTTCAAATTCCAGCTCCTTATGCCCTTTCAATGTTCATAGCAGTGTTATCATAATAGCCAAAAAAGTGGAAACAACCCAAATGTCCATCGACTGATGAATGGATAGATGCAATGTGGCATATTCATGCACTGGACTATTACTCAGTGGTAGAAAAAAGAAGTACTGATACATGTTACAACATAGATGAAGCTCAAAACACTATGCTAAGTAGAAGAAGCCAGTCCCAAAAGACCACATATTATATGATTCTGTATATATTAATTGTCTAGCACAGGCAAAAGCACAGAGACAGAAGTAGATCAGTGGCTACTGAAGTAGATCAGTGGCTTTATATTTATATTTATATTTCAACCTCCTCAAAAGATCTTGAAAACTAGCTGAACCCAAAACTAGCTAAAAGTCCCCTGCAGCCCCAGGCAGCTTTCACTTCAGCTTAAGGGAAACCGGCCAAACTTTCAAAAGTCCAGAGGGCCCATTCCAGCCAGAGGGCCCCAGGCCTCAGGAATTCACTCCCAGCCAAGGTTAGTGGGCTTCCTGGCTCTGTTAACCATTCCCATCCCAGAAGCTCATTCTGCATCAGTCTAAGGCAAAAGTGATCTAAGAGGTGTGGTTGTCGAACTAATGAGTCAGACCCTAGTCAACCATGTTTCTTCCGTGGGGTTTCCAAAGCTTGCCACCACCCTACCCCACTCTCTATCCCACCACTCCTCAAATACGGACCTTTCCACTTTCAGCCCTTCTGATCCCTCCTTTGATTCCAGGGATTGTCAGGCTCTAAGCCTCCAGCTGTGGGGAAACAGCTCCAGCCCTCAGCTTGCAGTTTTCCTCCAACTCTAAAAACAGCATCACAACTGTTAGAGCATGGCCTAAACAGAAGCCAGAACAGGACAAGAATTGTCTTTAAAGTATTTGCCAAAATCTATAGAAGTAGCACTGATGTCCAAATCCTTATCCTCTCCCTTCCATTCCACACTGCCACCATCATGCGCATATCCCTCCTGTAGGCACTGAACCAACTTATGGGACAAAAAGAAGAGAGCCATGTCCCTGTGCATGTGGTGGAATCAGTAAAATAAAAAGGGGCCAGGCATGGTGGTTCATTCCTATAATCCCAGCACTTTGGGAGGCTGAGGCAAGTGGGAGGTCAAGGCCAGCCTGATCAACATGGAGAAACCTAAAAATACAAAAAATTAGCAGGGCGTAGTGGCACATGCCTATAATCACAGCTACTCGATGTATGCCTATAATTCCAGCTACCTCCCAGCTAATCCTAACTGAGGCAGGAGAATCGCTTGAACCTGGGAGATGGAGGTTGCAGTGAGCCAACATCACGCCATTGTACTCCAGCCTGGTCAACAAGAGTGAAACTCCATCTCAAAAAATAAATAAATAAATAAATAATAAAAAAATAAATAAAAAGACAGGAAAATCTTTCAGACTCTACTTGTCCCTGGTTTGTAACATCAACCCTAAATCAAGGTACTTGAAGAATCTGAGTCCCTTCCAGGTCTTCTTACTGTTCTACGATGCATAAGTATTAGAAGGAATGTTGTTTTCTAAATTCCAACTTTAACTGTTCAAGGTCAATGGAAGAAGAAAGTCAGGAGTAAAAGAACCAACTACTTAGAGAACCTAGATGTCACTGCTATATGAGCATATCCTGGTGGAAGGGTGGGATGTGGGATCAGCAATGCTGGGATCAGATTGATTTCCACAAACGGGTTCCAAGTATATTACTAATACCCAAGGATGCTTCTCAAAAAGCGTGTTCAAGAGTAAAAACATTTCTAGAAATAGAAATTCCATTTGACCCAGCAATCCCATTACTGGGTATATATCCAAAGGATTACAAATCGTTCTACTATAAGGATACATGCACACGAATGTTCATTGCAGCACTGTTTACAATAGCAAAGACCTGGAACCAACCCAAATGCCCATTGACGATAGACTGGATAGGGAAAATGTGGCACATATACACCATGGAATATTATGCAGCCATCAAAAACGATGAATTTATGTCCTTTGTAGGGACATGGATGAACCTGGAAACCATCATTCTCAGTAAACTGACAGAAGAGCAGAAGATCAAACACCGCATGTTCTCACTCATAGGCAGGTGTTGAACAATGAGAGCACATGGACACAGGGAGGGGAGCACTGGGGTCAGTTGGGGGGAAATAGGGGAGGGACGGTGGGGGGTGGGGAGCTGGGGAGAGACAGCAAGGGGAGAGATGCCAGATGTAGGTGATGGGGAGGAAGGCAGCAAATCACACTGCCATGTGTGTACCTATGCAACAATCTTGCATGTTCTTCACATGTACCCCAAAACCTAAAATGCAATAAAATAAATAAATGGGGAAAAAAAAGAGTAAAAACATTCCTTTGCCCAGGTATTCTCAAGGCCACTGGTATATTCCTATGGAAATTCTGCAGATTAAGCACAGCTGGCACAGGGGACCTGAGGGCTTAGTAACACCTCTGAGAATGATAAAGGATGATGTGAAAATATCTCCCTTGTAGTTTCTTCTCTTACACTGAGTAAGTGTGGAAAGGCTACTGGTGTCTCCATATCTCATGTTTTGATGCAGTGAGGAAGTTATTAGTATTTTATAGAAAAATGCATTCTGAACATGTTCAGAAGTGATGCTGAGGAATACAAATTCCCCTAGACTTGAAATTGGAAATCAAGGCTGTAGTCCTAACTATGTGACTTATCAGCAGTTCTCAAACTTTAATGAGCTTACTTATCACCCAGGGATCAAAAATTGAGTGGCAAAGGCAGGTTCTGATTTGGCAGGTCTCAGCTGCTGCATTTCTTCTTTTGTTTGTATGAGATGGAGTCTCACTCTGTCGCCCAGGCTGGAGTTCAGTGGTGCTATCTCAGCTCAATGCAACCTCCACCTCCCAGAATCAAATGATTCTCCTGCTTAGCCTCCTAAGTAGCTGGGCTTACAGGCATGTGCCACCACGCCCAGCTAATTTTTGTATTTTTGGTACAGACAGGGTTTCACCACGTTGGCCAGCCTGGTCTCAAACTCCTGACCTCAGGTGATCTGCCGGCCTCAGCCACCCAAAGACATGAGATTATATCCCAAAGTGATGGGATTATAGGCAGGTGCTGCATTTCTAACAAGCTCCAAGGAGAAGCCGGTGGTGCCAGCCCAAGGTCCACAAATGGAGTAACCAAGATTAAAACATCTCATTTCATTGAGCTTGTGTTCTGCCTTCAAATGAAGGAGGCTGAGCACGGGCTTCGGTCATGTCTAAGGCTGAGGACCGCCTTTGGTCATGTCTAAGAAACTGTTGTAGAATCTTACCTGTTACTGTAAAATTCTACCTCTCTTTGGAGTGGATGCAAAGTGTTCACAACAATTACATGCAGACAACAGAGTGGTTCAAATTCCAGCTCCTTATGCCCCTTCAATGTTCATAGCAGTGTTATAATAATAGCCAAAAAAGTGGAAACAACCCAAATGTCCATCAACTGATGAAAGAATGGATAGATGCAATGTGCCACATACATGCACTGGAATATTACTCAGTAGTAGAAAAAAGAAGTACTGATACGTGTTACGACATGGATGAAGCTCAAAACACTATGCTAAATGGAAGAAGCCAGTCCCAAAAAACCACATATTATATGATTCTGTATATATGAATTGTCTAGCACAGACAAAAGCACAGAGACAGAAGTAGATCAGTGGCTACCTAGGGCTGGGGAGGATAACATGGGGATGAGGAGTGACTGCTAATGGGTATGAGGTTTTTATTTGGGGATGAAAATGTTCTGAAATTAGATACTGGCAATGGCTGCAAAATTTGGTTAATCTACTAAAAACCACTGAATTGCGGCCAGGTGCAGTGGCTCACGCCTGAAATCCCAGCACTTTGGGAGGCCAAGGCGGGTGGATCACCTGAGGTCAGGAGTTTGAGACCAGCCCTGGCCAATGTGGAGAAACCCCATCTCTACTGAAAATACAAAATTAGCCGGGCGTGGTGGCACATGCCTGTAATCCCAGATGCTTGGGCCGCTGAGGCAGGAGAATTGCTTGAAACTGGGAGGCGGAGGTTGCAGTGAGCTGAGATCACGCCATGGCACTCCAGCCTGGGCAAAAGAGTATAAAACTCTGTCTCAAAAAACAAACAAACACTGAATTGCACACTTTAAAAGGGAGAATTTTATGGTGTGTAAATTATATCTCAATAAACTGTTTAAAAATTCTAGCTCCTTCACATACTAAATATTTGACCTTGGATAAGTTGGGTTTTTTTCTTATCCTTAAAACAGGGATGACACAAGGGTATCCTGCCAGAGACTAGTGTGCCAGAGTGGTTGCCATTACTCTAACGGGCTTCCTCACACAAAGCCTTCAGAAGCATTCATCAAAAACGTCACCACATGCTAATTCATACTTGAAAGTTCACAAAAGCTGCATCTTAATGGAAATCATGTAGGCCAAGTAACTTATATATTTAAGATTACAGCAAAATATGCACTACGCAGAAGTGGAATTTGCAATTAATACTCCTTTCAGGTTTGGTTAGAGACTTCCATTTTTTTGAGCAATATCATTGTTTGAGTTTGAGGATTTTATCCTCTTGGCCAGTATTCGCTGACTTTCTGGGAACCCTGGGAACTAAAATTGTTGGAAATAATTGATTCTCCATCTGGATTGGATTCTTTCACAGGTATTTTGTCATTGCCCACAAACACTATGAAAATCATTACTCATATCATCTCATTTATGTGAAACATCCCTGGGATAGAAACAAAATTGCGCCCTGGAAGCTGTGTCCCTGAAGCAAATAACCTTTCCATGTGCTGCAAAGAAAATATCACTTATTCTGTGGATAAACTGACAAGCGTTTGTGTGAGTAGCAGAAAACCAACTACCTTTAAATGGGGTCATTTTCCCATGGCGAACTTCTCTGTTACTGTCTTTGCCCTGGTGATTCTAATTTCCTACACCAAAACCTCAAGAAAAACTTTCCGAAGTCAGCACTCTGGACAAAAGGAGGCTTTGCTTGGAGAAGTGCTGAATAGACCATTGTTCTGATCCTAACTGACCGGGCTTCTCTTTGTTCTAAGTGAGCCCAGCACTTAGAAGTCCAGGGGCCACCAGGGCAGGGTAGAGCAGTCTGTAGACAACCACTTGCTGTGGACTCAGGGTGACCAAGGAAAACAAAGGGGTGATATCTGCACATAACAATTTTGAAGCCTTCTGAGAGGAGGCGTAGCCTCAGGAAACCTCAAGAAAGCAGACAGTAAAACAGGATGCAAGCTGGCTTGTCAGGCAGCATCCAGAGGTGGGACGTGGGCCCTCAGGGAGAGACTGCGCCTCAGGGAGATGGCAGTGCAGTGTTCACCAGCTCATGACACTCCTATCAGCCCACATGGCACGGGCTCATGTTCCTCTGCCTCGTGGGCTGGGCAGAGTACCAGGAGAAGCATCCTCATTGTCCCAAATGCACGCCCTCTCCAAAGCACATACCCACTGCCTTTTGTTTTAGGGCACAGCTGCATTTGCATCATTAACTCTGGGACACTGTGATCCCTAAGCCATGTGGGAGTACTCGTGGGTGTTCAAAGCCAGCAATGAAAGGCCTGGGCCCTCTTCTCAAGAGGGGTAAAGCAGACCACCCACACGAGTGCCATCGTGTCCCTGTTCAGCTGGGAGCAAAGACCCCACGGAAAGTACCATCGGTCCAGGGGCAAAGCTGCCAGCTACTTACCATTAACTCACCATTGCCGCCAGCTGTCAGGCTCCCTGCCTGTTATTTCACTTCCAGCTCCATTGCCTCAGCCTTTTTATCTCTTATCGCCAGTGAGGATGTCAATATCCCAGCGTGGAGTGGGAATCTGAGCTGAGCCTGGGCTCAATTTGTCTGCTTTTTGCCTGCCAGAGGCAGAATGGCTACTATCATTTTGCTCGCAAGGGAACAAACAAAGCTACGAAATGGATGGGGTATCTGTAGAAACTAACAAGCACCATACCAGCTAAATCTCTCTTAGAATGATACAGTTATACACATATTGTATAATTACAGAACCATATAGGTTTTAGTGAGCACAAGAATATAAGAAAGTCCTATCAGGGAGAACTCTGAGTGTAACCTATGCCCCTCCCTCCCCCATTTCCAGGCCAAATCTTGGCTTCAAAACATCTCAACAAATCTACCCTGTCACTATGAGACAACCCGCAGAGATGTGAACGGTAAAATCCTTTGCCTCTGAGCTAATCCTGTTCCTTCACATTACACCTGGGGAAACTGAGGCCAGGGAGATACAGGATGGTCATTCATGTCACTAATATTTATTGAGCATCTTCTGTGTGACAGGCATCTATTCAGCATTGAGCAGACCATGGTGAGCAAAAAAGGGTGGGGGTCTGCTCAGTAACAGAAGAGAAACCACCCCCTCCCCATAAGGCCTCCTGACTTTACGAGAGTATGCTAACTGCCACGAACTAGGACCTGCTCCAGAGAACAAGGCAGCCCAGGCATGGCCCCTGCCTGCCCTGTGCGCCCCCCTCTCCTACCATCTAGAATTCCTGCCAACTCTCTGCTACAGAATTTCCTCATGAACCAATTTCCTAAACTTCTAGGTCAGCCTCTTGACGAAGAACAGGAACCGGTTTTCCAAGGCCTCCTTCCCACACATATGCATTCCATAATTACACAGACGAGGACGCAAGGGGAACTACGCATGAGCATGGCTTGATTTGTGGAAATAATAACACTTATCCTGGCTTAGCCACAGAGGATTGGAGCTTCCCCCTCAGACCCACCACCACCCTCTTAACCCTCCAACAACTTCCCTAGGGCTTGCTAAAGCCCACAACTCCGGAACAACTTTGAATGCCCTGAAATCCCGGTCAGAGCACCAACTGGTTTCACATTAAGATCTAACCAAAGGTGATGAGGCCTCGCAACCCCTTGCCAAGCCTGGCATGCCTACCAAGTTATTTTTGTGCCAGCATCAGCTGCCTCTTGGTCGAGTGATAGCTGATGTCAAAGGGTTTGATTTCTGAGAGCTTATGAAGCAGGTGGGTTTTCATGTCCTAAACATGCCATTTTAGAACTCCCACTTCCAAAGGATAACATGGTAAATACCTTGAAGAGAGCCCAGCCGGCCCGCTGTGCATGGGATCAGAGAGGAACAAATGTTTTGTAGCCCCACCCCATCTTCCAGTTGCAGCACGGGGCAGGAGAAGTGTCTACACCACAGTGGGCAGCTCAGTAAGACAAGTGTCTACACTGCAGCGGGCAGCTCCGCGATCAAAGCTACAAACTTGGCCCAGGATCTCTCTCTGAGTGTGGTTTACACGTGCCCCTTAATTTATACCCAAATCCACCATAGGGGAAATGTCTTCTTAAGTTTCATAAAGAAAGAGTAAACAGTAATTATCCGGCCCTGAGCAGGCCAATATTTGCTTATTGTGTATACCTCTATACCTGGTGATGGGATGGAGGCTGGGATTTAGGATGAAGGGAGTATACGCAAAACAGAAAAGTTCTCAACAGACATCAGAGTGATCACAATTCTAAGGGGAAAGATCCCCAATTATGGCAAAGGAAACTTCCTGATCAAGCCCTGTGTTACTCAGTTTCCTTCCTAGCACTCATCACAATTTGAAACTGACACAAGTGTTTGCTTGTTTACTTGGTAACTGTCCATCTACTCTCCTTCCCCAAGCTCCAGGAAGGCTTGGCCTTGTCGTATTTCCCAGACCTGCAACCTCAAAGGTGCTCGGTGTCTGTCGGAGGGATTGTGGGACTACTGATGCCTGCACCCTTGCTCGCTCTCAGCTAGAGGTGCCTTGCACTCCCAGGAGTGGAGCAGAGGCCCACGAGGTGGCAGCCACAGCAGAGCCCCACGAGGTGGCAGCCACAGCAGAGCCCGGGGTGGTGGCAGAAGGAAAACTGTGGGAGAGCCAGAGGATCTGGGGTTGGACTGAACTCTGCCACCAACCTTGAAGAGGCCCCTTCACATCTCGAAGCCACAGATTCCTCCCCCTCTAAAGTACTAGGGGTAGGTGGAAGTAAACGCCAGGATCACTACAATCCCGCTGCCCCTGAAATTCCCTGATTGATTTGCTCAGGCTGGCGCCTGCCTTCCTTTCCACTGGCTTACACCCGCAGGGTACAGCCAGGAGCTCCAGGCAGCTCCCTCTCCCACAGCGGGCTCCTGCGGGCTGTCTCCAGAGCCCCAGCTGTGCATTCCTATGTCGCTGCCCCCATCTTATCACCCTCTTCTTTCCCCACCACCTCCGCCTTCCCTGTCCCCAACTGACATCCCTGGCCATCTGGGCCCTTATCACCACGTCTAGCTGGCTATTCTTAGTGCCACATTTTTCCGTAACAGCCCTGTCCTCCAGGCTGCATTACCCAGGCGAGGAGAGAGCCACTTATCCATGTGGCTTCGGCACTGCGAGTCGTTAAGGTGGAAGGCACGTCAGAGACCAGCCAGCAGCCTGGGTCCCTGCAGGGATGCACCTGGCTGCCACCAGGTCAGCATTCAAACTCCAACCCCTGCTGGTTCTCACTGCATTTCCTCCTCTCTCGACTCCCCGAAGCTTCGCACAGGAGCACCTGACTTCAGGCCACGATAGAGTGGAAGTGGGAAGTACATGGGAACCCCGGGGGCCACCCAACTATCCTGCTGTGGGGACAGACCTACCCTCTGTCTTCAGACTGAACAAATCATTTAGGATTTCTTGGCATTTGGATTTTAAAAGCGTCTCCACTTTTGGCGGTCTGCAGTGCAGGCACCCGTACCACAGGTAGCACCTACCTGCAGGATGCCTGGAGCCACCTCTGCCCGCAGCACAGGAGCACCCACGTCAAGGGCTGAACATTAAATAAACAGAGCTCATCCCTGCATTGGGGCGATGCCCACTCCACAGTGCAAAGGCCAGCACCAAGCATTGCTAGGATGCCGCATGCGTGCCAAGCACTTCACACATGCTCTTCAACGGTCCTAGGGTGGAGAAGGGTGTTTTCTTGGTTTTATAAATGAGCACATGAGGTTAGAAAGCTCATGTCACCTTTCACCCAGCTCTCAGCAGAGAAGCTGGGATTTGAGTCCAGGCAGTCAAGGCCTTTCCCCTTGTCCTCCTTGCTCCCTCACAGAGCCCTCCTGGAGTGACGCTGGCTCGGGCTGGACCAATGTCCTGCCTCTGCTCCAGAAGGGAAGAAGGTGTCGTCAAGCTGGAGAGCTTCTAGGGTAACCACAGGGTGGTAGTAAAGGCTCTCTGGCCTGCCTGGATGGCTCACTCTCCCTCAGGAACACAGGGTACAAGGGATAGGACATTTCTAGCTGTACATGTTGAAGATGTTCTTCACACCATGGCTTTCTAACTTCTTCAGAAGAGAAAGTATGCTGTGGAGGGCTGAAAGTCTGTCAGAATTCCTAGGAAGTGACTGTAGAACAAATGAAAACCAAGAAGGGCAAGTGAGGCTCTTAAGACGAAGGTGAAGGGTGGGAAGCTTGGCCCTTACCTCCCTAGGGTCTCCTGCAAGGAGCAAGCATCCTCTCCACCTGCTCTAAAGAGCTGGAGACTCGCTGATTAGCAGGAGCAGTCAGGGCCTGAAGAAGCTAGCCCAGGGCTGGTGTCCAAACTGAGATAGAGCAGGGGTCCCCTATTAGGGGCCTGAAGGCCCCCCCAAACATAATTTTTTTTTTAAATCTAAGGTCCCTTCAAGGGAAATTCCAGGTACCTGGCTAGCCTTGAGAAGCAACTTAATAAGCAAGGTAACAGTAGCCTAAAACAACACCCAAAAAAAGCTAAAATCACAGAATGTTTGGTGCCCCTCTAAAAACTAAAGGTAACACTTACTTAACATATTTCTCTAAGTTGTTTTTCAGAAACTCAGACCTTCACCAATTGGATCTGCCAGCACACAGGCCTCATATAAGGAGGCTGACCTATCACCACCATTCTTATTCTAAATTTCTTCCTGAGGGGCCTGGAGAAAGTGACACCCACGAGGTGGAGCTAACATTCTTTTCTGCTGACCCCCAGTTTTTAAATACAGCTTCTCTTCTTTAACCAACTGCAAATCAGAAAATCTCTAAATCTACCTATGAGCTATAAGGCCCCTTCTTCAAGATATTGGTTTTAAAGGGCCAAAACCAATGTGTAACCTCCATGTGGTATTGATTTATGATTTTGCCTGTAACTTCTGCTTTCCTAAAATATACCCCTGCCTTTAAAAGCCCTGACTTGCAAGGAGGAGGTCGATCATGGAGGAGGTCAGCATTTGAACAACAGCTGCCTGGTCCGCCTTGCTTGGCTTCTTCAGATAAAAATCTTCCTCTCTCCTGCTGCAAACCTCAGTATAGATATCTGTCATATTGATAGCAAAACCTAGCCGAGGGCTCATCCAGGCCTTGAAGTCAAATTCACCCATTTTTAGCAAGCCATGAGTCTGCAGTAAGCTGAGAGTCTCCTTTTCTCTGGGATAACACGGACACTGAAGTCATTCACCCTGGGTATGGGCAGCTCTCTGCAGGAGCGTAACATGTATTTATTTATTCAGCAATGTCAGGGTCACATGAGATCTGTATGCACTGCAGGTGGGAGAGAGGCCAGAGAGGGGAAAAGGGCATACGAGGAAGTGAGAAAGCTGGATTGCAGACAAGCTAATTCAAGGACTTGCTCCAATTTTGTGCTTTAGAATTGAGGTCAGATCCAATCTCAACTCAGTCTGAGTAGGCAAAATATCCCTACGCATTGAGAAGAGAGGGAGGAGAATCTAAGGTTAATGTAATTTAGAAGGATTGAGATTAGAGAAAGAAAAACCACCTCTCTCTGCCATGACCCTCATGGCAAGTACTACAAGCCGAACCCACCACACCCACACATGGCCTCAGATCATCCTAAACACGGCATTTCAGAAATCTAGTACCTATTGATTTGGTCCTTGAAGGAAAACCTACTTAGGATCCTTGGCTTAAATCAATGTGTGGGTGATCAATCTCTCACAAATGTCTGATGACTCTAGAATCATTAGGAAGCCATCAGCCAAGCCTTACCCACCACACTC
The DNA here is from genome assembly GCF_009761245.1 of Sapajus apella. Taxonomy (NCBI): domain Eukaryota; kingdom Metazoa; phylum Chordata; class Mammalia; order Primates; family Cebidae; genus Sapajus; species Sapajus apella. The sequence continues at coordinate 10,236,785 of NW_022436997.1, forward strand.
CTCAAGAGCAATGACCTAGAAAGGTCTTCCACAAGGGCGGGCAGACAGCATGGCCCCTCCCATACTAACCGCTGGCTCCTACCCCTGCACTTTGCAGAAGACAGCCCAGGCCACAGCCTCAGCCTTCACCAGCCCAGGCCCAGGTCATGTCAGACCCATGGTTCTGGAGGCAGCCCCAAACATCACTGCTTGAGTTCCTCTCAGGTTATGAGATCTGTGTCAAACTTTTTTGTTTTTTTGAGACAGAATCTTGCTCTGTCACCCAGGCTGATCTCAGCTCACTGCAACCTCTGCCTCCCAGGTTCAAGCAATTATCTCATCTCAGCCTCCCAAGGAGCTGAGATTACAGGTGCTCACCACCATGCCCAGCTAGTTTTTGTATTTTTAGTAGAGATGGGGTTTCACCATGTTGGCCAGGCTGGTCTCAAGCTCCTGACATCAAGTGATCTGCCCACCTTGACCTCCCAAAGTGCTGGGATTACAGGCGTGAGCCACCACACCCAATCATGTCTGTCTAACTTTTTGCCTAAGGTTGTCATATCATTTTTTATATTTTTATTTTGCTCTTATTTAAAAAGTTGTAAACATCCCATGGTGATTTGCCTGTGTGTGTATCTGTGTGCGTGTATATCTCTGTGTGTCTGTGTGTGACAGAGAAAGACAGACAGACACTGAAGGGCAGCTATCCCTGTGTGTTTGGGGCCTATGGTACCCAAGAAGGGAGGAAGAAAGAGGAGAGGAAAGACAGAGGATAGAAACAAGAAGACTGCTGAGAGATGAGCCTTTGTTCTTATTTTTTCTGAAACCAATCCTCCCCTCCTTCTCTTCCCGGGACCTCCCTGTCTCTTTGCCTCCTCCTGGGCTTCCTTCCCTCCTGAGGATCCATCCTTGTCTCCCTCCCTGACTGTGTCTCTGGCACTCTCTTTCTCCATTTGCACATAGATCCTTTCCCCTTCTGCAAGTTATCACACTGGCAGTCACCAAAGGAAAAGAAGTGCAATGTCTCTTAAGTGTTAGTTGATGGAATTTTTATCTTCTTGACCCAAGTTTCCTTGACTGGGCTTGACTCACTCCACAGGAGCCAGTCCATCCCTGGCCTGAGCCTCCTGGGTCCTGGAGTCCAAGCAGCATGGCAGCATCACCCAGCACAGCGCGTACTGAGTCTAAGAAGTATCCAGAGGTCTGCCCTGCTGCACATCTCAAATAGCAGTAAGCATTTTCTAGCATAATTTTAAGGGCAGCAAAATGTCCTTAGGAACTGTTCAAATGTTACTAATGAAAGGAATGTTTATTGCTCTAACTGACTTGTCCTTCACTAATCCCTTCACCAGATACCTTTTATCAGAGAGGCATGCAGTCCATTTCTTCGACACGTCAATATTGACACAATCATCTGAAAACTCAAGTACAGTGGCATGTTTCCCAAAAGCATTATCAACCTGGCCCCAGATATGGTGCAAGTTGAATGTCAGCTATTGGAAGCATAAGGGTCTTCTGATTAAATAAAATTAAAGATGTCTGCTTTCTCCTATTTAATCTCATTTCAAAAATTATTTGTTCTATTATAGAGAACAAATCCAGCAATATTGTGGATTTCTTTTTGAGCTTAAGAAGCTATTTCCTGAGTGAATTTTATGCCGGAGTATTTTATCATTTAACAGCAATTCAAATAAGAAAAGAAACACTGTTCTAAAGAAAATAATTAGATTTTAATTTCTCCAACTTCTAGGTCTCCTAAGCTTAAAAACACCAAGAAAGCACTGAGAACATTTATATTTTCTGTAAATAAATTGGTGCTTGGGCCAGGTGTGGTGGCTCATGCCTGTAATCCCAGCACTGAGAGGCTAAGACAGGCAGATTGCTTAAACCCAGGAGTTCAAGACCACTCTGGGCAATATGTTGAAACCCTATCTCTACAGAAAATACAAATATTAGCTGGGCATGGTAGTGCACACCTGAAGTCCCAGCTACTCAGGAGGCTGAGGTGGGAGAATTGCTAGAAGTCAGGAGACAGTGGTTGCAGTAAGCCGAGACAGCACCACTCTACTCCAGCCTGGCAACACAGCAAGACCCTGTCTTAAAATAAATAAATAAATATACATATATATATATATATTTTTTTATAAGTATATATAATATTTTTATAAGTATATATAATATTTTTATAAGTATATATACATATATATATATATATTTTTTTTTAATGACACTTGGGCTAAATGCTTGTCACAGCCGACAAGGCTATCGGAAAGAAATTCCTATTTATTCAACTCTAACTGTACAGAGATAATAGAAATGGAAGACAATCACGTAAATAATTTGGATTTTACTAAAATTTTAGATCTAAATTAGTTAATATGTGGTGATAAAATTCGCATTATATAGTTGTCCATCTTTTAAAAAATTGTGAAATCATGCAGATCAGAGTTGCAATGGGTTAGTATACAACTGAAGACATTACTATTAGTTGCTGTCTTTAAACTACTAGAAACCTTCTAGATTCAGTAATTTCATATAAATTTTTTTAGCCATCCAATTCATCAAGATCAGAGAACTGGGCTGGTTACAGATGCTCACATCTCACATCTATAATCCTAGCATTTTTGGAGGCCAAGTCAGTCAGATCACTTGAGCCAGGAGCTCAAGATTAATCTGGGCAATATAGGCAGATCCCATCTCTATAAAATATTGAAAAATTAGCTGCATGTAACGGCATGCACCAGCTGCCCTAGCTATGCAGGAGGTTGAGGCAAGAGGATTACTTGTGCTCAGGGGTTCTAGGTTGCAGTAAGCTATGATCACACCACTGCACTCTAGCTTGGGTGACAGAGCGAGACCCTGACTAAAAACCAAACAAACAAAAAACCAACACACACACACACACACACACACACACACACACACACACATCAGAGAACTGAAGAGAAGAGGCTGGAGGGAAACCTACTTGCACTCAAACTGGCCCCACCAAAGCCACAAGAATGTCTCTCTCTGTTCCTGGTCAGTGAACAATCCCACTGGTGGGTAAGTCTACCCACCCCCACCATGAGCCAAGGTATAGGAAAAGTTAAGGCAGCTCAGCACTTTCTACTTTAAAAAAAATTGATAAAGCATCTGTAATGATAACATATTTATATAAAATCATCCTAAATTTACCACAACTACTTTCACTTTTGCATATTATTCTACAGCGGATACTATGTTCTTAGATCTGAAAGAGATCGTCAAGATCTTCCTGTCCAACTTGATTTTATTGAAAAAGAAATGAAAACCTCAAGCTTAGAAGGGACTGGCTCAGGATCACAGTAATTGTGACAGGTCTATGACTAAGGCAGAAGTCTTCCAACTCCTAGTGCCGTACTCTTTCCACTACATCACCCCCTTCCTTGCTGGAATCCTGCTTGGTCTTACACAACACACAGGCAGAACCCCAATTCTGCAAGGCAAACTACCTACCCTACATTCCAAGAATTTATTGGTAAGTTAGTTACTTGAAATTGAAAAGAAATTTCCCTATGAAAGCAATGTTGCCTGTGCTGGATGAGTTCCCAGGCTAGCCCACAAAAGCAAATTTTGAAGCTATGAGAAGCAGAAGCAGGTAATTGTTGAACCCTCTGAGATTCCTAAAGTCCTCAAATACCTCTAATTGAGAATCCAATGCCAGCAATTCCATGAGCCAAGTCACTGTCAACCATGAGGGTAGAGAGAGAAAATACAAAGGCTTTGGGGGGAAAAAAACAGCCTGAGTTCAAATTCAGATTCCCTCAACTTTCACAAACAGTTAAAAACTTTATTCCCAGTAACAATCTAATAGAAAAGGGTGAGAATGGAATGAAGAAAATCCCTTTATTCTTCATATATGTGCCTATCATTATTGGTGAGTTCATTCTCCCTTCAGGAACAAGTGAGGACAGAGCAGTCATAAGAAAGTGCTGTATTGTCCTCCAGAGGAAGGACAGCAGCCTTGCTCAGAAACAGTGGCTGATGGCAATGGAAGAGAAGTGAGCAGGCTGGCCCCTGGGCATGGCACAGAAGCAGAGGGGTATCTGAGGACCTGCAGCAAAGCCCCTTCCCAGCACTGCCCTCCCTTACTCTGCAAGGGAGCCCCTGCCGCTAGCTGTTCAGTCCCTCCCTCTCAACCTCCATCCTGTGCACCACTCCAAAGGTCTTGGCCCCCACATTTACCATGCCAACAACTTTCATCTGCTATGCCCAGGGGTCAGCAACAGCATCTTGGATTCCAGGGAGACTTGACTTTCAGCAGGTGAAGGGGGAGCAGGACCATGTAGGAAACCTAATAATCATCTCCTCTATGCCTCTCACTTCACAGGCACCTCCTGTATTCACTTCTCTCAACAACCCTCTAACACAGGTCTTAACGTCCCAATTTGACCTATGAGAAAGTGATGTTCAGACAGGTTCAGTGAATTATGTTGTCATTAATATACAGTAAATAATGGGAGAATCGGGATCCAATACTACAACTCAGTGACCCCATGGCAGCAGTGGGATGGGGCCCTGGCCACCAGCTGGCACTCTAAACACAAGTTCCCATAAACTGCACACATGGAAATTAGGAGCTACCGAATTCCATGCCCATGCGGTGTGCTGCACAGCTTGTGGGGCCTCTTCAGGAAGCAGCTTACAGTAATGCCCCATGGGAAAAGAACCTCTGGATTAGTGCATCACACAATGATTGTATTACCACCTCACATTTGCACAGTATATGTGGCTTACCAAGCCCCTGCTTGAAATAGCATTAGATTATAATCTGAAATATAAAATAAATAGTCACAAGTCTTTACTGACATAAACAGATGACTCAATAAATACATACAAGGGGAAGAATAGACTAATCTCCCATTCTGCCCTCAAATAAGAGAAGTGTAACTCCCATCTCTTGATTCTGGGCTGCGTATGGAGACTTCCTTCCAACAAGTGCAGCATGGAAAGGGGAGAGAGAGAGTAGCTGAACAGTGGGAAAGGCTGACAAATGCCACCTCAGCCAAGGTGCTCAAGGTTCACATCAAGTTGTAAGTCATGCTGACAGCACAAGTCCTTGATAGGATGCGGTGAGAATAGAGCTTTACAAAGCATCTACCTCCATTCTAATGATGAGAAAGACATGAGACAAATCACAATTGAGGGACACTTTACTCAATGCCTGATCAGCACTGAACGGAACTGGCAAGGCCATCAAAAACAAGGAAAGTCTGAGAAACTGTCACTGCCAAGAAGAGCCTAAGGAGACGTGACAAGTCAGCATCATGTGGGGTCCTGGCCAGGGACCTGGAACAGGAAAAGAACATCAGCTAAAAACAAAGGGAATCTGAATAAAGTATTGCACACTAGATAACATTAATTGTGAAAAAGTACCATCTTTGTGTAAGCTGTTAATAATAGAGGTAACAGTGTGGGATATAAGGGAATTCTCTGTATTATCTTTACAATTTTTCTATATATCTAAAACTATTTTAAAATAAACTATATTTTTCAAAATGCTTTGCTTTTATACTTGATCATCTAATACTATGACCATTTGACCACAGCTTCCCTTTCTCCATCAAGGCCTGAAGATGAAAGAAGTTGGCTGGAATCTTTCCCCGCACTGCAGGTCAGACAGGGCCATCCATGATGGCCTCACCATACCGCATAATGAAGGTGTTATATGGGGACCCATTAACAACTATAGCCTAGGTGCTATACCCCAAGGTACTCCCCCAACCTAAGGCAGCCCAGCCAGTGAAGCAATTCGCCCATCTCTAAGCTCTGGGTGTGAGCAGGGTTTGGTTGATCACTCTCTCCTGCACTACCCTTTGTGGTCACTGTTCATACCATATCAGCAATATGCTTATTTTCCACCTTCTCTTCTTCTAACAATCCCCTTTGTCATAGTTGCCTTACTCTGCTTTGTACATATCACTTATCTCCCCAACTAGACTGAAAGCTCCTCTTTCTCAATAATGATGTCTTTTGTCTTAGGATGGCTCCTGTTCCCCAAAGGGGCAGTAGATGAGTGTGGCCATAAAAATGAACAGCCATTGCTGGAGCGTATAGAAAAAAGAAACACAGTGTGGGAAGGACAAGAACTAAAGAACAACCTTCTCCAAAGGCAGAAGTCTTAAACAGCAAGGAGACTTCCCCTAAACTCCAGGCTTCTGATTAGGAACAGTGCCCTTAAAGCCAGCCCTGGGCAAAGCAGGGGTCACAGCAAAAGGCGACACAGTCAAAAAATGCTCAGAAACAGTAGTGTCTGAACAAATGCATGAAAGGATATGTGCAGAAATAATTACACAGCTCAAAAATAGGCCAAGTTCCATGGAGAGGTTGATTTTTCTTCTAGGCTGGAAAGTATTAAAATATATTTGAAAATTAAAAGAAAAAGGAGATGGGAAAGATTCATGAAAGCTAGTTTGGCCAAGTTACCCAGGTGGTTCAGCAGAGCCACTTTGAGATTTCATAGAGGGAAAGTATAAATTTTTCCAAAAAGAAAAAGAAAAACCAAACTAACAAAAAACAAACCAGAAAACCATAAACATACTTTGTTAAAACATGTGAGCCTGTCGCACATCCCCTTATTGCAGCAGAAGATCCACAGGCCAATGGAGGGGCAGAGAAGAGGCCCCAGCTGAGGCAAGCACTTATTTTAATCCAGAGACACTCCCCATCCTTGCTTCTGGTCTTTAATCATCTCTGTGGCAACCCACGATGTGCACACACACTTGTAGAGGTGAGGAGGGGTAGGTGAGTAGTTGGAAGTACATGCTACCAAAAATTTTTTTAATAACTCTTAGGATCTCTTTTATGTTACGCTTTATACGGCTATGAAGGGGGTAAGGGAGACACCAAAAACGCAGCCAGAGAGAACTGCAAGTCCGCCCTCCTCACCTCTACTGCTTAAACTAATTACTGATAAGTTTCCACGTCCCTCTTCCTTCCTACACCAACCAAAATCATTCCGGTGAATTTATGAGTTTCTCTGAACTTCCAAATGCCCCCGAGGAAATTCCTATTGATCAGACACCATACTTGCTTTAATGCAGAACCCTTTCTGATATAGGTGAGTGGGAAGAAAAGGAACAGAAGAGGTGAAGGAAGACACCTACTCCTCTGGTTTCTGCTTCCTCCTTTCTCCACCTTTTTATGGACCCTCAAGTGTTCCCTTCCTTCTTGGGGACACCAGAACTTACCCCTTAGTATAGGTCAGAGGGCTTTCTATGTCATCCAAATATTGAGAATAGTTGTAATATTCATAAAATAAATAGCATGTAGATTATGAGGCCATAATTGGTCTACCGAGATCTTTGCCTACTATGTAACACATCCGATTCAGTAGAAAAAAATTCTGCCTTAGACTATTTCCAGGCTGAGACATCCTGAGCTAAGTGAACTCTACTAAGCTCTGAGGATCTCTTTCAGAGAAATCAAGAAAGAAAAGGTACCAACTCAGAGAGAAAACACTTCAGGAGTGGACACACAACTCTTTACTTATTACAGCTGCTGCTGTGGTTGCCTTGATTCTCACACCATCAGGCAAGACTGGTAAACTCTTATGGAATCAGTTTCAGCTCTACCAATAATAAAAGCAAATTACAAAAGCTGCTCCTTTCTTTTTTTTTTTTTTTTTTTCCTTTTGAAGACTCTACCTTTTTACTGTTGGATTCAGAAACCCTTAATATTTGAACGTAAACCAAAATTTTTGCGAAAGCCAGATGTTCTGTATAGAAGCTTGTGTGTGCTACACAGCTTAGTAGCATATCCGAAGGCACTCTTCCCAGTGAAAAATACACCAATGCTGACGGCTATAGCTTTCACTGAGGGTGCACGGTGGCCCGTCACAGGGTGAGCCTAACCCAGGTAAGCATTGTGCCCAGCTGTGCTTCAGCATATTTATTAAAAATGCAAGTCTAGCATTAAGTTACTCATCATTGGCATTTTAAATCCATATTGAAGTCTTCTGAGCAGGCATCAACACAGAGCAAAACAGCCTCAAGGTTTTCCCCACCTGTCTCTCTCAGCCAAGTCACACGCATCTCAGAAGCTGTTCCCTTAAACCCTGTTTCCTCCCAAAACATGCTGGACCTTTCCTCTCACTTCCCACTTTCCCACCTACTGGCTGGGGCTACACCCTCCACAGATCCTTTCTCATATATTCCCAAGCCTTCTCTTCATGGTCCCATAAAACCAAAGACGCAGGTGCTAAATAGGAAACATAGAATCCTCCTTAATTAAAAAGAAGATTCCTTAAAAGGTGAATACTTAGACATCAATGTTTTTCTTCTCAGACTCACTTTTAGTCAGCACTAAATGGCACTGTGACGATTCACCCCATGACAGAGGGGGGATGACAGTTTCAGCTGTGTGGCCCTGCTTTGCATGGGCAGTCAAGAGCTGGGTGGGGTATGTACAAGCAAGGCTCTCTCCAGAAGCTTGGTACAGTCCCCAGAGCTCAGCCAGAGAGGCAGTAGAAGTAGGTCTCTCTCTGATCCCATCACTGACACTGTTGCCCCCAGGGGACCCACAGGCTGGAACTCCTCCTTTCCCACCCCCATCCAGGAGTCCCCCAAGAACACCTAGGGACTTGATGAGCAGTTTGAAAACTACAGGTAGATGATTTCTATAGCCCTATCCCCCTATTCCATTCTCACCCACAACATGGGATCACACACTGTTTTATAAGAAATGACCATTTCTTTTCCACTAGTCCTCTAATGCATTACAATCAATTGTCCTTTTCTTCCTCTCTCTCTCAAGAAGATAAGAAAAACCATGAGTATATCCAGGCTACAAAGCCCTAAGCCCTAAGTCTACAGCCCAGACCCCAGTTCTCTGGGCAATCTTTTGCATTTGTCAGAAAACTACTTTACAATCACTGTCAGAAGGTGATTTGTCACAGTCCATCAAAGGTCATGCAAAGACGGAAAATCATGCATAGCTAAAGGATTTGTTTGAGGCCCATAGTTAATTATAATTGCACCAGGGGCCCAGGGAGCCTGGCTTACCTGTCACTGTTCACTGCTCAGGACAAAAGGAGTTCAAAGCAACAGAAGCCCCATTAACTCCACAGACGGCCTGCAAAACATCGGAAAAGTACAAGCCCTAGGGGATGGCAGATCTAAATGTCGGGACACATGTGAGGTACATACTGAGGGTGTACATGGCCTTGACAGTATCTACAGGCAGACCTTCTGTGCTAAGGGGCGGCAGCCAAGAGGTTCGTGTCTGCCAGGTGGTTCCAGCCAGTAAGATGGCACCAGCGGAGAGACCAGGAACGGAAGGAAGAAACGAATTTCAGGAGAAAACAAAAGCAGATGAGTATGCCACTCTTCTGAAGGCCACAGCCCAACCTGTTTATAAATTCTCCACTTAGGGTAGCTGCAGCCAGAATCAACGCATGTGCAGTAAAGATTGAAATGTATGCTCCAATGACAGTGAACTCATCTCAGAGCCTGAGGAAGGGAAAGCCCATAGCATGTTTTATATTTTTAATGATTTTTTTGAAAAATTATTTTGGCTCTTTCCCATATTAAATACACTTATTTACCTGTGATCCCTAGACAGCTGTTTTTTAAATTGTACTTTAAGTTCTGGGGTACGTGTGCAGATCTTGCAGGACTGCTGCATAGGTACACACGTGCCATGGTGGTTTGCTGCCTCCATCCCCTCATCACCTACATCAGGCATTTCTCCCGCTGTTATCCCTCCCCAACCTCCCCACCCCCCAGGTAATCATTAAAAAACCTGGACAGCTTTATTTAAAAAAAAAAAAAAAAAAAGAAACCTGAAAGTTTAACAAACATTGCCAGCACCTGTCTAAATGGAAAATAAATCTCTCTTAATAAAATTGTGCTAAAAAGCTTTCTTTTGAAAGAATGATAATAGGTAGATTGCCATAATATATAGATAGGATTAAAGCAAAAGAAAAATCTACTGTGAAATGCTGAAAATGTTTTATGCTTCTTATTGCTCCTATCCTATCTCAGAATTTGTCCCTCACATGTTTAACTATTTTATTTATCAAACTCATACAATCCAAATAGACTCTTGCCAGGATCAAGGTTGCTAAGGCTGGAGGTAAGCCAACATCTTGCCAGAAGCCCAGAGGAAGGTTTGCTGCAGGATGTCTGCAGAGAGGAAAGGTATGGAATGATTACTGTAAGGATATGCTGGAAAATTGATAAGAAACTGAAGTGACTTTGAGCTTAATATAGCAGATTGGACACATGCACTCCGATTTCAGAAATGCTACTGACACCTCTGGCTGGCTGTCATTTCTTCTCCAGCTTTCTTTGTTCTTGCAGGTTTATGACTTTGTTTGTTCTGTAAAAAGTGAACCTCAACTTAGCGGGTTTGAAGAGCAAATAGAGATACATGGGCATGTGTTTGGATTCTGCAGATGAGAGAAAGGTGAAATCTGAGTGGGAGCAAAAGCAGCAAGTCAGTTATGGCAAGACCTCCAAAGGGCTCAAGAACATGAAAACAGGTGTCTCTGAAAGCTGGGTGTAGGTGGCAGCTGAATACAGAACACCTGGTTGAAAGTTTTAAAAGGAGCAATTAAATGCTGGAATATCCTCTCCCATGCCGAAGAGCCAGAATCAATTATAAGGCTAAAAAGAGGTCAGAGGAGATGAGGCCCAGACAGAGAGGTTGGAGGAGTGGGCTCCAGGGCAAATGTCTATGAGAAAAAAAAAATGAACTGATAGAATTTCCAGTGCATCAAAACAAATTGAGAAAAAATATTTAGCTGTCTCAGAGTTCACGGATAAATTCATCATAAGTACACAATGCACATGAAAAATAAGGTAATTAGTTCCAAGAAAACAGTTCTACAAGAAAGGAAACAATCACATGAGGCTTGCCTGTGAGAAATACTGACAACATCTTAATAATGTGAGCATTAAACATGTAAGTATATTGAGAGAGTGAGGGAAGGGTGTGTATGCCTGTGTGTGTGCTCCTGTGTGTGCTCATGTGTGCACGCCCCCATATTTGTGGTTCCATGTGTGTGCCCATGTGCTCTGGGTGTGCTCCTGTATATGTGCTCCTGTGTATGTGCTCCTGTGTGTATCCCTATGTGTGCTCCTGTGTGTTCTCCTGTGTGTGTGTGTGTCCATGTGTGCCCCTGTGTGTGCCCTCCTTTGTGTGTGTGCCAACCCTCTGTCTCCTTTTCTTCCCAGCCTTGTGAGGGTCAACCTCAGGACCTGGAATGTCTGAAGGCCAAAGGTGGGAGCTGCCTGCTTGTCTCAGCATTAGAACACTGCCCAAGCTCTCATGATCTATATGCAAAATACATTTGGATTTTAAAATGTGATGGGGAAGAATAAAAGAAAGAGTACCATCTTGGAATTCAACCACAATAATTTTTTATTTAAAATATAAAGAACAGAACAAGAGTAGAACAGCAAGAATTGCTCAAACCAGTATAAGAGAACCTGTATGTCAGTCTTCAGAATAAAACTTCCATAGTGATGTCACAAAACTGAGCCTACATTTCCAATCCAGTCTCTTCTCTCACTTATCCCACAAAAGCCCTGGACTCCAGCCCTCACCCTGAGGACACCTCCCGCATCCTCATGCCCAGCCTCTGCCTGTGCTGTGCCAGCTTCTTTGCTCTCAGCCTCTGGCCTCATTCAAAGCCTGGCCTCCCCTGGCTCCCAGTTCCAGCCATCCCTGAGCCCCTCCATCATGCCCTGGACTCTGGACCCCTGCTTCGAGGCTGTGGGCAGTTGGCCCATGTGTGTAACATTCATGTCCCCACAGGGGTATACCTGCTCCATGAAGGCAAAAACTGGGTCTGAAGCCTCTTCTGGAGACTGCACTGTGCAGAGCATGTAGGAGCATACACCCCACTGTAAAAGCCACGTGTAGTGAGAGACAGGTTTCATTTGGAGTTGCAGGACTCCAGCTGCTGGATTTTGAAGATCTAGCTCCACCTTTCTAACTAGCTGTGTGTCCTCAGAGCTGACTCTTGGAGTCTCTTTTCTCAGTTCTCACCTGGCTCACCTTACAGTATTGAGGAAACAAAACTGTCATGTAAATTAAAAGCTTTGCCAAACTCAAGATATTTATTTTATATCTGGAGACATATTAAGCCAATCCTTTTACCCTAATGTCTCCATGGCAACTGACCAGACACAAAAAGCTAATAGAAAATGAGTGGTGGTCAGGACAACACCAAGCTAGAATTAGTTTGATCAAGAAGAACTCTGGCTAGTATCTAGTCTGTATTTTTAATTTTTTGAGGAAGCTTCATACAGTTTTCCCTAGTATTCAACTTCTGGGTATTTTTCCAAAAGATTTCAAAACTGGACCTCAAAGAGATGTCTATGTAGTAAGCACTGTAGAGACTGTAAACAAAGAGATGTTTATAATAATCAAGATGTCAAAAGAGCTTAAGTGCTCAACAGTGGGTAAATGGATAAAGAAAATAAATCGTTCTATTATAAGGACACGTGCACACGAATGTTCACTGCAGCACTGTTTACAATAGCAAAGACTTGGAACCAAACCAAATGCCTATCAATGATATACTGGACAGGGAAAATGTGGCACATATACACCATGGAATACTATTTAGCCATCAAAAACGATGAGTTCGTGTCCTTTGTAGGGACATGGATGAACCTGGAACCCATCATTCTCAGCAAACTGACACAAGAACAGAAAATCAAACACCACATGTTCTCACTCATAGGCGGATGTGAACAATGAGAACACATGGATGCAGGGAGGGGAGCATCACACACTGGAGTCTGTGGGGGAAAACCAGGGGAGGGACAGCAGGGAGTGGGGAGTTGGGGAGGGGTAACACGGGGAGAAATGTCAGATATAGGTGATGGGGAGGAAGGCAGCAAACCACATTGCCATGTAGGTACCTATGCAACAATCCTGCATGTTCTGCACATGTACCCCAGAACCTAAAGTGCAATTATATATATATATATATAATACAAAGTGTTTAGTCTGTAAATGTTAAGGTAAAGGGATAGCTATTCTGTTATTCTTTTGACTTCTCAAATTTTTTTGGCCTCTTTTCTTGACTCACTCTGACAACAAATGAATAATTCCAAGCCAGACAGGCCTGCTCTGTGGGCAGACTCATCATTAATTCTCCAAGAAAAACTACTGTTGGATCCTACAGTTCTGGAAAGTGGTACAAGTACTGAAAAGGCTCCTGAGACACTTTTAAGACAAAAGTCTTAAAGTCCCCAGCATTTGTGGCACCAAAAAAAATGCCAGGAGGCACCCTCATAATTCTCATAACTCGTGATGACAACGAGCTACGATCCCAGCTTACGACGTGGCCAGTCACGGGGGGGGGGAGAGCCCTCATCCCCAGGATCCCGGCTTGAAGAAACTTGCAAGCAAATGGGATTGCTGCTTGTGGAGGGCAAAGGGGGCACAAAAAAAGCAAATTTAAAAAAAAGGAGCCACGGGAAGGAAAAGGAACTGAGGGAGCAGCACAACAGTTCAGGTCTAAAGGGAGCCAACACCAGTCCAGAGGGCGGCTGGCATCTGTGCTGTGCCAGGGTCCGACCCGCAGACCCAGGCTTTCAGGAGGGATGAGTAACATACACTGACCCAGATACTTTGCCTGTCAGTTTGGCTAAGGGTCCGGGCCACTCACAGACACCGAGGAGGGTCCAGAAAAGAGTTAGCAGCCGCAGCCCCGATCAGCCAAACCTTTTGCTGAAGCTATGCAAACCCTCCGGCCTTCCAAAAAGGTTTGTGACTATTTCCTATAACTATCCTTATAATTTTTCCTCTAAAATTTTTCCCACGACCCTGACTGAACTCCCACAGTGCTGAGCCACTGCACCAGCCCCCTCAGAACCTACCTTTTATCCTTAACCAGTCAAATTCATTCTGTATCCATGATATAACTGACAAACAGGAGCTCCACGCAGGACGGGACACCCCTGTTAGCCCATAAGCTCGAGGGGTCCTGCTTCCCTCCCACCCACCTCAGAGAAGGTGCTTTCACCCTGCGTGGCTTCTCGTGCCTTGCCCTTGAGCAGGGCTCTGTTCCTGCCTGATTGCCCTGCTGAATACTGTGGATATGCAGAACCCAGGACGCCAGAGGAGAAGGAAGAGCAGTGAGGCAAAAGGCTGAGGCATCACCAGACAAGCTGAGTCAATCTGGATAGAGAGCCACACCCAGCCAGCGGCCAGGAGAAAGGGCAAGTGGTTTGAATGTTACCCTCAGGCAGCTTTGAGTTCCCATAGACATGGATAGACAGACAGGGGCACTTATGACCACTTCCAAGAAAGCAAATAACCAGTGTGAGTTCTTATGAAATGATTTTTGGCCATTGGATTCTTTCTTTTACTGGTACTGGCTTCATAAGCCTACACCCAACACGGGAGTGAGCCAACTCTAGTCTGTGACATCGGCTATATTAACATTACATACCAAGTAGTTCTGTCTTTCCTGTGTCTATCATAGTACAATTAGTGATGACCACCATGAAGCCATGAGGTATTCATTAGATTGATTTGGATCACTCATAACAAGGTTATCAATATTTAGTTTTTAAATTGATTTTGCTATTATCTATTTTCTCTGGGAGTAAAGAGAAGATATGAGTCGTTTGCTAAGAAAGTTAACAATGTAAGCATTAACAATGTAAATGTGTGATATGGTTGGCTTGTAACAAGAAACTAAATTGAAAGACTTCTGCAGTAGGAACAAATAATGAACAGAAATGATTATCAATTATTCTTATGTAAGACCTCAGAGACTGGAAGCCAGCTGGAGCTTTCCTGGGTTCATTGCTCAGTAAGCAGTTGCTTCACATACTTTAATTTAAAAAAAATTAAAAATAAACAAATGTGTGTTTTTGAAATAGTCTCTGACACAGTGAGGCTTTTTTGGTTTGGGGGATTTTGTTTGTTTTAAGAGACAGGGTCCTGCTCTGTTGCCCAGGCTGGAATACAGTGGTGCAATCATAGTTCACTGTCACCTCAAACTCCTGGCCTCAGTCTTCAAAGTAGCTGGGACTACAGGTGTACGTCACCATGACCAGCTAATTATTTTTATTTTACTTAGAGACAGGGGTCTCACCATGTTGCCCAGGCTGATCCTGAACTCTTGGCCTCAAGAGATCCTCCCACCCTGGCCTCCCAAAGTGCTAGGATTATAGGCTTGAGCTATGTGCCCAGCCTCAGGGAGTTTTCTTAAAAACAGAACAAACAAACAAAGAACTGGTTGTAAATGATGCTGATCTAACACTCAACCTATCTTAACCACCTCCCTTTAAAACCCCAGAAGTGGTCTAACCTCAGAGGCCCTGCAGCCCCAGTCTTCTCCTTCCTACCAGGGAGCTCTGCTAGCTGCCTTACCTTTCACATTAATTCTGCTCCTTATTACTGGCTGCTCATCAAAGGTGGAATTTTATTTCTTTTATCAAACTGTAAGAAAAATACAATTCAATTATTCTAAGTGAAGTAACTCAGGAATAGGAAACCAAACATCGTATGTTCTCACTCATAGGTGGGAGCTAAGCTATGAGGATACAAAGACATGAGAATGACACGATGAACTTTGGGGACTCAGGGAAAAGGTGGGAAGGGGTGAGGGATAAAAGATTACACACACTGGCTACAGTGTACACTGCTCTGGTCATGGGTGTACCAAAATCTCAGAAATCACCGCTAAAGAACTTGTCTATGTAACGAAACCATCACCTGTTCCCCCAAAACCTACTAAAATTAAAAAATAATAAATTTAATGAAAAATGTGGTTCAAAAATCCTCCCCCAAAAAACGGTCATTTTCATCATCAGTATCATCATATATAATATTTAGTGTTCATTTACCCAATCTTGGTGCCCATTTAATAATGATTCAATCATCCAGATGAACTTATAAAGCATCTTTCCCTAAATAATTTATATTTTAATATATATATGGAAAAAATTTTACTGAACAAACTAATATTATGTATATCAGAACAAGAGGAATGGAATGTCATTTTTTTAATTCCAAGAATTCTTGCCAAGCATAAAACACTACAAGTCGTTTTAGGCTGTCCATTTTGCTGCTGTTTTAGAATGCATTTAGTTATCTCCTAGAGTAAAACTCTGTGGAACAAGTAGGGGAAGACGTGAGTAAAAGTGAGGAGAGCAGTTAATACAGGAACTAAAGTTCTGGGGTCAGCTGGACATAGGTTCCAATTCTGCCTTCTGCCTCGCAAACATTAGGCAGGTACCCTTAAGCCTTGTGAAGTCTCAACCCCACACAAATAACATACGGATGACAAGGGCATATGCAACATGGATGCCAAGGAAATGTAACAAAA
The DNA here is from genome assembly GCF_009761245.1 of Sapajus apella. NCBI lineage: Eukaryota > Metazoa > Chordata > Mammalia > Primates > Cebidae > Sapajus > Sapajus apella. The sequence continues at coordinate 10,253,085 of NW_022436997.1, forward strand.
TTCGAATCATAATCACAGTTATTCAAGCCATATACTTAATATTTTGTGCCTTTACTATATGTTTTACTTCATAAGAATAACAAATATTTAAAACATCTATGTACCATTTCATTTCAATTATCCAGTAGTCAAGCCAGAATTGCCTTTAAACACAGGAAGTGTAGGTGGTTTCCAAGGTGGAGTGATCCGAGAACCATTGGCAGGCATATGGTGCCCCCACATAGCTCCATTGTGTCCTTACTGTGCATCCTAAAGCTCTACTATTAGGGATTAACAGCTTTGGTCAAAGCCATATATTTTTCAAGCATCTTTTAAATGTAAATACCACTGTAAAACCTCAGAGTAAAAGAGTCCTTTCCACCACTCCCCAAAAACAGGGATTCCAATAAATTGCTCTCCTGAAAAGGAAAAGTAGGGAGGGGGAGAACAGAGGAACTGGGGGGCTCTGGGTTGAATAAAGAAGGACAGACAGAGGCTGCATGTTTGGTCAAGAGGGAGTATAAGGAGAGAAGTCCCCAGAGGAGGCAGAGAGGCACAGCAAGGAAAGGCCAGCAGGACGAATTTCTCAACTGCAGGACCAGCTGTGTGTGGCCCCTCAGCAACAGCCAGAGGCCGAGGCTTCTTTTCAGCATCTCAGCAGGCTCCCATCCTGAGTTGTCCCACTCAACGGGACCCTCACTGGGCCCAGAATGAAGCAGAAGGAGGAAGAGTAACTTGAGGTCCTGTCTCCCATCCTGGGCCCCAGGGGAGAAGGCTGTCCAAGCAAAACCCTCCCTTGCACAGTGGGAGGCAGGGAGCTTTGTGTATAAAATGCTTGGAAAGCCAAGTCAGCCTGGCCCCAGAGAGCCATGTGGGAGACAGAGAGCCCACCACTGTCCACTGCCCCGCCAGCTGTACAGAGACAGGTCCACAGAGAGAAGACTGGGGCAGGGCAGGGCTGGCTGGGGCCTGAAGAATAGGCCCTGATTATTAAAACAAATGTGTGACCATGAAACAAATTTCGAAAATACAATCCAAAGTCCCAATGAAATGATAGTTACACATCCATTGCTTTGGACAATCTCTGGGATGGTTTCTACTCTATCCTTTTTGAACCCACACAGAAGATACAGAGTGGACTCTGTCTAGTTTCTTCAACTTTTAGTTCTAGTTTCTTCAAATTTTAGCAATTTGAGGGACAGTCTTCCTTTCACACGTGTATTCTCACTTGCTTTTTAAATTCAAAATACTACCAATTCCTTATTATTATAAGAAGCTTAGAGTGAAATGAGAATATTCTTTATGGCACCATCTAATACCACCAATATCATCCTTTTGTTGTATTTCCTTTCAGTTTTTATAGATTTGTTTCTCTTTTGTTATTTATTTTTGAAAAGGAAATACATTCAATTCACATTGTTCAAAAGTCCAAAGGCAAAAAAGTCTACACCATCAATGTTATCTCCCCGCATCCTCCTACCTCCTCGTCCCTCCAGCTGCCTGACTGCACCCCTCAGTGAAGGCCAAGTAACCAGTTCCTTGTGCAAATGCATTTTAATATGCTTAGAAGGCATTTGTGAAACCTGCTTTTATTTACCTTAACAACAGTCCTTTTCCAGGTCGCTACACTATTAATGTTAACAATTACATGATATTCCATGAAGTTGATCATTTACTTAAACTTATCCTGTTTCAGTTAAACATTAAGGCTGCTTTCAGATTTTCATTAGAAATAATGCTGCAATCACCATTTTGGGGCACTGACTAGCTTTTGTCTGATTTGGGGTACTTCCTGAGGCTGGAGCCTCCAATCTCCCCCAATCTTTTTGATAGCTGTGCTTAAGGTGAAGAGAAGCCCACAGTCCACACCACACAAAGCTCTTTGATAGTCAACACCATTCTTACCACCCTATTGGAATGAAAGGAAAAAAAAAAAAAAAAAAAAAAGCTCATGCAGGAAAAACAAAACCTAACTAATTAGGCAAAGTCAAGCTGATGATGCCCAGACAGTACTGTCACATGCCAGGGCCCAATTACACATCATGTCCCCAAATCAAGCACAGAGTCAACTTGAGAGATCCCCTGGCCTGGGCCCCTCAAATACATACTCATATTCCAGGAGATCGGTGATGGCACAAGGTTGACCCACATAGTTAATGTGGTCCATCCAGACCATCATTTTTATACAAAGTCTGGGGACTGAGACACTGCATTTACAGTAATCACAGATAAAGAAGCAGGCAGTTAGGGCCCTGCCCCAACTCCTCCTGGAGGTCATGGTTTGAGGAATACTGCAGCCCTTACCTCTGGACTCTAAAGACACCAGAGTGTTGGATACGAACCCATCTCAATTTCAGAAGAAAAGGAATTGCCAGGGGTGCCATTTGCAAGCATCTTTCAAGTGATCACAGCAGGGCCCAGGCAAAAATACAAGAGCTGCTGGCCTCACCCTCAACCTCGCCAGCAAGGGACGTGCAGGGTGGCCTTTCTCCTCCCCACTGCCACCCCAGTCAGTCCTCCTCTTATTCATTTTAGAAGTTTTTAGTGAAGGAGATTAAAGGCCAGACACTAGATAAATAGATGAATAAGACAGACCACCTTTCAATAACTCAATTCTAATGAAGAGAGATGCATACATTTAACAACTAGTAAAGCACCAATTTGCACTAAGGGTTCAGGGAGCACTGGGAGCAGATGGGGGTGGGGGATAACAGCAATGCGAGCCAAGTTTGTGTATGAACTGGCAAGTACAAATCAGGCAGCTTTCCTCCAGGACCAACCCTGGACAGGATGCGAGTCCATGGCCTCCCCAGCTGCGGCTCCTCCCGCAATTCTCTCTACTTACTTGCAGACCCTTACTGACTTGCAAAGCCTTTCCATTCAAAAAGGGTTCAATCTGGGACATGTGGATTAAAGTATGGCAAAACTTGCCAATGAGGAATTAGGCCTGACCTCTCTGGGAGCAGTCTCCAATGCTGACGGGACAGCTCATTGGAAAAGAAAAAAGAAATGCCCACAGAGGCTTAGGCTGCTGAGTAGGAGAAATTAATACATAGATCTAAAGCAGTTAAAAGCCAGCCTGACTCCGTGGCTGGCTCCTCACGTTGCTGGTGATTTCACTACGACTAATGATGACCTGTCATTCTGAGAGCCCCCAGGGCCCTTCCACACTGAGGAAGGCCAGATTGCCAGTGCTTGGCATCCCTGAGCTCCAGCCACGGGGGACCACAGCCCACCACGAGGTCTGGTTTTCAAACTCCTTGCTTGCTTCATGGGGAAGAGCCCTGTATACACAGCACAATTAATTGTGAACAATTTCTTGGGTGACCTTAAATCCTTTTCTATCTGCTGTCCTGGCAACAAGTTCCTGCCTCCAAAGCCTAACCTAGGACAGGAGCCAGGGAATCCATTCATCAACAGAGACCTGGAAGGAAGCCCTATTGATTTGGATGCAACAAAAAGTCCTGGAGAATCCTGGAGTAGGGTTAATATTTCTCAATGAATTGATTTAGAAGAAAATGGCAACTTCCGCTTCAACCTTACTGATGGTAAAGATCCAGGAAACTGTAACCCTGATGGCTGTGGCTGACCAGAGGAGCCTCACTGCAACTACCTGGACCTGCCAGTGATTTCTGGAACTCACCAATGGGGCATCCTCAAATGGAAAGAAAAACCCAAGATGAGACAGAAGCCCAAAGCTTCATAATCCCACGTTTAGCCAGTCCGTCAAATATTGAGGTAAAGCAAAGCTTATTTTTATAGGAATGTTAAACACTGCCTCTTGGTCAATGGAATGATTTAGAATCCCTCTTGCTACTTCAAATAAATTGAACAGGACTGGGGAGTAAAGAAGGGAAATAACTTTTACTGGGTACCACTCCATTTACAATTTGTTTACTCCTCAGACCAACCATGTCGACCCCGCCAGACACCATGAAAAGTACTTTCCAAACATTAGAATTTATTATTCTTATTTTTCAGGGAGGTTGAATAAAATGCCTGCTTAAGAATCATACCTCCACAACTTAAAGGCAGGCCTAAAACCCAGAAGCTTTTAACCCACACCTCGTCACCAGCTCATGTTCTTTTCCTAACAGAAGAGATCACTGAATTTACCCCCATAAGCAGCAGCCCATATGTCTCCTAGAGAACTTGGAAAGACATGGATTAATTATCTAAGTCCTGAACTGGCCTCAAAGCTTATTCTCCTTCTGCTCTACTGTGGTGATGCCTTTAGAAGAGAGGAGGAAGAAAAAGCAATAAGTGAAGTCCTCCACCCTCCAACAGAGCCACCCACGCCCATCCCTACAACCACTAACTCCAGTCATGCCCTCTACCTGGACATACATAGATCATAGCCTGTCTTCTTCAGATTATCCTTCTACAATCATTTGGAAGGAAATTTGAAAACATCTAAACTTTACAGGTACTTGAATTTTTGACTTATCTTTTAGTTATAGAAATTTACCCTGACAATACACCTCCAACAATGTGAAAATACACATGCATGAGGCTATTCACTTTGCAGCACTGTTTGTAATTGCAAAATATTAAAAGCCTATGTGCCATTACATAGGAGAGTTGTTGAATAAACGGTGATACATCTGCACAATGGAATATGATGCAAATGTCATAAAAAGAATAAAAAAGATCTCTCTGAACTTATAAAAGTGATTTCTAGGATGTTCTGTTAAGTTTTTAAAAAAAAAGTAAAATGCAAAAAGAAATCTATAGTGTGCTACCCTTTGTGTTAAAAAAGGCAATGACAAGATATCCATATATCTGCTCATTTGTGCAGTAAGAAATAACAGAATGATAAACCAGAAAGGAGACTAGTTATCTATAGAGGATGAGGGGAAACAAGAAGGGAAAGAAAAGGGGGAGAGAGAAAGAGGTAGGGAATGGGAATGGGATGGGGGGGGTGAGAAGGAAGTCACACTTCTCTGGTCTGCCTTTTTGTGTAATTTGATTTCTAAAACCATGCTCATGTTTCTCACATATTGAAAACATAAACAATAAAATCAACCAGGATATGAGGATAACCTAAGATGGAGTATGAGAAGTAATATACTCCATTTTGTGAATCTAACTGTATTACAAATAAATAATACAACCACAGTGAAGTGGGAAGGAAAGAAAGAGAATTTAAGTAACTTCAAAAAACATCTTGGCTAGATACTGGAAGGCTACAGATTTAAAAAACATTGTACAATAATTCTTATATTGTGGTTAGGAATTTTTTTCTACAGACACATAGGTTAACAATTCTGAAAATATATTTATTTGAAGACTGAATAAACACACATATTGGGGCTAATGGAAGCTGGGTTTCTTACTGGTGAAGAGGGGAGTTACAAATAAAAGGGAAAGACCAGAATAAGGTCCATGGGGTCAGATTAAAACAGGTCACATCAGTACAAACTCAGTGTTGTTAATAGAGATAGGGGAGTAAATATGTATACATTTGTACATACCTATATTTCCTAGATCCATGATCTCAGGAAGTATAAAACCAACAACACCCCAGTATCAATGAACACACACAGTCTTCAAGATCTTGGATTCTAAACACCATTCTCCACTAAAAGGAAACAGAGCTTCTTAGATAAATGACTGATTTCAGGATTGGGCAGGGAAAATACAAAATAAGCATGAAATTTCTTGAGATGCCAGAAAATAAGTATGTTCAAAAAATATAATGAGGGAATGTTTAAGAGGCACAGGAATCAACCTTAAAGATCTTCTAGTGGTGAAATCTGGAGCAATTTGAGCAAGAAAGTAAATGATGATAGTACTGGGTTATAATCCATAGAATAAAACAAATATCCATGAGTTGATATACAAATAAACAGAGATGAGAAGCTCTTCCTTACAGTAGAATTTCAATTAATAAGTACAGATGATATCACAGAAACCCAAAATCAACTGTTAGCAAACACTACAGTAATGATTGCCACAGACAAGAATTATTAAGGATTGTAAAAGCATGATGAGTGGGATATTTACATAATTTCAGGGTATCTTATTGATTACAAAGGAGGAAACAAACTTTTTAGTGGACAAACTACTTCCCCAAGTAATCAAAGTTATCAGTGGTAATGAGAAACGCTGGCAACATGTACCTCCACACACAATGAACTGAGAAGAGCATGACAATTCTGTGGCACTGTAAAACATGTATAACTTGAGATCAATCACAAAGAAACATCAAACAAAGTAAATGTGAGGGCCGTTCTACAGAATAATTAGCAGATATTCTTCCTACGTGTCAAGGTTATGAAATAAAAAGACTGAGGAACTGCCACAAACCAGAAACTAGGGAGACGTGACAACTGAAATAAAATGTGTGATCCTGCATTGGATACTGAATTGGATCTTGGAATGAGAAAAAAGGCATTAGTGAGACAATGAACAAAATTTGAATAAAGTCTCCAGAAGGGTTAATAGAAATGCATCAATGTTCATGTCTTGACTTTACTGCTGTACTATGGTTTAAAAGATGTGAACATTTAGGGAAACTGAGTGAAGGATATACAGACGTCTACATATTATTTTTGCAAATTTTGGGGGAACTCTGCAATTACCTCAAATGAAAAGCTAAAATATAAAAATAAACTTAAAAAATATAAAATGATTCCACCAAATTCTCATTGCTTAAGAATTTGCCTGTATTTTTTCTGTGCAACGATAGAATGAAACAAATAGATTATATGAAAAATGTGCGTGTCAATCCTAAAAAGTCCAAATGCCAGTATTTTAAAAGCCAGTATTTTGAATAATTTTGTTTTTTAAAATCTCAGAGAAAATCCCTATTTATGAAGAGCTGAGGAATAAAATTAACTAGTTTTTAGCTAAATATGGAAATTGTCTTCTGTATGATAAACATTATCAAGAATATACCTTGAAAGGAAAAAAAAGAAAATCAACTGTTATCCTCCATAGGCTATGTTCAGCTCAAAGAATGCCACATACTTAAACGAAGTATGAGCCACAACCTTGCAAACACATTACATGAAACAGAGCAATGGGGAAGGTGAACCTGGGGAAAGGGGAGCAGGGAGAGGGCATTCCCAGAATACATGGAATGTCCAGAGTCTGGAAGTTCCTAAGTATTCCAGTCTCCAGCAATGACACTTCTAAATTGTGAAAAATAATGGCACTCTCTCACTATGACTCATAGAGGAAACAGTCTGTAATCAGTAATTTATTATTCTATTCCAAAGCTTTATTCACGGACTTCCATGAACTAGTCAGAAATCCTAACCTAGCATAATTTGACTTGGCTTTTCTCATTTTGTTTTTTGGGCTTTTTAAAAAATCATGCAACGTGTCACTGTAACTTGAGCAATGTTCCTTTTAGCAATACCAAACAAACTCAGTGAGTCTACGATTCTATGAGGAGGTACATTTTGTTCCACTGGGCAGGCACTGCATCTAAAATGTGATGCAGAGATGGTGCTTGGCTGTGATGTCTATAATTAAGGAGCATCAAGGCAATTACACAGCACAGCTGTTTGTGCAAAGCTTCCCTGTAACATGTGGTTTCCCAATCTATCATCTCTATCATGAGCTTAAAAATAAGAAGGAGCCTACCAGCAAACACAAAGCTAAGAATTCTGCCAGCAGGGACTCTGCCCACTACAACAGCCACGGAGATGTCCAGCAGCCTACAGTAGGCCTTCTAGAAACCTCCTGAAGCCTCTGATCCAGTTCAGGCCTCCCTGTCTCCAAGCACACTTCCTGTAGACACCAGCCTCAGCCTGGTCCTCATCCTCTACGTTCCTCTAGAACTCTGAGCTTCCACATTTTCTGGCACTTATCACATTAAAGTAGAATTGGCCATTTACCATCCCTTTCTCCTCTGAAAGCAGGGCTCACACCGCCCTTCTGAATTTCCCCAGGGTCTGACAATGCTTGGCTCATTCAGGTTCTCACCTTGAATTGGTGGGTAGGTGCAGCCTGTGGGAATCACACCTGACCATCCATGCAGCCCAGCTCCAGGGCACATATCCACCCACCTCACCCATCTTACTGAGCTCCTGCTTGCTGTGCAATATTGTAGCTGGTGAGAATGTTGCCAAGACAAAGAGAGAAAGGAAGGGTCTATCCTCCTGGAACCAAGGAATCTGTAAGAGAGACTGACCTTACACACATAACCATGCAATTGGGGAAAATATTATAAAAAAGAAAAAAGTATAGCAGGCTATCAGACCACGTAACTGGGTGCCCTGCTGATTGCAAAAGCTTACCCAAGGCAATAGCGGGGTGGGACGGTGAGGGTGGAGATAATCTCAGCAGATAGTCACAGCCCCACCACTTAAAATACAAGAGGAAAAAAAAAAAATAGAGATGGGCCAAGTTCCCAGCCTCAAAGGAATGGCTACACATGGCCTATCCAGGCAAGCTAAGGGAATGCAACTACTGAGCCATTTAAAAATGACAAGTATGTGAACTATGTTGATTATGTGGGGAGATATTAATAGAGTTTATTATGTATTGGGTTTTTTCTACCATAAAGGTACTTAGGTTCATTAAGAAAAATTTCAAAGCTTGGCCTCCACCACTCCAGCCTCAAGATAATCTTTAGAGTCCTGGAGCAGCACTGGTGGCCCTTGGGGCTTGGTGGTCAGAGGTGCAGGCACAAGTGGCAGAGTATGAGCAGTGGGAGGGTTGTGGAAGCCTAGAGGAGCCCCTTCATTTGACCAATGTAGACTCAGAGTAGGCAGGCCGCGCATCCACCCAGGACAGTGCCCCACATCCTTTCCCTCCCACGTGTGGCCCTTTTGAGGAGCTCCTCAAATAAGGAAGGGAAGTGGGAGATCAGCAGCCACATCCTGTCAGGAAGAGAAAGCCCTCCCCGGGCAGACGTGGAAAGGCTTCCTGGAGTGCCCTGCGACTGCTTCTGCTGTAGAAGATGACAGCTGTGCTGGTCCTCATTGGGATGGCTGCCAGAGCCTGAGTGCTCCCATTGTTTTTTGGGTAGTTTAATCCTTAGCTCTTCAAAGGATGGTCCCTGGACCAGCAGCATCAGCAACACTTGGGAGCTTATTCCAAACAAAGAACCTCAGTCCTACCGGTACAGACCTACTAAAGCATCACCTACATTTTAACAGGATCCCTACAAGAGTCACTAAGATGATGGAATTTAAGTGTCAACCTGACTGGGCTAGGGGATACCCAGACAGCTGGTAAGACATTATTTCTGGGTGTGTCTGTGAGGGCATTTCTAGAAACGATTCACATTTAAATCTGTAGATTGAATAAAGAAGAACCCCCTTACCACTGTGGTGGAGGGGGGGGCATCATCTAATCCATTGAGGAACCACATAGAACAAAAGAATCGAAGAGGGCAAATGCTTTCTCTGCTGGAGCTTCCATCTGTTCCTGCACTGAAACATCAGAGCTCCAGGTTCTCAGGCCTTTGGACTCAGGGACTTAACACCAGCTACCTCCCAGGTTCTCAGGCTTATGGCTTCATACTGAGAGTTACACTGCCCACTCCCCTGGTTCTTGGCCTTCAAACTCAATGACACCACCAGCTTTCCTGAGTCTCCAGCTTGAAGACAGCAGATCACAAGACTTCTTGGGCTCCATAATCACATGAGCCAATTTCCATAAAAAGTCTTTTCTTATGTAACTATATACATATATATCCTATTGGTTTTGTTTCTCCAGAGAGCCCTGACTAATACAGTCACATGGACATTAAAATTTGACAAGTACTGATTCAGTCCTAGAGTGTGGGAGGATTCATTTATTCATTACCCAAATAGTCACTGACTCCTCTGCTAAATCCTGGGGCAGAGCCAGAGTACTGACAACACACCTATAGGCTCCTCTGCAAGAGAAAGCCAGGTCGGCACGTAACACAGCTGCCTTTCAACAGCCCCACGGAGAAGAAATCCATGCTGAAAAGCATCAGATGTTTTGAGAAATTAACCAGAGGGTTGGGAATAGAACTTTGAGAGTCTTTTTAGAAAACTATACAGTAATTACAACAATGAAGGAGTATTCAACAAAAATCAGGCACCTTTTTCATAACTTCCTTCAGTAATAAAGTGTTGTACTGCTTTATTTTTCCATTTAGCCTCTCCTGCTAGCTAGAAGTTTTCACATTCTCTCTTGTCCAGAATTTCCATGAGATGCTAGTAGATTTTGTTTTGTTGCCTTCCCAAATGGCCTGTGTCTGCAACTGCCTGTGTTCGGCACAGCTTCAGGTACGAGGTAGACAGAGTCATCCCAGATGAGCCCAGTGGCTCAAGCCAGGCTACAAAGGATCTAGGCCTTACCCTGAGGCCACAGAGAAGTCAGTCCAGAATCAGAACTGGTTTTCTGAGTGAAAACTCAAGTGCCAACATGGAAGATGAGCTAGAGAAGAAAGCCGGAAGACAGCGTGAAGAACAGTGCCTTATGGTGGGTACAGAGGAGAGTGAGGGGGCCTGAGCCGAGGCAGGCCATGGACAGAGAGCACTGGGGCAACAGACAGCAGCCACAGGCCTCCACACCCCAGCGAGGTACAGGGAGGGGAGATCGTCAGGCCTCTCGGTTGGGTGACTGCCCACTGGTTTTGCCGACAACAGACACACTGAGCAGTGACCATGCTGAGTTCGAGGGGCTGCTAGATTTGACATCCCATGGGCTGACAGAAGTGCAAGCAGAAAGAGAGGGCCTGGGATCTGAGCAGAAAAGCTACTGAGGCCACAGCCAGAGAAGCTGCCAGAAAAAGAGAGGGAGAAAGCAGGGGAGCCAGTGGGAGAAGGAAGGACTGATGGTGAATGCCCTCCAGTGCCCAAGAGAAGGGGAAAACACAGAAAGAAAAAGCACCCTGCATTTGGCAAGAAGGAAGTTTCAGGTGACCTATAAGCACACCCCACTGCTTGCAGAATCAACAGAGAAATGCAGAGAGCTGAGGGGACTGTGGGGTCCTCAGCGTGGAAGTAAAAGTAGGCTCTGAAAACAACCACCATGCTGGCCAGCTTGAGACTAAGATAAATAATATTTCTAGATAATACCCTCTATTGTCAAGTTTTCTTTGTGGAGCAACTTGAGGTTTTCATGGAGGTTCCCAATAGCCTTGCTGTGGAAACTGCTGGGAACAGACCCAAAGGCCTCCCATGCAGGCAGCCTCTGGAGGGGCATGTAAGAGGGCAGTGCAGGGGATGCCACCAAAATAAAACTCCCAAAAAGAAACCAAAAACTCAGCCAGCTGCGGTGGCTCACACCTGTAATTCCAGCACTTTGGGAGGCCAAAGCGGGTGGATCACGAAGTCAAGGAGATCAAGACCATCCTGGCCAATGTGGTGAAACCTTGTCTCTGCTAAAAATACAAAAATTAGCTGGCCGTGTTGGCACACGCCTGTGATCCCAGCTACTCGGGAGGCTGAGGCAGGAGAATCCTTTGAACCAGGGAGTTGGAGGTTGCAGTGAGCTGAGATCACACCACTGCACTCCAGCCTAGTGACAGAGCGAGACTTTGTCTAAAAAAAAAAACATAAAAATTTAATCAACCATCTGTGTGGAAGGACATTTCAAGTCCATTGCTAACCAATGCTTTTGTAAAAAAACACTATAAAAATGAATTGTCAGTAAAGGAAATAAAAAAGGATGTATAAATACATGCTAAATATTTTAACATTAGACTTAATACACAAAATTGTATTTTAGTAAATATAATCTGAAAATATATAACTTGCAGAAAAAGGAAAGAATTAGACAATACAAACATAATAAAAGCAAACATAAGGCAATCAATATAAAAGGTTACCATTATTCTCATAATGTTTCTGCTGTAGCACAAGCAAAAAGCTAATACTTGGCCAGGCGTGGTGGAACCCCATCTTTACAAAAATACAAAAATTAGCCGGGTGTGGTAGCCCACCCCTGTAGTCCTACTCGGAAGGTTTGGGTGTCCAGGAGGTAAAGGACACAATGAGCCGAGAGGGCACCATTGCATTTCAGCCTGGTGACAGAGCAAGAGTGAGACCCTGTCTCAAAAAAAAAAAAAAAAAAAAAAAAAAAAAAGTTCATACTCATACAATGAAGAAAAACAGCATATACCAATATTCAAAGTTTTTAATAGGACAACTTAGCTTACTTTTTGCTTGTTAACTTATCTATTTTTGGTTGGATAAACCAAGCTGTGTCTAAGTTGTTTCTATATTTCATTTTAGTAACACTCCTAAGTACAGAAAGGAGTCTCACAGAGGTATGTTGATGGAAATAGGGAAAGAAATTTTAGCATAATTTTGGCAAACTCAGAACATTAGTTTTTAACTTTTATCCAAAATGAAAGCAAATGCCATATTCTCAAAACACATCTTGAATCTTTCAGTAGCTGCCAGTTCCACAATCTATCCTGTGCAGTTATGATTAAATTTAAATTATCTTTGGTTGAAGTAGCTACAAGATCCATAAATTTCCTAAACATAGATTATTTTTGGTAAAAAATAAAATTCAAAATGCTTGATCAAATTCATAAGATATTTGGTGATAATATTTCATAGATGTGCAATATTAAGATTATGTCACAAATTGCTGTAGTTAAATCATGGGACATAACACAGCAATCTGTAGAATTTCTGTGCTTGTTAAACTTACAATTTTGTTTCTGCCCATTGATCTTTTCTCCCATTAAACAATGCATTGCCTTCCTTTGTGCATGGGAGTTTTTGTTTTGTTTTGTTTTTGAGACAGAGTTTTACTCTGCCGCCTGGCGCCAGGCTGGAGTGCAGTGGCACAATCTCGGCTCACTGCAACCTCCACCTCCCAGGTTCAGGCAATTCTCCTGCCTCAGCCTCCTGAGTAGCTGGGACTACAGGCGCACGCCACCACACCCAGCTAATTTTTGTATTTTTAGTAGAGATGGGGTTTCACCATGTTGGTCAGTATGGTCTCTATCTCTTGACCTTGTGATCCACCTGCCTCAGCCTCCCAAAGTGCTGGGATTACAGGCTTGAGGCACCATGCCCGGCCTGTGCATGGGAGTTTTAATACCTCGGATAACAAACAAATAAGCAAATGTGACTGCCTAATTCATATCTTTAAGGAATTGAGAACAAGCTGGTCCCTTGCCTCCAAGAAATACTAAGAACTTATTTCAGTTTATTTTCTACAGAACTTTTCCATAGGTAACTGTCATACCTCAACCTGCAATATCAGTTTATAATTAGCTTCCATATTAGCATATAAAAGATAATTTGTAACACCTTTGCTTGTATATAGTTTACAATTCTTATACCAGCACCAAACACACTGCTTAGTTCAGATGACCTTTTTTTCATACCCACACTTTCTCAATGAAGGAAGGAGTGCACTGATTTGCATTCTGTTGCAAGCTCTTTAATCTATGTGACTTCTCTAGAATATTTTTCTGTCATTGCAATGATGCTGTCAGAACACAATCTCCTGTACAAAACTTAAACTGCAAACCACTCTTGTTGAAAATGTAATTATTCATAGTTTTATATCATTCAGAGCTAGTTGTTTATCAGTAACAAAGCTGAAAAGAATTCTTCCATCATATCAACATGTTGAAATTACACATTTACTAGAAGAATTGCCACTTAGCAAATCTGTGCATTCTTCAACCTATAACGAAAAATTCCTTACTGGCTCCATTTGTTCTATGGGTTGGTTTTCTATATCATTAGCCAGTTTCTCATTATATCATTGGAAAGTGATGTTTGAGCTGTCTCCTTTGCCATAGATTTAGTCAACATTTCCACACACATATTTTTGATGCAGTCTTACATTACTGTCTTGATAATTTGGATATTGGCTTTTTATTCTTAGCAAACCAAACTGTTACTTAGTAAGAAACCCACAAAGTACCAATGTTGATATATGAACTAGTGAACAGTGGCATCTGTCAGCTCGTTAAATGGATTCTTTCTTTCAAAGAATTATTTTTGTTTTCAATAATTTGTTTTATATGTAAATACCATTTACATACAGATGTTCTTCTCCCTTCATTAACACTAAATTCTCACAAAAATAACATACACAGTGGTTTTAGCAGTTTAATTGGCTAATTATAGCTACAAAAGTGAATATACGAATACTTCCAAGTACAACTAATTTAAAATATTTTGCTCTTGAAATGACTTCCATTGTCACCATTTAGTGCACAACCTACTACCGCCCATTCAAGGACAGGGGTCTTTTCTTGGCCAGAAAGAAAAAGTCCAGTGAAATTTGGTTTGCCCTTTGCTATCAGTAAATTAAGGTTACAAATAAATTATTATATGTTGGCCAAATAATATTCAGCTAATAATATTAAGCAATAAATTAAGCTGCTGTCTTTATTTACATATGATGTGATTACATACACAGAAAATCCTAGGAAATCTATTTATTAAAGCTACTGGAGATAATAAGTAAGTTTAGAAAAATTGCAGGCTACAAGGTCAATGTAAAAATACCAATTTTATTTCTATATATGAGCAATAAAATTTGGAAATTTAAATTTATGATAGCATCAAAAAATGACATATCTAAGAATAAATTTAACAAAGCATCTGCAAGACCTGTACCCTGAAAACTATAAAAACTTTGCAGAGAGAAACTGAAGAAGGCCTAAATGAAGTTAAACACCTGAATAAATAGAACACTCAATATTATTAAGATGTCGGTTCTCCTCAAATTGATCTACAGATTCACTTTCACTGCAATCCCAATAAAATCTCAGATTTTTCAAATTAAAATCAACAATCTGATTATTAAAATGTATGTAGAAATGCAAAGGGCATAGAATAATCAAAACTATTTTGACAAAGAACTTGAACTTGAGGACTTGTACTACTTAATCTCAAAATATACAATACAACAATGATTATCAAGAGTGTATAGTATTGGCCTAAGCATGGACACACAGAACAACAGAACAGAATATGAAATGCATGCCTAGAACCACACATACATCATCAACTGATTTTCAACATAAGTGCCAATATAAATCAACAGGAAAGGATAGTATTTCCAACAAATGGTGTTTGAACAACTATTAATAGATGAACATATCTTACCTCATCCATAAAAAAACAAGTCAAATTGGATCACAGCCCAAAATAGAAAAACTGAAACTACTAAATGTCTACCAGAAAACAGAGGAGAAAATCATTGTGATCTTGAGATAGGCAAAAATGTCTCAAATAAGACATGAAAAAATATAAACCTACAAGGAAAAACTGATAAGCTGGGCCTCATCAAAATTTTTTAAAGTGAAAACCTCTGCTCTTTGAAAAACACTTTAAAAAAATGAAAAAAGCAAGCCATAGAGATGAAATATTCCCAACATATATATGTAGCAAACGACATGTCTCCAGAGTACATGAAGACCTCTTATAACTCAGTAAGACAAACAACCCAATTAAAAAAGAGTGGTCAAAGACTCTGGACAAACAGCTCACAAAGAAGATATTTAGATAGCCAGAAAGCATGTGGAATGATGTTCAGAATCATTTGTCATCAGGAAAATGCAATCTAAAACCAAAATGAGACATAACACAGGCCTATTAGAATGACTAATAAAAAGACTGGAATATCAAGTGTTGGCAAGGATGTGAAGCAACTGGAACTCTTGTGCATTGCTGGTAGGAACTGTAAATGGTATATTCATCTTGGAAAGAAGTTTGGCCGTTTTCATAAAGTTAAACATCCATTTACCATATGACCCACCAATCCCACATTTATAGGCATTTCCAAAAGAAAAAGAAAAAATATGTAAAACTGACCCACAACAGCTTTATTCATAATGGCCCAAAATTGGAAATAACCCAAATATCAATCAACATTTGACATTTGATAAACACACTGTGGTTTATTCACACAATGGTTTATTTACAAGCAATAAAAAAATAGGAACTTTTTTTTTTTTTTTTTTTGAGACAGAGTCTCACTCTGTCACCCAGACTGGAGTGCAATGATGTGGTCTTGGCTCACTGCAACCTCCACCTCCTGGGTTCAAGTGATTCTCGTACTTCAGCCTCCCAAATAGCTGGGATTACAAGTGTGCACCACCATACTAGGATAATTTTTGTATTTTTTAGTAGAGATGAGTTTTTGCCATGTTGACCAGGCTGGTCTCACACTCTTGGCCTCAAGGGATCTGCCTGTCTTGGCCTCCCAAAGTACTGGGATTATAAGCGTGAGCCACAGTGCCTGGCCAGTAATGAACTACAAATAACACACAACAACATGAATGGATCTAAACATCATTATGCTGAATAAGAGAAGGCTAACATAAAAGAGTACACAGTGAATTGGTTTATTGATGTGAAACTCTAGAAAAGACAAATCTAATCTACAGAGGTGGCACAAAGCATATCAGTAATTACCAGTGGCTTGGAGGCTATAGGTGTGGAGTGGACAGGGACTAGAGTGACTGAGAAGGAGTAAAAGAAAACTTTTGAAAACATGGGCATGTTCTAAACTTCAACTGTGGTAGTGGTAGATACATGGGTGTACACATTTTTCTAAACTCATCATACTGTCACTTAAAATTGGTACATTTTTCTAAATGTAAAGTATACCTCAATAAGGTTGCTTAAAAATAAAATCCTACCTGTAACCTAGTTCTAAAACACAGAACCAGCACACAGATCACACCATATGTAATTCATCCTGTAACTCCAGCAATACTCAACCTGTCCTACATTTTGGTCAAAAAGATATGCTTACTGATCACTGGCTTAGATACTTCGACAATATTAAATTACTATAAATGTTTCTAAATGCTCACTCTCACTTTCTGTACATGTCTCACTGTGATATGTACAGTTCCCAAATGAGCAGTGGTCTATAGATCACACTTTGAGTAGCCTTGCACTAGACCACATGCCCAGAATATTCTAGATTGAATAAAATAATAATGTGTTTAATTGAATAAATTTGTTAGTATCTTTTCTCCTGCTAAAAGTGATCCTGAAGCTCATTCCCACACAGGGAGTTTGGCAAAATTCATAAAAAGTACTAAATCAGTGAACTTGAGGTGGAAAAGAATTTAAACTCTGCAAGGGAAATTGTTACTGACTAATCCTGTATAATTCTTTGAGGCTTAAATCAGTAAATGTTTAGAGGAATGTGGTAGACAGAATCTTAAAATGCCCCCCAAGACTCCCTTCTGTTGTACCCACTGTATAATCTGGGTCAGACTCATGGATGTGATGAAATATCATCATTGTGACTAGGTTAAACTATGTGACAACAATGAGGGAGTTTTGTAGATGTAATTTAGTTTTCAAATCAGCTTACTCTGAATTAATCAAAGGAAAGATTGTCCCAGGTGGGCCTGACCTAATCAGTAGAGCCCATAACAGAGACTGTGAAAGGACTATACTTCCAGGGCAAGAGCAGAGTTTGAGCACACCTACCTCCTGATGTTCTACAAGCTGGGTTTATCAAAATAGTTCTGTACAAGAGTCAATGTGAGGCCCTAAGACATTAAGACATTTGAACAGCTGAAGGGAATGGGAAGCAGAAAGATATGGCTTTAAATGTAAAAGGCAGAAAATTGTAAAACCAAAAATAAAAGCTTCCCCCTCCCTGGCCCCCAAATCAAGTCCAAACCTATGATAAAGAGCAGTGAACAAAAGTCAAGACACAGCCATTATTATATATGAGTTAAGCATCTCCTTTTCAAAACCAGTAAGAAGGTACCATTTACTGTCCTCTGCAGTTGACAGTGACCCATGAGCTCACGCACAGTCTTGGTCCTAACTGCCTGCTTCCTCCCTTCCACGTGTGATCCCAACATGGCTTGAGAAGAATGGGCAGAACTGGGCCTCAGCATACACGAAAGGATTCCCTGAGTCATAGCTGCCAGGCTGCAATTAGAGGACCCATTCTACAAGCTTGCTGGTCCTCCCCTCCTCCATGTGAGATTAAGTTGGCTGAATCAACCCTGCCTACCTTTTTAGGAAAAAAGACCCCTTGAACAGAGTCTTACACTGGTGATTTTGTTTCTGATGTCTCAGTCCACTGAAGTTAAGGAAACAGAAAGCTGCATCTCATCAATTTCTTAACAGCAAACACCAACATCGACAGATCTATTTACAATTTTTTTTTTAAAGAAAGAGCAAAAGAAAAAAATCTTTAAACTAGCATCCAGCTGGCATTCTGTGAACTCTTTGTATAGCAGATTTTAAATTACAGATCAGAGTAAAACAACATGGGCAAAAATAAAGAGTAATCAGGGCCTCTTTCTGAAGAAAATCTCCAAGATGGTATGGCCCTGAAGGTCCTTGGCTGCCCATGCCAGCTGTAATAACTGCTCTCCGTTCTCTGAGAGACAGAGCTAGCTTGGTCAAACAAAGCTATGATTACTGAAAAGCAGAAATGCTCAAAAAGAATCACCAAAGGGAGAAAGGACTTTTTCTTTAAATCTTCATATCTATGTGATGGGATTCACCTTCAGATTAAATTCAAACCTCATTACTGGGAACAGGTACCACATATGACGTGCTTCCTTTGCACTCTCTTCAGTCACAATATATTTTTCAAGGAACAACTGTATTTTCTCATCACAATTACATTCAACAAAACTCACTCTTTGCAAACAGTCATGGTTACTCTTGCTTCTCTGGAAACTTCCTTGGGCCTTCCCACTTAAAGGATGGTCATATCACAGTTTCCTTTTATAGTATTACATAACCCAAATTACAGTGATAAACCGATCTCTAAACCATATGTTAGGGGCTTTAAAATTACAACAAAATGTAGATTGTCCAAGTACTGCAGAATCTGAGATTTGGAAGGGACCTCAGAGGCCACCAAATTCAGCTCTCCACCCACTGAAGACATAGCCTCGATGCAGCCATCAAGCCTGCTCATACCCAAGTCAAATCTGTCCACCAGCAACCTCCACCCACAGAGGCAGTACTGCCCTCAGGAACTACCGAGAACAGGTCTGTTCCTTGCTCAAGACAGATTTGACTGACAGAAAGAGGCTTGTGCACCGAAGTGTCGGGTTTTCAGGCCAGGCTTCCCAGTCCCTCTTACCATCCAATACTTTCCTCCTGCATCCTTTTCAGGACAACCTCCAAACAGGGCCCTCCTGACACATGGCTTATAGAGCATCGAAGCTGTGGGCACTCTGTCCCTTTGACAGAATATAAAGTTTATAGGCCATCTTCTCCTATAAAGCTTCATATTCTATAAGTGTAGTCAACTAAAACACATAGGTGTTTTATAGAAATGTTTTTTCAACATTCTTTCCATACTCATGCAATAAAATTTTTAGCCCAAGAGGCAGGACATGTATTTCCATTATGTTTAGCCTTTTTAGTTGATTTCAATTTATCAGGCCACTCCCACATGCGCCCCTCTCTCCATCCCTGAATGCTGTGTGTTTTCATATAATAACATAGCAATGCTTGTCCCTCCTTCCCAAAAGAAGAAACTCTTTCTTTCTGGCAAAATCCAGTTCAAGTGTTATTACCTTGGGGAAGATGTCTCCAGATCCCTCATGCAAAATTGAGTTACTTCATTCTCTTTCCCAGATCTCTATCAGTTTCACTCTTGTGGATTTAGTACACAGATTGCAACCACTGGCTGCTATGACTCACTCTCCAAAGGGCTCAAGGGTTCTTCATGGATCAAGACTATGTTCAGACTCTGCAAGCTCACTAATGGGAACTTGTGATACACAACATATCAAGTATTTCTACCAACTTTGTCACACAACATGTTAGGTGTCCCTTTCAGCTTTGTGTCACTTGAGACTGTATTTAATATGCCCTCTAGACAGAGGACACTGATCTTTTATTTTAATGAAAACATGGCAGCTTTTTGGCATCCAGTTGGACTACCCATTCCATTCTGATGACACAGAACAACAACCACAGATTGTTTTTAAACAAACAGTGACTCCATCTAACTCATGATAACGACTAGCCCACACAGATATTTACAAGAGTCTCTTGCAAATTGAGCCCACAAAACTAAATCTACCAGCCCAATATTATCCCCAATCTGTGGGTGGCTTAGCAATACTCACTCCTAGCTAACCCATATTCATTCCTGGTTAATTCTACAATCATTTAGGAATGCTCGCAATTTTTCTGATTCAACTTTTGATAATTACTTATTATCTACCATGTCCTAGATTGTATCGATTTTACTAGAGATCACTGTCAGACTTCTAGGAATTAAACATTTTTAATCTTGTTTATTTTTAAAAACTGGCTTTTTTGCCAAACGCTAGTCCTGTGGCAAATGGAGATCATACACAGTGAAATAACCAGTAATTTAGATCATCAACATCAAGAGGCTGGAAATAACCAGTAATTTAGATCATCAACACCAAGAGGCTGGCATAGTCCTACATCTTTGTTCTCTTTCAAATGAAGACCCTTCAACTGCAAGAAGAGATAAAAATGTAACATTCTGAATCTTCGGCTTCACACCCAGAACCACAAGATCTCTGGAGAGAAGTGCAGAGGTTTGGTGCCCACATGAGGCAGTAGGCACTCATTCCCATAGTGAGCTTGCAGAGTCTGGTCAAACACTCCACCCCAACTTGAGAACAAGCCCCAGGAGTCAACCCACAGACCTGCCAGCAGCTCCATTCTCAGCAGGCCTGCTTCTCACTTTTTCTTGCAGCAAAACAACAAGATTCCTCCCCAATGCCAGCAATTTCATGCTACCTGGGTGGTGCAAGGAACAGGAGAGACCTCTCCCCCAAGAAGTGCTTCATGTCTTCACACAGCTCCATGGGTGTGGAGCTGCTTCTCCTCCTGGCCCTCAGTTCTGCCATGTCTTCCTTCTGCCCTCTGCATGTATATTTCCTTTTAACATTGATCCCCTGATTAGTTATCCAATCCTAAGAATTCCTTATCTGTGCTAACAAACTAAAAATAGTTTTTAAAGCTGTTTTCTTCTCCCATAGCAAAGGAATGAGCTTCGCTTGTAGCAAATAAAAATGAAGACTGCTTCAGAAAGGCAGATGGAGATGTCTCTGTGACATACTGGTTGTCCATAAGAACTAAGAGTCCCATATGCCCCCACCCCTACCTGGAGCCTTCCATAGGAGACTGGGTGTTTCCTACACCCATTGCTGGGGCTCTGAATCTCATTAATTATAAATCTACTTAGTTTTTCACTTCTCTTTTCCTACTTAAATTTACTAATTTTTTGAGACAGGCAGCAATTATATTAGACAAGGTGTCACTCCATCCCCCTCATGCAGACAGACAGAGCAGACACACACAACATTCTAAGGAAGCCCAGCATCTCACCCTCACAGCACAGTAAGCCACAAAGGAGACACTCAGTCCACCATGCTACTCTGCCAGACTTCCTGGTGACAGGGACTTCTGGAGAACAATCCTTAATGTCTCATTGGACCTCAAGACCCTTCACGAGGTGCCACTCCCCAGGCCAAAGCTTCATGAGACAGTATAGGGTACCTCTATCTTTACTCCAAGCAATGACGACGGTGTAATTAACATTCCCGACTGACTGCTGCTGAAACATATTTCAAGTTTCGCTTCAGAAGTTTGGCGTGCCTAGCCAGCCCACACTGTCTCCTGAAGATGTGTTTCCAGAATCCTGCTTGAAAATGTTGACACCCAATTACCCCATCTCTCTGGCCACAGCTGATCGGACCAGGAAGAACACCTGACCTAAGCGAACCAATCAAATTGCTCGTCTGAAGAAACATATTTAAGTCGGAAAAAAACAGTCAGTTATGGTCCCTGGAGTGACCATTCTACTGGCACGTTCAATAAGCAAACAGAAAGGCCCAGTCAGCAAAGAAAGTCAGGAGGTGTGGCACTTGCCCTAGAAAAAGAAGGGATGAGAGACCACGTGACAAGACAGGCAGGCAGACACAAACTCCTGGCTCTCAAGAACTTCTATTTCACAGGCTCCCACCAAGCCCTGCCCTCAGGAGCCTGGTTGCTTTTTGGCTTCTCTTTTCTGTATACCCCTGCATCCTTGCAGTAAACCTCCCATACACTTCACAGGCCTGAGCGGGGCTGTGTTTCTTAGAGAGCATGAGCCCCCATTCTTCCTGCAAAGATGGAGGAAGGGGGCATTTTGCAATATGTCAAAATGAAACAAGAAAGTAATGACCTCATCAATCAAAAATCCTTTAATGCTAACTACATAGACAGGCCTATCATGTTAGAAATGCTAGAGGACTCGGGGGGAGAGTATAAATACGACTCCTGCCTCTAAGAATTTATCATCTGCTTGGGGAGTCAAGGTCAAGAGTAATCCAAGAAATAGTGAAAATTTTAAGGCATAATACATGCCTTAGAGGCAACCTACAGAATAACCAAGAACCACAGCTATCGATGTTCCCGTCAGAGGCTAGCCAAGAGGACAGAGAAGGGAGCAGAGAATTCTTCACTCAGGATCTAGGAGAATGCCTAAAGAATGTGGAAAGTCAGGAAAGCAAATGCATACAATATTAATATTTCCTAATTGCAAGCCAGAAGATACATATCTACAAAATCCTTATTCAAAACCTATTTTGTATCCTAATTTCTAAGAATTTTCAGAAATGGTGTTCTAAAACTAGCAATTATGTTCATCACGAATAAAAAATTCATCCAGTGACAGTGCCTGCAACAGTTCCTAATTTAGAATGACTTATCCATGTATCACATTTATATGGAATCATTTAAGTATCCATCCATCCATCCATCTACCCATTTCATAAACACTGACTGGGTGTACCAGGCTCTGAGATAGGCACCAGAAGTGCAGACATGAATAAAACATAGTCTTGATCCATGAAGAACCCTTGAGCCATTTGAAGAGTGAGCCATAGCAACCAATGGTTGCAACCCACATACTAAATCCACAAGAATGGATTAAACTGATAAAGATCTGGAAAAGAGAAATAAAGCAACTCAATTTTGCCTGAGAGATCTGGAGAAGTCTTCCCCAAGGTAATAACACTTGAACTGGATTTTGCCAGAAAGAGAGAGGTTCTCCCTTTGGGAAAAGGGACAAGCATTACTATGTTATTACATGAAAACATAAGGTATTTAGGGATGGAGAGGGGGCACCGGTGGGCGTGGCCTGAGAGGTGACAAGTGACTAGCCACAAGAGAGGACATGCCAAGATGCACATTCTGCAGACAGTGGGAACCAAGAAGGAATTTTTTTTTTTTTTTTTTTTTTACAGGAGAGGCAAGATCAGCTCTATTTTTTTTTCTTTTTTAAATCTTTCATAGTATTTTATTATTATACTTTAAGTTCTGAGATACATATGCAGAATGTGCAAGTTTGTTACATAGCTACACACATGCCATGGTAGTTTTCAGCTCTAGTTTTCAGATGAATTCCTCTGCTGCAGTGTAATCTTCCTCGTCTCATAGTTAGCATATTTAAAATCTATGGCTTCTATCTTCTGTGACTAATTGCTATTCAACTTGCTAACTGCTTTTCTTTTAAATATAAGATCTCCATTGTTATAAGTACATATTTATCCTTTTAAGTCTTATAAGAACTTTATCACTGTCCCAAATCCTCTTACATTTTTCTTAGAAACAAACCTCAACTGAATGTGTGCCTCATTTAAAATGGAAAAAGCAAAGATTGTGAAGACAGCCCTGCATTCAGATCCTAACTGTACCACTCCCTGGTTGTGTGTGCTTACTTCTAAGAATAATTCCCATCTTACTGGTTGGTGGTGATGATTAAACAAAACCATTTATAACTATGTGACTTTGGGCACATTCTTTGGGTTTTATGGAAAATGAAGACAATAACAGAACCAGTCACAGGAGGATTGTAAAGATTAAATGAGACAAAACAAGTAAAAACACTTACACTAAGCTCCTATCTGACAGCTTCAGTTACTAATACAGTGTATGAGAAGGGACTTGCCCAGTGCTTACAACATGGTGGGAATTGAATGAACATTAGTTCCCTCCTTCGCACACATGTCTATGCTTTCTGCTTTTTTGGGGTGTTTTGGGCTTATTTCAATGTATGCAGGTACTTCCAAAGCATCCAGTTAATGGACAAGGAGCCCACTACACATGGCAGTGAGGCACCTGCTCCCCCAGTCGCCACAATTCCTCAGGCTCTGCTTGCTTGTATGCCAATCCCATGGTTATTTTCCACTTATATCTCCATGGTCTCTTCCTGGAAGGCAGGAGACAAATCTTAACTCGTATCACTAAGATCTAGCTTAATGCTCTCAGCACCCATGAAGGCATGGGCTTTGCGCCTGCAGTCCCAGGTTTACTAATTACCAGCTGTATCATCCCCATTAAGTTACCTAGACTATCTGTGCTCCAGTTTCCTTATTTGAAAGATGAGAAAAATAATATCACCTACTATGCAGAGCTGCTGTGAGGATGAAATGAAATAGTGTGTGAAGTACTTCCCAGAGTTTCAGCACAAAGTCACATGCATAGAAGTGTGTATCTGTGTACATGTGTATGTTATTCTAGCTACCAATTAGAGGTAGACACTCAACACATGCCCTCACTTACTGAGCACTAACCCTATACATATATTAAATATGCATGGCAGGTGCTAAACCAATGATTCAATGACAAGAATTTTCATCAAAACACACTCAGATCAAAGCATCATCTTTATACACTTTTTAAGTTTACTTTTACTATATTAAATTATTTTAGAGTCAAGCACCATTGTCTGGCTCTCTTTTTTTCCCCCACTATCTTTACTAAATGAGCATAATCTTATTCATGGATCTGGCCACTTTTGCTATTATTCCAATTGTTCTTATTTTTAACTGGCTATGAATTAAAAGTTGTTAGAACATAAAGCTTTTCTTAAATACAAACTTTTTAAAGCTGGGTGACCTACATTCCACATTTCCATTCTTCCGCTTCCTTGATAAGCCATGTTAGCCACTCTACATCCATTAACTGCAATTTAGTGGTTCCTCTTTATCCATGGGAATGTATTCCAAGGCCTCCAGTGGATGCCTGAATCCTTGGATACTATGTATACTATATTTTTTGTATACATGCATACCTATGATAAAGTTTTATTTATAAGTTAGGCACAATAAGAGATTAGTAACAATAATAAAATGGAACAATTATAACAATATACTCTAATAAAGGTTATGTGAATGTGGTCTCTCTCTCAAAATATCTTATGTACTGTAGATCTTAGCAACCTCACCATATAATCTTTTTCTTTCCTTATTAAGTCAAGAATTTTCACCTTTTCCCTAGGGGAAACACTTTACGGCTTCTCTTTGACATATCTGAATTGCTAGCATCACTAGTCTTGTGCCTTGGGGCCATTATGAAGTTAGATAAGGGTTACGTGAACACAAACACTGCTGTACCACAAAGGCTCTGATGTGATAACTGAGAAGGCCACCGAGTGACTAATGGCCAGGTAGTACATGCTGCACAGAAACGCTGAACAAAGGGATGATTTCAGCCTAAGGACAAGGACAAGAGATTTCATCATACCACTCAAACGATGCACAATTGAAAATTTATGAATTGTTTATGTCTCAAATTTTGTTTAATATTCTTGGATTGTAGTTGACCACAGGTAACTGAAAGCAAAACTATAAATAAGAGCAGACTACTGTAATTCTTTATTATAGAACATTAATTTACAACAGAATATAGTTAGAGTGCTATTTCCAGTAAATGATCTGATGATTCATTCATTCAACAAATGTTTATTGAGCCTTGCTTTGTGCCAAACCCTGTTCTAGGTGCTGAGGACACCACAGTGAGTGACCCATCAAAAGGCCTGCCCTCATGTACTGACATTCTAGCAGGGAAGGAGGAGGAGAGAGGACAAGACAATAAACATGAACAATAAACCTAAATCAATCACAGGCAGTTATGTTATAACTCAACATACGAGTCACTAAAAATCACCACACTATGAAAAAGATCTCACAATAACACCAGAGGGCATATGGGGAAAAAAGAGAGGAGCCTAATAAAAACTGCAGCACAGTTTTACACACACTAAGTGGTTTAGCAGTACGTAAATACTACAAAAAATATGGCACTGTGCTGTGAAGAAACCGAAATGTGTTTGTGGAAGTGGGCATCAGAAAGGCTTGTAATTATGGGATGGATGGAGGATTACCAGGAATGAGAAAATTGAAACTCCACATGTGGATGGGTACAGCTCAAAAAATGAAACATGAACTGAGGTAGCTGGGAGATGCTTGAGGTGTGTGTAGATGTGTGCTTGCGTATTCCTATGTGGCTTGGTTCAGGTAAAGGCAGTTTTCTGCATTCACCTAGAGCTTCTGCAAACAAAAACCAGCAAATGTGAAATCCACATTATGCTCAAATTGTTCTCTAATATGTCAATCATGGTGAAACAATCACGGATTTTAAAAACAAGCGTTAAACAGAACTGAATGTATAAGGTGATGATTGCTGTGAAAAACAATAGCAGAATAAGGAAACAGAATGGAGATATTTGTTTTGTTTTTAAATGTGTTTTTCTCTTCTACTGTATTCATTCTATAACACTGTTAATTAAAAAAAAAAAAACCCACGTGTCAGTTGCATTTATGTAAGAGCCTGCAATCATTTCTCTTTCTTATTTTCATGTCATTCTTCTTCTACCTTCAGAAGTGTGTGCGGTTGTCACATGGCGCCTTGATACTATGCCCACGGCACACAGCCCCACTATGGAGCCTCCAGGTACTTCTACTATTGTTCACTATTACAAGGCAAGGTGGCTCGATGCATTGAAATGGCAGCAGAGGTTTTCCAATGCAGATGCCCTCCGCAGCATCCACCTTCTTTCTATTCTTAGAGTGTACTTAGGAATTCTCGTCAGATTCACTGTCATAAAACGTTGTTAGATGACCTTGCTTTTCACACTTTCTCAGTGGTGAAATAACACGCTGAGATGACTGCAGCTGTTTCATGTACTTTGAGAACTTCACTCAAGTTCAATTCCGACCATTTCCAACTTCCTTTTCCGCACCTCCTCATTTTCTAGTCAAATCCAATCTGATCTCCAACAATAGCCCCAAATTGTAATCATGGCATTAAAAAATAGAAATGACAGCTTTTTAAAAATCACAAATGTATATTGCTCTTATTATCAACAAAGTTTTCATTACTTAAAAGTTTTAAATTCATAGCAGAATAGCATAGCATAGGAGAAGGAGGATTTGGACTTGAAGTTTAGGGTGGTGTGAATCAAGGGCAGGGATGAATCCAGGGTGAGGGGGACATGTTACCTCCAGGAAGCAGAGCTCCAGGAATGGCAGGGAAACTGAGGCCATGAAGGAGACTGACCCAGGAAGAAGACAACCAGAGTTTCTCAGCTTCTTGCTGCGGTTTCCTTTCTCACATTAAAATGGTGACATGGTACAATGTTAACACTTTTCTGCTCAATTCCAAAAATACTAAAATTTTAAGCTGATTGCTCATCTCCCTGATACACCCTTCCTACAAGTTTAATAAAAATGGCTTCAGTCAATGCTTAAATTAATCAGATTTAATTTATCAAAGCTTTACTTAAGGATACTAATTTATGTTTTTGAAAATAAATCGCATCCTTTGTTTCTAAGAAAGGTTCTCAACCAGGGCTGCTGCTGGGGCATAGAGAAAAGCAGCCCCTAAGGTCAGCCTGCAGAGCGAGGTGGACCTCAGGCCTGCTCTGGCTCCATTGGGTGTGTGCCCTTGAGCAGGGACAACAAGCACTACTGCACAGGGTGGACTTGTCTTACACAAAAGTGGGACTCAGTAGGTCCCCTGCACCATCAGGAAGCAGTGAGGTCACATTTTGGAGCAGTGCATTTCAGATCTGCATGTAAAACACACTTTTTCTATCACTATTTGGTGCCCTGACAGGCATTCCGGCACATTCACACTGATCAGCTGCAAATTGCTGGTGGGAAAGGAAATTAGAACAGGCCCTGTGGAAGGCAATTTGACAGTATCTATCAAAATTGTAAGTACACAGACCATTTGACCCAGCGATCCAACCTCCGGGAATTTATCCTACAGGTAAACTTACACGTGTGTGAAATCTCATATATGTAGCCTTATTCACTGCAGCATTGTTTACCACGAAGAATAGATAGCAAACCAACTATCCTTCAACAGGAGATAGGTTAAATAAGATTCCTATATACATGGGTCTGAATATTATCCAGATGTTAAGAAATCAGAAGCCCTTTATTTACTAATATAGGAAGAGCCCCAAGAAACAGTAAGTGGAAAAAAAGTATATATGGTATGTTACCTTTATTTTTAAAAGGAGGGTAAATTATATATATTTGTCTTCATCAACAAAAACAAGTGGGGATTAATAACAATGATTACATGTGGCGGCCAACTGGGAAGTTTGGCGGAAGGAAGCAGAGAGCAAAGTCAGAGGTGAGAGAGAATAATAAGGTGGGATATTTTACTATAAATCATTTTTTACTTCTCAAAGTTGCACCCATGTGAACGTGCCACCTTTTCAAAAAAATCAAATATGGAGTTTAATTAAATAGCTTTTTAAAATTAAAATAAGGCTTGTATACCTTGTTGAAACACCATTTCCCACTCCAAAAGTTATGACTGTCTCCCAATCCAGGAGAGAGGGCTTTGGGTGCTATGCTGACTCCTTTACAGTTCTCTTTCTTTAGGTACCTGCTCCCCCACACTACAGACTGCCTATCCATACAGGGGCTGCCACCTAGGAACCAGCATGGACCTGCTGTCCCCTAGAACCGGCATGTGATCCCAAACTACCACAAACATTCATGGCAGTCCCAGCTGGATTTCCAGGTGGCAAGTCACTGTTCTTTCCTTGTTGACTGCTGATTCTGAAGAATTATTTCAAAAGATCTGCCAGCAACACCCCCTGAACTTGGGGCTACATTTATATGTTTTCAACAGTATGTATCACCTTTTTTGCTATGAAACGCTTTCTAAAGAGGGAAAAAAAAAAGCCAATCAATATTGTCTTTTTCATTCTAAAATTTAAGCCACAAAAAACCAATCATATACAATCTCAGTTTTGCTTTAGGTTGCAAAGTCTAACATCCTTGAATTATCAACTCAAACTTTTAGATCAACTGTAAAGTTTTCAGAGCCAACTAACTTTATAAGACTAAGAACAGTCTTACAAAAGAAGCTACCCAGATGCCTCATTGGTTACTGCTTGAATGAACATTTGATAAATTCAAAAGTATCTCTTTTTTTATCATCTAAGCATAAAAGTTAGAGTTAGTTCAATTTGTGTGTATTTTCCCACACATGACTATCATGTGGCAGGCCATTCTAGTCTATATTTTCATTTTTAAAAATGTTTTAGTTTTTGAAACACACCCAGGAGGACATTGTTTTCAGCTTATTACCAGAATAAGTTCAACCAGAATAGTGAACTTAGTGAAAACTAAAAACAGTTGAAAGGTCCGAGTGCCAATTCTATCAGGACCTGTGACACTCTTTCCCAATGGCCACCACTAGACATTGGCTGAGTCATGGCCAAATTTAACCTCACCATTTGTCTTCTGAGTAAGAGAAGTGTGGCGGTGAAAGAGACAGTGATAAACATCAAAAATCCAGCACTACTGAGGAGTCAACAGCTGAAATGAAAGACTAGCAAGAGATGTCTCCATTTACTATTTAATCTCCTCAGATCATAAGGCTTCCTACTTATTATCCTGCGCTGCCACCAGGCAGTCCCCAATGGTCAGGAAACCACCAAAACGGGCAAGGAATTTATCAAGTATCTAAGTGAATTATAGATAAGCTAAAAGACAATGGCCAAAAACTAGCACTCCCACCTGACCCCTGTCCCAGAAGATGGTTCTTACTTTAGGCAAACACTGCTTTTAGAAAACCCTATAATATGGGAATGAGAAATATTTTAAACCAAATTTCTAGCCGGTATCATCTAAGGGCTGGTTGTTAAACCGGCTGTCCTGAGCCAACAAGGTCTAGCCACATGCAAAGCTATTAGCTTATATAATAGAACCTCATATCCCACAGTCACCTCCCGAGGCAGCAAGCAGACACTGACGCATCAGCGGGTGTGGGCAGGCTGGCACTTAGAAGTTCTTCAGTCATACCAGAAGGGGTGCTACAGTGTCAGGTGGCAAGTGAGAGAGGACACTGCAGATTGGCTCAGATGGAACGATTCGTTTCCTGAGTGTTCACAGCTGGTTTATGACCCCAAGGTTGTAAGTTTTGGCCCACATGACATCTGACTGTATCTGATAGCCACAGACTATATCCTCAACTGCAGCTCATCTGCTAACAAGTGTACACCATCAATTAGTTCAAGAGTGACATGTGCCTGGCACTGTCTCAGAGGCCCGAGAGTGTGTGGACGGATCAGTATGAATCCAGTACAACTATAAGGAATGCCCAGGGCACACTTCCTTCCTTTCCAGGCTCCACGTTCCAAGAGAAGCTCAGCTTCATAAAACAGTTGAGTTCAGGACGAGACAGAAGAGTTAATCAAGTACAACTTAGCAGGGTAGCTGGTTGGGAGGCATCAAATGCCTCCGAATGTCATGTAAGCCAACAGAATATCTTCCTCGAGGAAAAAGGCAAAACCTTTCTCAGCCCTACTTTTAGGTCTGCCCAGTAGACCAGGCTCCAGAGCTAGCACTCCTCAGCAGGCTAACTCCCTGACTCATGGATCTACTCTTCTCGATGTGGAAAGAAAGGCAAAAGAAAGTGCACCTCCTTCCTCTCAGCTGTGTTCCTCCCTGGCCACATGTGGCCACATGAGACAACGCCGGCCCAAGGAATCCCTCCAGTCTCTGAGGTCCATCAGACACACTAACTTACTATTTATAGACGCCCCATTCACCCACTACTTAGGCACTTAAAAGAGCATGGGTTAGTCCCAACCCAGTGTCAGCACAGATGCAGGTTTGCTTTCTGCATTTGCTCTTACAGTAAACCCAAAAATTACAAGTAACAAGTTGTTACAGGGTTCCTATTGAATATCAGCATTCTTTCCTTCCATGGTTTATATAAATTCATGAAAACATGTGTGAAGCATCTGCCTTCTTATTTAAACAGAAATCAAGAGCTAGGATTGCTATGCTGTGGCATTTTATGCTCAAACCCAACAGCTAAATTGGGAGCTCCATCCTGGGGAGGGGCACACTAGAGTTGGGTCATTACAGCTGCCCTGGCCACCAGCTGTCCAAGAGGCCTCCACTTGAACCCAAGAGGAATAGTCAACAACAGAGCAAAGCCAAATAGAGAAAAGTGGAATAATTCCTTTTGCCTGCACAACTCAAAGTCAGATTCCAATGTACCCTCTGGCCAAGGAGAAGACGGCAAATTATAATTATTTTAAAATTCCTTTGAATGCATCCAGTGTTATTTCACATCATTTTCCTTGAATTTGATACTGGGTAAAAATTTAACATGTTTATAGCCAGACCTACTATAAAAGTAGTAAGACCATGATTTTAACATTGTAAGTTCTTTTTAGAACCATACACTGTTTCTACTCTTCCCCTCCTGTGTTAATTCTCCCCAAACAAGACCACTATTTTAGTCTTATTTATGAAAATAAAATTTCCATTTATAGCAAGAACATGCAGATTTTATTTTATTTTTTGAGACAAGGTCTCACCCTCTTGCCCAGGCTGGAATGCAATGGCGCGATCTTGGCTCACTACAACCTCTGCCTCCTAGGCTCAAGCAATCCTCCTACCTCAGCCTTCTGAGTAGCTGGGACTACAGATGCACACCACCACGCCCAGCTAATTTTTTGTATTTTTAGTAGAGACAGCGTTTCACCATATTGCCCAGGCTGGTCTGGAACACCTGGGCTCAAGCAATGCTCCTGACTCTCAGCCTCCCAAAGTGCTGGGGTTATAGTTGTGAGCCACCACACCTGGCAAGAACATGCAGATTTTGATCAAAAGAATTCAACTCATGTCATACAAGAAAAACTGAGGAGCAAAAGTCAACATTTTGCCACATGTCTTCCACACACACTTTCATCATCATATATCTAAAGTCCCATTACCTCAATTTCACGCTAGTACTCCCAAACCTTAAACAGTCTAATTCTTAAATACAAAGTATTCAAACTAATGTGGAATATCTTCAAATTGCTTTTGCAAAACCAACCCATGAGGTTCCTACAAAACTTCAAAGAGAGAATAAAGCATTGTATTCAAAATTTCCACCCCTAAAGTCTTCACTTGGAATTAGACAGACATTCTAAATACTAATCTCTATAAAATCCCTTTTCAGAGTATATGAAAATGTAGAGCTGTTATGGACATCTCTACTCAGATCACCACCACCACTCTGAACCTAATCAGAAATGGTTATGTTTGCCTAAATGGGTTGAAGCCACAGCATTTCCAAATTCCAAATGGTAACCCATCCTGGAAGGGCAAGAGTGTCAGTAAATCAAAGTGAGAACTGACAAGTGTCATTTTTGCTGAGAAAACCAAACACTATGATTGCACTGGGTAATATGCAAAATAATATGCATTAATATGCCTAAGACATTTCCTTCTTGTTAAAAGTAACATTTTCAACCTAAATTTCTTAAATTAGTGGTAACCCTTAATTTAAAACAAAAAGATCTGTAAACCAAAAAAATTTTCCAGGACGGTTAATAGAAGTTGATTAGATGCATTTCAAGGAAATGGAAAGCTGGTAAAAGAAATTAAGTTCAACATTATAATCTTCTCTGAGGCAATTCATTTACTGAGTGACTTAATTGTCTTTCAAATATCTCGGGAGGGGAAGTCAGCTAAAGGCTTCATATGTGCCATTGCCCTTTCTTAATCCCTTGCTAGCTCAGAAATATATGGAAGAGCAATATCAACAACAAAGTGAGTGATTATACAAAGACACTTCTAAGGTATGTGATCTCATAAAATAAAGGCACATGTATACATTCTGATTTCCTACCATTCAACCCAGCAATCCCATTGCTGGGTATATACCCAAAGGAATATAAGTCATTCTATTACAATGACACATGCACACATATGTTCACTGCAGCACTATTCACAATAGCAAAGACATGGACTCAACCTAAATGCCCATGAATGGTAGACTGGATAAAGAAAATATGGTACATATATGCCATGGAATACCATGCAGCCACAATAAAGAATGAGATCATGTCCTTTGCAGGGATATGAATGGAGCTGGAAGCCATTATTCTCAGCAAACTAATGCAGGAACAGAAAACCAAATACCACATGTTCTCACTAATAAGTGGGAGCTAAATGATGAGAACACGTGGACACACAGAACAGAACAACAGACACTGGGGCCTATCAGAGGGTGGATGGTGGGAGGAGGGAGAGGGTCAAGAAAAATAACTAATGAATACTAGACTTAATACCTGAGTAATAAAATAATCTGTACAACAAATCCCTATGACATAAGTTTACCTATATAACAACCTACACATGTACTCCTGAACTTAAAAGTTAAATTTTTTAAATTATAAATATATATAATGTGTATGTATATATATACCAGATAGATCGATCGATTGATCGATCATACCTCTATATATTCTGATTTCCTTCAGTACTTCTCACCCAAGGGTGGGAGTGGTGGGTGAGAATGAACTAGAATTGAAGAAACAGATGCCTTTGCCTTTGAACTGCTTGGAAAAGGGTGACTGGGCTGGCAGGAGGAAGTGCTTGTACACTCTTCTAAGGACACAGAGGTGGCTTGAAGGCAAGGGAGAGGGGACTGCTTTGAAAGGTTTTAAGCAACCACGTATCCCCATCAGATCTGCATTTCAGGAAGATCATCCTGCAAAGCACATGGAGGAAGGGGGAGCTGGCAGAGACTCCATAGAGAGAGTGATGCAAAAGTATAACACAGAGGTGCCAAGAGCCCCAGGGAAAGGTGACAGCAGCTGGAATGGAGAAAGGACTCATAGGTACAACCTCACAAATCAAAATTACATATCCTTAATAAGTAGAAAGTAGAGACTGAACAAAGTAAGTGCTATTGACCCAATGGCTGTGGACGGTGTGCTAATGAGTGGATCATGGCTCACTCAGGCAACTGTGTCTGAGGCACAGGCCACAGCTCCAGGGTGTCAACCAAGATGCCCACGTGACAGGCCTTACGGACTCGTCACACTTCCTAAATGAATGTTCAAGCCACCTTTTCATATTTCAGTGTAATCATAGATGGTTAAGAAATGACACTTATGTATATGATGATACTCAGCTATTTAATGTGCTCCAAATAGATTTGAAAAACAAGTTTGTTTCCAGCTGATTTGAGAGTTAAGCAGTCTGGAAGGGAAAGACAGTCATCTGGTTAGGTCGCCAAACTTCATCAATCAAAGAGACCAAATTTCTCTCTCTCTCTCTTGCAGGGCTGCTTCGGCAGGGAAAGGAAAAATGCCACCCTTATTATGTAGTCTTGGAAAAAGAATCACATGCCAATGGAATGAAAATGTCTGCCTGAAATGAAGAATACAAAGCTGAATGTAGTCCAGAGTTTGGTATTTCTTTTAAGATTTGAGAAACATGCAGATAAATTTAATCCTACTGGAAATGACTTACAGTATGACTTGGGTTTCTGCTAAATATAGATTTACTGCAGCCTGGTAAATTTTAAAACAATCAACCAATTAAGTATTTATTGCCTAAATAAAACCGTTCAAATAAAATGCAGCGGAAGGGGAACCATTTGTCCTCAGTGACAGACCAAATCATGTAATTTAAATTTTAATGGTGTGTGAATAAATCTTTGTATGCTGACAAGGTTTTAAGAATTCACATTTTCTTTTTCAGAACCTCTCTCCTTCCCCTTTCTCTTGCTTTCTGACAGCCTAATCAATTCTCACCCTACACCCTATCTCAGCCTCACTGCTCTCTCCTAAGTGGATTTTGATGATCTGTTGCGAACTATGAAATAAGATCATAAACCTGACAGATATATATGCAAAATATGATTGAACGGACATTAAGAGCAGGCCTCTCCTTTGTGCAAAGTGAATTAGCACTAACCACAGAATTCTTGCAGTGGACTCACCTTTATTCTCCTATGGCCCTAGCCATTGGGGTCTCACCCTACCTCGGCCTGCATGGTCCACGAAAAATGGGCGCTCAGCAGAGGCCTCACACCTCCCCTGAAACACTGTGAAGCCCTCCCAGCCAGGGAACTCAGAAATGGAGGTGCCCAACAATCCTCCCCTGCAATCCCTGCTCGCCAGCCCCCAAACTCACTGTCCCCCAACTCCTGCTAGCCAGGACCCTTGGCTACGGAGGTGTTCATGTCTTGCCCAGGAAAATGGCCAGGAGAAAAGGGGCTCTGCCCACCCACCACAGAGGGTCGGCTAGAAGTCAGACAGCCCTGCAAGAGCCCCTCCTGCTGCCACCAGCCAAGTGATCTCTTGACAGCTTCAATCTGACCTTTGTTAGTTTCCATTCCCTGTGCCCCTAGAAACGCACTGCCACCTGTCTGGAGGGATGCAAGGGTTAAAACTCCTGAAACATCCTACCCAGGCTCAAACCACAGAATATGCTCAATAAACAGTGGGGATGGTGGCTTCTACTGTCGCCACTGTTGCCATCATCATCACAGGCATCACAGCCACCAGGGGCCACGGGCTCATCCCCCAAAGTCCAGCATTTAACTGTCACCAATGAATGATGGGATGAATTGATGTGGGTGGACAAGTGGCTGGGTGACTGGAACCTTCAGGTAAGACAGGAGCTTCTGGTGGCTCACGCCTGTAATCCCAGCACTTTGGGAGGCCGAGGCGGGTGGATCACGAGGTCAAGAGATTGAGACCATCCTGGTCAACATGGTGAAACCCCGTCTCTACTAAAAATACAAAAAATTAGCTGGGCATGGTGGCGCGTGCCTGTAATCCCAGCTACTCAGGAGGCTGAGGCAGGAGAATTGCCTGAACCCAGGAGGCGGAGGTTGCGGTGAGCCGAGATTGCGCCATTGCACTCCAGCCTGGGTAACAAGAGCGAAATCCCTTCTCAAGAACAACAACAAAAAAAAGACAGGAGCTTCTGCGACATGATGGGCAGCAGCTTTCCTTGCTGCCACCTTTGGCTCTAGAACTTACTCTGCTAAATGTAATAATGGATGGAAATGTACACTCCACTCTTACGTGTCCTTTTGCACTCTGGATGAAGTGATGAAGATGAACAGGAAGAGATGAACATCTGAGGTCAGAAGGATTTGGTTTTCAATCTCAACTTTTAATAGGATTTTTATGTTAATGAACTTCACTTTTTTCATCCTAAAACAAAAATAACTTGCTCACTTAGGCTGTCATGAGGAGCAGCTGAGATCACACGCATCCATGCAGCTACTCCTGTGCTTGATACACGATGGGTCCTCAAGGACACAGTCACCTTTCTTTCCATCTTGTTCATCTCTCCTAGCAACTGTCTAACGTGCAAAATAAAGTAGTCCTGCTGAGTTAAATGTGCTCAGCTGAAAAACTGTAAAACCTCAAGTCCTCTTCTGAAACTCTGAAACTCTTCTGTAAACCTTGCTTCTAAGCTCAATTTAAAATAATTTTTGAAAATAAAATTTAAAAATTAAATAGCCAAATCCATAGAGACATAAGGTAGATTAGAAGTTACATGGGCTGGGGGTGAGGGTAGAATGGGAAGTTATTGCTTAATAGTTACAGTTTCTGTTAGGGAAGATGAAAAAGTTTTGAAGATACTTTTTGGTGATGGTTTCACAAAATGATGAATGTATGTAACGACACTGAAATGTACACTTAAAATGGTTAAAAGGGAAATTCTTGTGTTATGTATATTTTACCACACTTAGAAAATGTTTAAGTTATATGTAGAGCATTGTGAATTCTGGAGAATAAGGTCTTTTGATAACTCTAAGTTGTGTGCCTTAGCATTGGCCATGAATGAAGCATATAATAAATCCAGGCTGCCTAACATGGTGGATGCAGCTTTGCTTGATAAAAAGCGATCTGGTGTGAGACAGTCAATCTTAACTCCAAAAGCAACTTGCCATCCACAAGGAAAGCAGTCATGGTCGTGCCAGGCCTGCTGAGCAGCACGGGCATCCTCCTCCCTTCAGCAGGCCTGACCTCAGTTCACAGTCCAAAAAAGAACCCGCTGCCATGTTCCTGGGTTCCAAATCCAGTGTGCCATGCTTTCAACTTTTTTTACTAGAGGAAATAATAAAGAAACCTCTGGGAGGGGCCACAGACTCACAGGGTGTCCAAGTATATATTCTGGAGGCGAAGCTGAACACAGGAAAGACTGAGCTGTACACCTGGAAAATCAGCTCGTTCACCTGGGGAGGTGTGACATCGCTGTCCACCCACCACCAAGACATCTTTTCTTAAGGCTTCTTTTCCCAAACACAACCTGACAACAGCATTGGACTTATGTTGGAAACATAAGGAACAGTCCACCTTCTTGACAAATTTCTAATGCCTATTGCTGAAAACCAGGGTGCCTAAATTAGACAACTGTGTTTCTGGGAAAGGTGCAGTCCTCTGCTCTGGCCCTGCCCGTTGCCAGATCTTCAGTTGTGCCTTTTCGTTGAATGAAGGTTCACCATGTGCCCATAATGGGCAGTGACCCTGTGCAGGCTCCAGGGATACCCTCACAGGCAGGTGTCTAGAATACCCATTCCAAGGCAACAATATGACCTCTGTGAGCTTCCATCCCCTCCCTCTCCTTGCCTCCAGAAACCTACTGCAATGTGCTGCCAGGAAGATGAGAAAATTCTCATATCATTAATTCTTCATTATATATTGGCTTTTCATGCTATTTTCAACATTAGACTTCTATACCTAACATTTTTAACCTTAATTTTATTCAACAGCAAATGTCCTTTAATCAAAACAGAAAAGTCTGAAATGACTGTAGCAAAAAGGATTATGACTTTTATAAAATTGCTTTAAGAGCAAATTCTCTTTACCTTAAGTCTTGCTTTAAGGGAAGAATATGCTCATCTGGGCAACTCTTCTCCAGAATAACTTTTACTTTTACATGGGGAAAATGGCACATATCTTCCTAAGACATATGAATAGCTTTCCCAGCTGTTCAAGAGTAAATCTCATTTTAGACCTTGTCACTTGTCAATCACCCTGATTTTAAGTTATTTGCATTGCAACGACATTTTGGTGTTTTAAAATCAGTATTGTTTTTCCCCTTAGAGTTAGCTATATTTCTATAAATTTTAGTTTAATTTTAAATACTAGAACTAAAGTAGTTTTAATTATCATGGTAAGGAGCTTTTTCTCAAATTGTTCTTCAGATGTGAACATATATACAGAAGGGACTTGCATTCATATGGATTCCCTCACCACACTTGTTCTTGCTAAAGAAAGGGCACTGAATTTGAGCAGCTTTTCAATCCCCTGCAACCCATCCCCTAAGGCAGTGACCCTGAGCATTATTAACTGCCCTCCAGCCCCACCCCTTGCTGCTCAAGTGGGATGGCGGGTTGGAGCGGGGAACAGTTCTGGTTATAATTAGGCGAGCACAGAGCACACTTTACACAAAGGGCTCAAATCCTACTCACCACTCCAGTGATCCATTTGTTGCCCTACAGATGGCCACCAGGAAAAGTCTATTTTCGGAGCCTCGGGTTCAGGCTGAGAGGAGAGGCCAAGGGAGTCGCCATTGCTTAGAGCAGGCACTACCCAAAGGGAGAAAGCCAGTGGGCAAGTCAATCTCCCAAATGGCCAAATGGTGGCCTTGTTTTAGGATCAGAGGCAGGAGAGTGCCAAATGGCACTGGAATAAGTTAGGGTACTTTCATTTTAAAAATAGGAATCAGAATCTTGGTTCTTTACCCTTTTTGAAAATTAGTAACTACAGCATTCTCCTGAGCCAATCAGGCCAGGTGGTGGAGATGAACCCACAGGATCAGTTGCTCTATTTTGTGCTCCAAACATTTTAGATGTGGGCACTCTATATCGAACTGACAAAAATAAAAAACAAATAAGATAATTAACATAAGAAATAAACAAAGTAAAATAAGATGAAAAGAAACCACTGACAAATAGGAACAAAAAGGTGTTTAGAGGCCAGATTTTATCATCTTAAAATTTTATCATCTGCATATTTAACCAGAATGCAATGGTTAAATATCCTTTTATGAATGTTAGTTTCAAATATAGACAGACATGAAATCGATTGATTCCTCATTCAGGATCACATAGTAACAAATGATACCCTTTGAGGGGTTACATTATTTTGATAACTTTCTTTGCAACAGATCCCAAAGAAATTTATAAAAGCACTTAAAAGTTTTAAAAATGAAATTTAAAATGTATTAACATAAAAAAGTGTATTAGGATGGTCTTTTCAACAAATGGTGCTACAACTGGGTATACATATGCAAAAAAATTAGGTTGGACCCCTCCCTCACACTAAATACAAAATGGATCAGAGACCTAAATGTAAGAGCTATAATCACAAAGGTCTTAAAGAAAAATAGAAGTAAACTTCCATTACCTTGGATTAGGCAATGATTTCTTAGCTATAAAACTAAAATTACAAGCAAAAAGAAGAAAAAAACTGGGTAAATTAGACTTCATCAAAATTAAAAATTTTCTGCTTAAAAGAACATCATCAAAAACACAAAAAGGCAACCCACAGAATAGGAGAAAGTATTTGCAAAGCATGTATCTGACAGGGGACTTGTATCCAGAACATATAAAGAACTCTTGAAAAATTTAACAGAAAAAAAGGCAAATAACCTAATTTTTTCACTGGCCAATGATTTGAAGAACATTTCTCCAAAGATGAAATACAAATACCCAATAAGAACATGAGAAGTTGTTCAATGGCATTAGCCACATGGGAAATGCAAATCAAAATCACACTAAGATGTCATTTCAAACCCACTAAAACAGCCATAATCAACGAGATAGACAAAAACAAATTCTTGGTAAGAATTTGTTGGTAAGAATTGGTAAGAATGTGGAAAAACTGGAACCCTCACACATTACCAGTGGGAATGTGAATGGGGCAGCTGCTTTGGAAAATAATGTGGCAGTTCCTTAAAACGCTAAATGTGAGTTACTAACTGATTTAACCATCCCATTCTAGGCAGGTTTTCATATAGCACAGGCAACATAAAAACACACTTCAACACAAAAATTTATATACATAAATGTTCATACAGCATTATTTATAATAGACAAAAAGTAGAAACAACTCAAACGTCCATCTGGTGGTGAATGGACAAACAACATGTCTTGTATTCGTACAATGGAATATTAGCCAGGAAAAGAAATGACATACCAATAAATACAACATGGATGAACCTTGAGAAGTCATGCTAAACAAATGAAGCCAGACACAAAAGGCTATATATGATTTCATTTAAAATGAAATGTCTAGAATAGGCAAATCCGCAGAGACAGAAAGTAGATTCCTGGCTACCAGGGGTTGGAGAGGCTGGGGGGAAACTGGTGTGACTGTGAACAGGTGTGGAGTTTCTTTTGAGGATGATGAAAATGTCCTAAAATTGTGGTGATGGTAGCATAACTCTGTGACAATATTAAACACCACTGAATCAGACACTTTAGGTGAGTGAACTGTATAGTATATAAATTACAGCTCATAAAGCCCTTTAAAAAAATGTAAGAGGTTACACTTATGGTAGGTTCACAGCACCATGATAGGCATGGGGCACCCGGGCAACACCCTGTCCTCTGATCATCTCCCCTCATGGGCATTACTGCCCTGACTGTTTTCTCCAACAGAAACATCAGATCAGCAGAGGCCTTCAGGGCAGAGGGGACGGTTAAGAGTGGAACGAGCCACCGAGAAACCACCTTCAGGGCAGTGCTTCTTCTGCAAGCTGCCACTGTGCTGCCAGAGCAGCCACCCCAGCCACACCCCCAGAGCGCTGGGCCCAAAGCTCTAGCTTTTCCACAGACCAAAGTCTGGATCTGATAGTCAACCCTAAAGACTCACAGCAAACTACATCTTCTTTATTCATTCACTAAACATTTACTGAGCACCTACTATATACCAGGCCCTGAAATGGGCATAATGCTTGACACTGAGAACATAGACATGAGAGAAAAGGCCAACAGGCTCTGAGCCCCCGCAGAGGGGCAAGTGAGTCAACAGTAACACATGAAGACTCCTGGGAACACAAACCCTGAGCTCCCAGACCAGAGAGATGAAATAAAGGTTTGCTGGGGGAAGGAACACTGAGTTGAATAGTGCAAGACAATGCGGCGCTAGGCAGGTGAGGAAGGCGAGGAAGGGTGATCAGACATGACAGTCAACGGCATGGATGATGAGCTTCTGCTGCCTCTTAGAACTCACAGACTGTGAGTCTTAGAAGAACTGTTCTTTTCTCTATGTAGATATCACGTCTGCATGCTTCAGACCAGCAGCTTAATTCCTACAAGGCAGGTGCTGAAGGAGATGAGCATGCCCCTTTGCCCTGCTAAAGGAGAATTACCCTCAAGAAGGTTTCCCTTGGTCAGTGGAGGATGGTGGTTCTGGTGGTCTCCTCCTGGAAAGGAAGGAATTCACCAGGCTGCAAGGGTCAGCCTGGTCAGAAGCACTGGTGTGGGAGTCCAAAGGCTGCAGTTCAAGTCTTTGTCCTGCCTTTAACCTGTGGAGTCACTGACGGTCTCAGACCCAGCTCCCCAGCACAGGGAGTGAGCAGAGTCAGGAGACCCTCCCCACAATAGCAATGAGGGATTCCACCACCTGGCCAACCTATCGCCATTGCCTCAGTCATCGCTCACACACTTCTTACTTACATAGCCGTAAATCAACCCTTTCATGGCAGAGTCCTGTGGCCCACCTGCTCCTGGGAGGTGATCCACCATGTGCTCCGGGCTTTGCTCCCAGGCACAAGACATCCTCGGGCTTCCCTTAATGGACACCATTTAGCCTTGGCCAGATCCCAATGCTTCTACCCCGGCTCCTTCCTGCCAACTCCTTGGCTGTGCTTGTGCCTATCACTGGCTGCCCAACCGTTGCTCCAAGTAACCACTGGCACTATGTCCTGCTACAGGCCAACTCACTACAGTGGTCTTTGGCTTCATTCCTTGGTGACGGTGCCACCTCTGTTTGCCAAGAATTCTCTGGAAGGCGTCTTCCTACCTGCTGCCATGAGAGAGCCCTTCCCCTGTACCTGCCATGCTCTTCACACCTCCTTCGGCTCCCCTTTAACACCCATCAGCCTGGCCCAAACTGCTGCTGTCTCAGGGCATTAACCCCTTACCTTCTCAAACACCCCTCCCTGTAGGGCCTGTAGATCTGCCCACCAATGCAGGACCTGTCCTACACACACCGCTGAGACTGTGTCTCACCAGGCTGATGGGCACTCCTCTTTGTGACCAAGACCATCGTAGGGATTCCACATTACTATCGCCACATTCTTGCGTACACTTCAACATTTTGTTTCCTCCAAAGCTGACCTTAATAATTAACAAGTAAATTCTGTTATTAATTTCAAAAACTGGTGAATGGGCAGGACAGAGGATTCATGCGAATGTGGCTCCTGGAGAAGGTGTCATCCAGTGTAGCCCCAAGGGCTCTGGAAGGTGCTCTCAGGGGCACAGGGGTCTCCTCCCACAGGAAGTTGAGCAGCTAAGGCCAAATGCTCCTCAGCCGCAGCTAAACAGTTCCAGTATCATCTACCTACCTTACATCTCTGTTCCCCTTAAGATATCATATGAAAAAGGATCACGCAGCTTGAAAAGTATTTAACAATCATTGATCTTCTCCCAGTGCTCACTCAATTTGCCACAGCCCTACCAGTATTATTGTAAGTATCACTATTTTTCAGATGCTGACACTGAGGCACAGAAGTTAAGTAGAATACTCAAAGTCCCAACTATTGGGTGGCAGAACCAGGATTCAAACCCAAGCAGCTCAGGAGTT
This sequence comes from Sapajus apella, assembly GCF_009761245.1. Lineage (NCBI taxonomy): Eukaryota > Metazoa > Chordata > Mammalia > Primates > Cebidae > Sapajus > Sapajus apella. Next base: position 10,295,835 of record NW_022436997.1, read on the forward strand.
CACACTCTGTGTCGTACCCTACATTGGATGGATTCATGTAGGGTGTCTGCAGAAGCTCACAGCAGAGTTTAGAGAAGCAGCCTAACATATGGGAAAATGTGTCTCTGAAATCAGACTTCAATTCAAATTCTTACTCCATCACTTATGTTCAAGTCTTTGATATCTGGGAATCTTTTTGAACCTGTTTTCTTATCTATGAAATGGATAAGAAAACAATATTTTGTTTTCTTATCCATTTCATAGATAAGAAAACAAGCCTATTTTGCAAGCCTGTTGGACTTGGGTTAAAGTGAAATAGTGAATGTGAGGGTCATAGCAAGGTGTGGAGCCCCTGGCAGATGTGTACCTGAAGCAGCAAGGCTGTTACCACCATCATTAGTGCTCACAAGCACCAGCAGAGAACAGGGGCACACTGGTGGGGAAACATACATTGGGGTGGGGTCAATGAATTGAGCAAAAAGAGAATTTGTAAAGTAGTACCTTTTAATTTGGTTGCAGGTTGGAATCACCCAAAAAAGCTTTGTGGTCTTATAAAGGCCCCTCAAGCCTACTCTACATTTGCCTGTTTAAAAAGCTTCATTGGGCTTGGCGCAGTAGCTTATGCCTGTAATCCCAGTACTTTGGGAGGCCGAGGCAGGTGGATCACCTGAGGTCAAGAGTTCAAGACTAGCTTGCCCAACATGGTGAAACCTGTCTCTACTAAACATACAAAAAATTAGCCAGGTGTGGTAGTGGGTGCCTGTAATCCCAGCTACTTAGGAGGCTGAGGCAGGGGAATCACTTGAACTCAGGAGGCAGAGCTTGCAGTGAGCTGAGATAGCGCCACTGCACTCCAGCCGGGGTGACAAAAGTAAATAAATGTCCATTTAAAAAAAAAAAAAAAAAAAGCTTCACAGGTGACTCTGGACCACATTCCTATGTGCTGGGAAAAGGGGAGTAAGAGTACTACTTGGAGGAGGAAACTGAGAGGTGAGCAAAGACAGACAGGGAAAGCAGAGGGTAGGAGTCACATCGTTAACATTGGTCAGTTGGTCCAGACACATGATGTGATTACACTGCATACTAACGGACCCTGAAGCCCTCCTCTGTGCACAGCACTGGACTCAGGCATAAACTTACCCCACAGCAGGCACAGAAGTAGGTGCACCTAGTCAATGTTTACTGGAGGGTGGGTGGGTAAGTAGGCGGACAGATAGGTGACATGGCAAGCCAGGTGAGAACATGAACACACACGTGGTCTGATCACACACAGAGAGTACTTTAGTGGGGCCTGCCATTAATATGGGCCTCCTGCCAACAGCCTCTTCTCTTTACCAACTCATGAAAGTGATTTATAGACTGTTCTGACTCAAGCTGCCAGCCAGAATATGTGCTATCAATAACTCCAAAATTCTTCAATAACTTTCCAAATACGAGAGCTCCCAGTCCCTAAGGGCAGCTCATCTTAGATCAAATTCATTCATTCCAAGGTGAGGAGGACTGATAGGCTAGTAGAGGCAGATTTTCAAAAAGAGTTTACTAACCCAAACGCAGGTCCTTTAAATGTCCACCTGTAAAAGGTATTTGCATCCCTCTCTCCCCACCAAAAAGTCCCAACACCAATGTGCCATCCTCATTCCCACACGTGACAAGGCTGTTTTGAGACCCATGTAGAAACTCTGAGAGGAAAACTCTTACAAAGCTATAAAATCTAGCTCTTAAAAACATAAGACTAATAAAACACGGCAAGAGAACCAGTATATTTGTGAGCTGTCTGGCTCAGCTCAAATCAGTATCTCTGTGGCAGGCCACATTTCAGCAGCTCTATTTGTAGCAGCAATGCCTATTAAATGCCATATCAGTGTGACAGGTGACCCAGCACCAGCATGATGAGCATTCCATGAACACTGGTCCCCATTTCTCATTCACTCTAAAAGCATTTGCAGGTGCCACCTAGCTTTAAAAAAAAAAAAAAACAGAGAAGGCCACAATGTGAACTTAGTACAGATCAAAGCTCATCAAAGTTCACACTACTGAAATGAATTTGGCACCTCACCATTATCAAAAACCTACTAAGTGCTTAGCATTGATGGGTACAGACCACTGAGCAGCTGATTCAACTTCTGGAACCCGCAGGCAAACTTGAAATACCACGTTTTAAATAGAAATAGAGCCTTGCTTCATTTAACCAACAAAGGGGGAAGAAAAGGAAAATAATTATTATGCAATTCCCAGTATATATGAACCTTACAGCCACAAACAAGACATATTCCTCCAAGTAGACAAGAATCACATCTGTTCCATATTTTGGCATGTTCACAGTCATATAAACATGTCCTCACAGCTGGGTCTTTGGGAAACTTATGAAGCATAAATTCTTTGTTCATCCTGAGTTCTATAAAGATTGGTCCTTAGCTTTATTCCATTTCTGGGTTTTGTTGTTGTGTCCCATTTCCACCCCATTTTACATATTGAAAAAATCCTACCTTGAGATGTCACACATCCATAAGTTAATGTAGGCCAAAAAATAAAAACTTGAAAATTTAAATTGCATCCTGTAAGCCTTCCAAGACCATCAGTTTGGCTTATATGAACCTGACACTTACCTCTACCTCCAAAGAAAGTGGAAAGGGAAAAGGAATATATCCATAGCTTTAAAATGTGATTTGATCTTTGAACGAAATCCTTCTGCAATTGTAAATTTTTTAAATATAACTAGACAAATTGGTGGAATTGAGCCTCTTCATCACTTCCATTTAATTACCCAGTGCCATGAGTGTCGTGAGGCCCATTTTACAGCTGCACAAATGCAGGCCTGGAGAAATCAAAGAAAACAGCTACTAAATGGGAGAGACAGGAATTTAACCCTGATCTTTCAGCCACATGTTTATTGCTCTTTCTACCTGATGGGAGCTGATGTTTTATAAATAAGGAATGAATAGTAATGACTCACAAAAGCCAGAATATGAAGAGAGCATTAGCGGCATTATCATTTATTAGCTCATTGGTTTCATATCTAAGTATAAATGTGTAACTGATGTTATACTTCCTCTAGTGATTGCTAACTAAAAGGACCGAAAAAAGTTCGAGACGAAAGCTAGAAGCACTCACAGTCACACCATCAGAACAGCAAGCATGGCAGCATCAGATCCCGGGATGGAGGAACAATACCACAGGCACAAAACTGCTCAGCTACCCAGTGCATTTGCCTTGAGCCCCCCAATAGCCACTGAACTGGGTGCAAGAGAATTGCAGGAACTGACAACTCAGGCCTTGGCATCACCTAGGTGCATGTCAGAAATTCAGGATCTCAGGCCCCACCCAAGACCTACCAAATCCAGATCCCCAGGTGATACGCCTGCACACTGGCATTTGAAAATCTGCCCTGTAGGCACTTGGAACCCAGTTTGGGGTCAGGCCATATGTAAACATACTATTCAACAGCAACAACTTGCCTCCTTTTAGGTGTCAGCTGCTGGGCCAAATCTTTCCCACTTTCACTTCATTTAATTCCCTTATCAACTCCATAAGGAGAACACTAAAATCCCTGATTTATGGATAAGGAAGCAGACACCTGGAGAGGTCACTTGAGGTCACAGAGCAGCAAGAGGCCAGGTCTGGATGTGAACCAACACCCCAGGGGGTATGTCACCAACGCCCCAAGCAGGCAACACCTCAGCAGATGGCTGACCTGGGGCTGTCTGTCCAGAAGAGCTTGTGGAATGAGAAAGTCCCTACAGGACAGCAGGGCAAGAGGCAGGAAAGCTCAGGAGGTCAGGGAGGACTGGGCCAATGGCCAGCACTGCCCAAACTTTCAGGGAGCAGATTGCAGGAGGGGAGAGAGGAGAATGTAAGTTACCTAAACCAAGGAAGTTCAGTTTCTGCCTCTGTATGCAGGGGATATCGAAACCTCCCTGCTAATGAGTTAGAAATATGATCCCATAAGTATTTAAGTAAAGCCTTCACACAGAGAAAGGCCTCAGCTATGGATACCCCAAGGGCACTGGGGCTTGCCTTAGCTCAGCGCTTCTCAGCCCTGGCCACCTGGTAGGATCACCTGGAAAAACTTTTAAAGGACACCGATGCCCACTCTACCTCCAGCAAGTCAGATCCCACTGGGCTGCCACAGGGTCCAGGCACCAGTTCTTTTTAGAAATTGCTCAGGTATCCCAACACATTTTCTAATATTCCCACCTTAAAATGAAATGTCTTTGATAGTTGCTGGCCAGACTCTAGAACAATTTCTAATGAAATCTGTAATTGCTTGGCCAACCTTTCCTTATGATTTTATATTTTTGTGGTTTTTTACTAAAATCTCCAGTGTTTTTATGATGACTAAGAGGTGAAACTCTGCATGGAGTATATTTGCTTGGGGAAGATCAACAGTAAGATCCCTAAGTGATCAGTTCCATTCTGAGAGCAGGTATGGGTAAAGTAACCCCGGCACACGGGAGGACTTCTTAGGCTCCAATCTTAGTAGGTGGCACAGAAGGAAGACTTGCCACTCAGCTTGCAGATAATGTCAGAAATATTTCTTTAAAAGTAGGAAGAGAATTAGGGGACTTTGTGAACTAACATGTTTTTTTCATTCTACTCTACACCCCTGATATGCATGCAGATTCACCTTAAGCAATGTCTGACTTTATTCTACCAGTATCATTCCAATAGGTGAGTGGGAGGGGGGCAGGGAAGCTGCAGAGGACAGAACACACCCTAGGCCAGTACCCTAGGGGAGAGAGGAGGGAGACACTCCCAACTTCCCTCAACTAGTCTGGGGCTTTCCTGCCTGGACTGGGGCCTGCTCCAGCTCTGGTCTTAGAGGATTTTCGCGGAGCAAGATTCTGCACCCTGCACCCCACGGCCCCTTCCCAACAAAACCGTCCTCGAAGATTTTCACTTCATTGTCATGACTTAGCAACGTCTAACCAAGGAGAACTTTCCTACAGCCTTGCCAGCTTGAGTGTCTAACTTGCGTCACCATTGGCCACAGCTCTAGCCCAGGCAAACATGCCTCTCAGCAGATGTGAAACAAAAGATGCCACTATGCGTAAACCTTTGGTTTTCTGCAGCTGATGGAAACTCACTGTGGTTCTAGTTCAGATAATCTGAAAAGTGGAACATATTTGTTAAGGCCTTAAAATTCAGAAAGATATAAAATTCCACTCCGCACAAAGCATTTTGTGGCATAAAGGAAGGGAAAGGCTCAAAAGGATGACACAATGTCACATCAAACAAGCAGCAATGGATGTCAGGGAAAGAGCACCGGACTAAAGCCGTGAACAGTGGACTGTAGTCCTGACCTGGCAATTGCTAGCTGTGTGACCTTGAACATGTCTCTTTTCCCCTCTGGGGCGTTTTCATATGTGTGTGTGTATATATATATATATACACATACATACACATATATGTATGTGTGTGTGTAACTGCATATTATATATGACTAAAAATATACATAATTTTTACATTTCATATTACATACTAGGATAAAAATATATAATATGTATTTCACACATACATTATATATTTTAAAATACCCCAGAGAGGTAGCAGCACGGATTATGTGCACATAAGGGATATAGATCAAGATGAGCACTTGGGTTCTTTGCTGTAGTCAGCATTTTAATCTATAATGAGCCAGTTCTGCTCAAGAAGGCCTCTTTGCTGCCGTGATGAAAAGAAGAACAAGAGGCAATCAGCCTTCCTCACCCCTGGAGCTTCAAGCCCAGCCAACTCAGTACTTCTCTCCCATCTTGCCTGCCTCAAAGGCCACTGCTCCCTGTTGGCTTCTCCTGTTCTTAGGGCTATAATTGAACCATCACAACTTCAAAAGCACCACATTTAAAAGTTTCCTGCCTTAAAAACAAAAGGGAATTTTTAAAAAGAATATATGTAAGAGAAGTGAAGACATATGTCTACATAAACGCTTATATACAAAGGTTCATTAGAGCATTATTTGTAACAGCCAAAAAGCAAAAACACAGAGGATATAAGCAGCCTCTCTGTGTAACTTACATATTTCCACTTGCAAATCAATAAATTGGTAAAATGACCCTTCAGGTCTGCTTAGCCAGTAATTATGGCCACCCTGTGCTATATACCACATGCGGCAAAGAACGTGAGGGCCAGATTAAGCACTGTCCTCACAGTTTCCAACAGGTGATATCTCAGAACACTTTTACTTCCTTGATTGCATCTGATCCTCCTAAAAGCCCAGAGCACAAAATGTTGTTGTGCCTGTTTTATACATCGGGAAAGTGAGTCTCAGAGAGGTACAGTGACCTAACCAAAGCCACATACTAGCTACAGCTGATACGAAGAGCAAGAACCTGGGAATCAGCTTCTTGGTCTAGTGCTCTCTGAAGACACCTACCCACCCCTCCTTCATATGCTCTTGGCAATTGACAAAAGCATCCTTGCCAATGACAGGCTGTCTTAGTCCCTTCAGGCTGCTATAACAAAATACCTTAGACTGGGTAATTCATAAATAATAGAAATTTATTGCATACTGTTCTGAAGGTTGGGAAGGCCAAGATCAAGGTAACAGCAGATTCAGTGTCTGGTGAGGTCTCGTTCCTCAAAGGTAGCACTGTGTGTGTGTCTTCATAGGGTAGGAAGCGTAAGGAGTTCACAAGCTTCCTTGGGCCTCTTCCATAAGAAGATACGAATTCTATGCATGAGGGTGGAACTTCACCTCCCAAAGCCCCTACCTTTTAATACCAGTGCTTTGGTGATTAGGTTTCATCATATCTGGGGAGACACCAATATTCAGACCATAGCACAGGTCATGCATCACATCCTGCAAAATGCTGGCCAAACTGCTCCTTCTCCCTAACTAGAGTCCAATGGCTCCCTGGAATGCAACAGTGATCCACCCCACCCTCCAGAGCAACAGGTCTGCCTTACACTTTCACATAAAAGGCACAGAGACTGAAGCCAGCACCTGACACTTTCCTCCATCTTTCTTCTATAACTCTCCTTCCTCAATATCAAATGTCTCCACCATTCTGATCCTTCTTTTCTTTTTTTTTTTTTTTTTTTCTTTTTCACGGAGTCTCACTCTGTCACCAAGCTAGAGAGCAATGGCACAAACTTGGATCACTACCACCTCCACCACCAGGTTCAAGTGATTCTCTTGCCTCAGCCTCCCAAGAAGCTGGCACTACAGGTATGCGCCACCATGCCCAGCTAATTTTTGTATTTTTAGTAGAGCCAGGGTTTCACCATGTTGGCCAGGATGGTCTCGATCTCTTGACTGTGACCTGCCCACCTCCACCTCCCAAAGTGCTGGGATTACAGGTGTGAGCCACCATGCCAGGCCCCACCATCATGATCCTTCTTTTCTTTTGCAACCACTTACTCTGCTTCCAGGATGGGTCCTCTCCTCCTCTGTCCATGGAGAGAAAAGGAGGATGCTATCCCAAAGGAGATGGCTGTGGATACACACTCCCTGGCTGCCTTTGATTAGGCCTCTGCTGCCAGCCTCCATCCCTGTCCCAAAGCAAGTCCTGCTCTCAGCTCTGGTGGATCCAGTGAGTGAGAAGAGCCCCACCCTCTTGGTCCCTTCCCCAGGCCACAGCTCCCACTGCCCCAGTCTCATAGAGGACTCCCTCAAATCAATCAGAGTCTCCTCAGATCACTCATGATTCACCTGGTTCACCCAAAGGTCTAGGGAAAATTCAGCCTCTGGGTGGGGTCTGGGATTCTGCATTTCCAACCAGGTAATGCCAATACTGCTGGCCTGGGGACCACACTGAGTGGAAAGTCCTAGAGGTCTCCAATGAAGATCTTTAGGGAAAGGGGTGGACAGGAACCAATTGGACTAAGAAGAAAACTGTCCTCCCCATTGAGAAGACAAACAGGCTAGAACAGTGTTTCTATGTTTTTTTTGAGGGGGGTACAATTTATTGGAGTAATTACTTTTTTCACTATATAATTATTTTTAAGGTCTTGCTTAAATACTGAGCTCTTCTAGAATATAAAATTATCAATTATTCAAAAGCATGTTTCATTTCCAGTTCATTTTCTTCCATGGCTCTATAAGTGTACAAAAGTAAACCTTGGACACTAATTAAAATTATCCATAAACTCTACTGTTGAGAATCAGAGCTGGAGAAATACATTTCAGTTCATAGAAAGATGTGTGGCATTTGAGAGGTGACAGACATCTGCAGCCAGGATCCGCACCTCACACCTGCTTCCTGTCCAGCTTTCAGGAACATTCCTACATTTTTATTTTCTCTCGGTGACTGAAGAAACTCCATGATTCAGAAGGGGCAAAGTTAAATTCTGCCTGAGCCCTCAGGCCTGGCCTGTTGGACCATCAGCTGTCTAGCGCCACTAAATTCAAAACTGTCCTCTAATTGTGTCCTTGCTTGGTCTTCCTCCCAGCAAGATGGGAGCTCAGAGCACCTTCCTGGCAGTGGCCATAGACAGTTAATCCTGAATTCCCAGCAACAGCTTTCTATAAGGTTCTGAGACCAGACAAACCTTCTATAGCAGGGTCATCAAGACTAAATGTGGAGCAAGAAGAAAAGGTGGGGGGTGGGCTAGAAGGGCCTAGAGCATCCCTGAGCATAATAAGGCTGGCCAAGCCAGCAAGGTGCACGTCCTGAGCCCTAAGGGCAGCCTTGGGTAAAGAAAATGCCTTCAGGAGCCACTTCCCCAAGGCTACCCACCAAGAGGGGAGCTCTGAGATAAGAAGGGGACCCCAAAGACAGACTGCTACAGGAGCCTCCAACACATCTGCTGAGACTATAGAATTCTTTCCCACAGTTCCTTCATGAGAAACGCTGCGTGAAGGAACTTCTAGATGGCACAACAAAAGACACACATAACGTGTGTGTGGACACCTGGGATTATCCACATCAGAAAACTCAAATATGTGTCCAGTCATACCCAAGTGAGACAGCTCACAGTCCCATAGGTGCAGGCTGGGAAGGGCAAGGCCCTGCATGGCCTCATTCAGAGCTGAAATAATGAGTCCCAGCCTGCCCCAGATGCTTGCGTCCTTGGGACAAATGAACAGGACACTGAAGTTGGGCCAGGACAGCAATCTGGGGCCATGGAAAGAAGAAGCACATGACCTGCACCCTCCAGTGCTCCATTCTCAATGCCAAGGAATGTGATGGGCCTGTTTTCAGAACAGCAGTGTCCCCTTCCTGGAAGAGTGGCGTAGATCTCTGTTTGCTTGGTGTCAGATACAAAGCCCCCAAACTCTCCTGCAATACCAGAAAATGGGCTGCTTTGGACAAATAAGTCCTAGATTACAATCATCTCACACTGTCTCCCAGGAGAATGAGTTCAAAGCCAGTCTCAACACCAGTCAGACCAAAAGACAGGAAATCCCAACTTTTCCACATGCTACACATTTATCTCCTCAGATCCCCCCATCCCTGTCTATACCTCCCTCCTCACAACACACTGAAATGTACCCAAAAGAATCCCTTTAGAGGGGCTCACAGACAAAGTCACAGACACACAATGCACCTGCACCACGGGAAACAGGCAGACTTTTACGTATTTTGGTAAATGGGAACTTGGAACACAGGTTGAAGAGAACACTAAGCACATGAGAGTGAGTGGGATTACACTGGCCACTGGCTTAAAGCTGTGCCAAAGCATGCACAGGGCACCAACCACATAGCGGGCACCCACTGGCCCTGGATTGTTCCTGCTGTGCCCTGACCATCCTAATGGAACAAACCATTGAGGCTACACAACAGCTCCACTCCCCTCAGGCTCTGAGCACCCACTGCAACTGGAATCCTAACCAATATTGAATGCCTGCATTTTCTCTCTGAAAAACACAATGGCTATAGAATTACAACATGATCCAGCAACTCCATTCTTGGGTATATATCCAAAAGAATTGAAAGCAGGTTATTACCACACCTAAAAAACAGCATCTCAGGAAGTATTGCCAGAAAGGCAGGAAGGAGAAACATTTCTCTTACCTACCACTACTGCCAAGACTAAAGATCTGCACTGAGACGTCACCAGCATCCCAAGATATGGTGCAAATAAAATAGTTCAATTCATAGTACTGAATTGTTTTCATTCATAGAACAGCATAAATGTAATGAGAAAAATATGTTAAGATTAAAATCATACTCAAAATATCCTTTTAACTTCCTGCATATTTATTTGCATTTGTGTTCAAGCACACAGCAGGAAAACCCCATTCATTTCTGGGTTGCCTATTCCAATGTCCACTCTCTCCTTACTAGAAGAACCCCAGTGTCTCTTTGGGTAGCCTACTAGCCAGATAAAACAATTCAGTTCCGTGACTCCTTAGTAGCTACTTCTAGCCACATGACTAAATTCAGTCCAGTAAGATGTAAACAGAAATGTTTCAGGAAACTTCGAGAAAGCCTCTTAAGAGCATAAGAAAAGCCCTTCATCAGCCCCCACCCTCCTTTCTGCTGCCTAGAATGCAGAAGTAATGACTAGAATTCAAGCAGTCATCCTGCTCCCCCTGGAATTACCATACTAACTCTACAGTGCAGACCCCTAGTCTTCTAATTTGACATGATAGGAAAGGGCACTTCTATCTTGAAGGCATTTCCTATTCTTTGGGGAATTCATTACATAAAAATAAACTGAATTCTAAGTAACGATTTTTAGGAAATTATCTTAAAGATCACCAATGAAGAGAAGATTCTATAAAGATGGAGGCAGTGGTATACTGTTTGAATCTTTATAAAAATCTACATTAAAAATGCAACAATTAATGGGTAAAGAGTATATGGAGTCTCTATACTAGTTCTTACCACTGTGTGTGAATCTCAAAATACAGTTTTTTAGTATCTAAAACACATTCTTTAAAAAATCCACCAGAAAGCAAAACAAAAACACCGTTAACAATATTTACACTAAAATAAAAAATGTCAAAATACAAATGAGTAAAAGCAAATTCTACAAACACTAAAATAAAAGGGGATAAGGACAAACCACCATCAACCTGAGACACGCATGTTATTATTATCTGTTCAGCAGAGAGTAGAGGGAAACAATGAGACATCTGAAAGACCTGAGAACAGGAGAAGCCAAAATAATGAGCAGATATACACTGGAGAGTATATTAGGCCCATTTGAGAACAGCAGCTGAAACTGAGAGGGGTATTCACCAATCCAGCACTAGGCAAGTCAACAGTCCCATGGTTTAGACTAAATGATCTGCAGCAATCTAGCTTCTATGAATTCTTAAAACTGGCCCCCAGGGCTTACTTCCAGGATAGGAGAAACTACTAGGAGTGGAATCAAAACTGAGAAATACTGGAACTGTAATATAAAGAAAAGAAATGCTCAAAATAAAAGTGAGAGACAAAAATAGAGACAAGAAATCTCAGAATGCAATCAGTCATGTTTCTAAACCCCATACTAAAACAATAGATTAAAATGCTCTGTGAAGTTAAAAAAAAAAAAAAATGTGAACCAAGCCTCCTTCTAAAAGTTCAAGAAAACTGATTTCATATAAAAATGAGCAACATAAAAGTATCAAGGTCAAATTTCATACATAATTATTATAAGAAAAGAGAGAATTAGGAGTTGAATAACATCTGTACAGACAATGAAAGCATGTCAAAAAGTCATACCTAAAGTGCCTAAAATCATACCTAAATTGTACCTAAAGTCATACCTAAAATCAAATTTATAACCTAATTTTCCAAAACTAGGTTATAAATGAGATGATACAAGCTAAGAAAGAACATAAATCAAAATTAGAAAAAAAATGAAATGAACAGAACTCAGGACTATCACTTGGATTTACTTCAAATAAATGAAAAGTCATTTGGGAAATGACAAACTAGAAGGAACACAAAAGTAAATAAACACAATAATAATAATGCTTCAAGAGATGCAGAAAGTTAAAGGGGGACATTTTTTCAAATCAAAAAGAAATAACAAAAATGACTCAAGAGAAATAGAATCACTGCAGGTAGGCAAAGAAGATCTAACACACAGCTAACAGGGGTCCCTGAAACAAGGTGAACCAAAACAAAGGAATCGAATATTGAAAACTATAATACAAGAAAATGTTCTTAAAATTGTATATATAATTTGAAACTACATAAAAGAGCCCCCTATGTATCTGAGAATACTGACCCAGAAAGTCCTACACCAAGACACATTCTAATTACTGGATTTTACAGAAAAAAAAAAAATATTTTAGGCATCTAAGCAAAAATAACAAATGACATAAAAGCTTATCATCATCAGACTTTTCAAAAGTAATACTTTACATACACAAAAATGCAGTAACAAGGACATAAAATGTTGGCAAAGGATATTATACATAGCAAAAATCTTATAAAGTGTACCAATAAACTGTTAACATGCAAAACCTGAGCCCTTTTTAAAGAATCTACTAGAAGGAGGGACCTCAAATTTTTTCTGACTCCTTAACTTCTTCAACTTATTTAGGATCCCCAAGAGCTGTGTTTTTGTGGGTAACATCTACAAACAAATTACCTCTTAGAAGTTGAAACAGAAATTTTTAATTCTTTATGAATTAATCAAAAATAGCAAACTCAGTATATGCTAATGTATGTATAACATATTTTCAAAAAATAACTATTTTTCCAAACAAAAATAAATCGTAAGAGTAATATTGCTTTTATTTTTGAAAATCCCTTTAACATTTCTCTTAGTAACAGCCAGACTCACATATCTGCTATACACTTAATTTGTTATGATATCACAAGTCACAGAGCTTCTGGAAAACTCATCTGTGCACTCATGTGAGAATGAGAGATGGTAATAAATTAAAGGAAAATACCCTCTTAGAATTATTATGAAAACATTTTTTTTTTACCTCAAAGACTCCCTAACTCAAGAATGAGTTTCGAACACAAAATGACTAGAAAAATATCAACATAAAGATTGATGGTGAACTTTCACCCCAAAGGAATCTGCAGAACTAAGAGAAAATGACAGCTAACATGAAGTGAGTATAGTTACAATGGCTATGCAATCTGACAATGTAGATAAAGATATTTTTAAATGAGAAGGGCAAATACAAAAAAAAAAAAAAAAAAAAAAAAAAATTAGTTATATTTTTGTTGGCAGTTTGGTTATTTTTTATTTTTATTACTACTGTGT